>NW_028133367.1:600000-1046099 GCF_964374135.1 Grampus griseus | reverse complement strand
GTGCCCTAGGCTCTGTTGCTTTGTTTTTTAGATGTTTCAGGAAACACCATACACTTCTACAGAGCGGCTGTTGGCAATTTACATCCCACCCATCAGCATAACAAGGCTCCCAGTTCTCCATGGCCTGTCCTGCCTTTCTGGATTTTACACTTTTTTCAGATGGCCCTTTTGACCTGGGGGAAGTGAGACTTCATTGTAGTGCAGATTTCCTTTGCAAGCTTGCTTGGTTGGCCAAAAAGGGCGTATGCGTTTTTTCCTGAATATATTCAGGAAAAAACGCATACGCCCTTTATGGCCAAGTGCATCATTGTGGACGTTCTGCCTCTTTTCCTATGCTTTCAATGCAATTCCAGTCTACCTCCTGAAATCGGTTTCCTGCAATTCTGCCCCGCTTTCAAGTCCTCTTGGCAGCCTTACTTCAGTATATTTTTGGACGATAGCTGTCATTTATAACTCTGCAGGTTTGTGAATTACAGTGCCCCTGAGCTCCTTTCTTCAACTCGCTTTCTTGTGAGCTGGCCGCAACACCGCAGGATGGCTTCAGTCCCTAATCTGGTTCCGGCATGGCACGCTGAGCCTTTGGTTAATTCCTCTTCCTGGTGGGAAATGAGAGTTAAATTTGCCCGTCCAGACACCTCCAGCTAGTCTCTCATTGGTTCTCGCTATTCCTGTTCATCTTCCCCAGAATTTGCAAACTGTGCCAAACAGGAGGTTAAAGGGACTGACTCTCCAAGTCGGGAGAGTGTTAGTAAAGCGTCTGGAATGTTGCACCCGAGTACCAGGGTACGAAAACTGAGACATATTTGAACACGTCTCCCGATCACATGGTTGATCATACTCTAGGTTCCACATGCATGTTTTAGCTGAAGGAAGAATACCTTAAACCTGGGTAGTTGAAACCTGTGGAATGGGTACCATGCAATATGACTTCAAAGGGTCTTCATTTGCTCACCGAACCTCTCCAATCCTATCACTGCTGCGTTTATGCCCCTGTACACATGCTTGATTCTCTTTTGGAGACATAGCAATCCATAGGTTTTAAGATATTTACTAGTCAGGTACATTCTTAGGCATTTAATGTGCGGTGTTTTGTCCATTTCGTTGAGCAAGGAGTAGCTCTTGTCTATTCCATATTTGGCTTAAGGAACTTTATCTGTGCTCATTTCAGTCTCTGGTTTTATGCAGCACCCCAACTCACCTTTCCCCTTAAGCAAGCATAAGTTGGTTTTCTAAATTTGAGACCTTGTTCTGTTCTGTAATTCAGTTCCTGTGTAGCCAAGTTTACATTCCGTGTATTACTGATATCTTATGATGTTTCTTTTTCTGTGTGACTTATTTCAGTTAGAATCATCATACCTGAATCCACTCATTGTGCTGCTAAGGGCCTGATGACATAGATTTCATTGCTGAGTGATATTGCTTTGTAAGTAAATACCACAACTTCTTTATCCATTTTTCACTTTCTGCGATGTTGAACTTGTACTGTAAACGAGGTTCTTGTAAACAGAGCCATTCCAAACTTTGGGGTGGCTGTGTCTTTTTTATTTTAATTTCCCTAAGCTATAGGACCATATGTGGAAGTTCCCTAGGCTCTGTTGCTTTGTTTTTTAGATGTTTCAGGAAACACCATACACTTCTCCCCAGTGTCTGTTGGCAATTTACATCCCGCCCATCAGCATAACAAGGCTCCCAGTTCTCCATGGCCTGTCCTGCCTTTCTGGATTTTACAATATTTTCAGATGGCCCTTTTGACCGGGGGGAAGTGAGACTTCATTGTAGTGCAGATTTCCTTTGCAAGCTTGCTTGGTTGGCCAAAAAGTGCGTATGCGTTTTTTCCTGAATATATTCAGGAAAAAACGCATACGCCTTTTTTGGCCAAGTGCATCATTGTGGATGTTCTGCCTCTTTTCCTATGCTTTCAATGCAATTCCAGTCTACCTCCTGAAATCGGTTTCCTGCAATTCTGCCCCGCTTTCAAGTCCTCTTGGCAGCCTTACTTCAGTATATTTTTGGACGATAGCTGTCATTTATAACTCTGCAGGTTTGTGAATTACAGTGCCCCTGAGCTCCTTTCTTCAACTCGCTTTCTTGTGAGCTGGCCGCAACAACGCAGGATGGCTTCAGGCCCTAATCTGGTTCCGGCACGGCACGCTGAGCCTTTGGTTAATTCCTCTTCCTGGTGGGAAATGAGAGTTAAATTTGCCCGTCCATACACCTCCAGCTAGTCTCTCATTGGTTCTCGCTATTCCTGTTCATCTTCCACAGAAATTGCAAACTGGGCCAAACAGGAGGTTAAAGGCGCTGACTCTCCAAGTGGGGAGAGTGTTAGTAAAGCGTCTGGAATGTTGCACCCGAGTACCAGGGGAGGAAAACTGAGACATATTTGAACACGTCTCCCGTTCACACGGCTGATCATACTCTGGGTTCCACATGCATGTTTTAGCTGAAGGAAGAATACCTTAAACCTGGAGAGTTGAGACCCGTGTAATGGGTACCATGCAATATGACTTCAAAGGGTCTTCATTTGCTCACCGAACCTCTCCAATCCTATCACTGCTGCGTTTATGCCCCTGTACACACGCTTGATTCCCTTTTGGAGACATAGCAATCCATAGGTTTTAAGATACTTAGTAGTCAGGTACATTCTTAGGCGTTTAATATGCGGTGTTGAGTCCATTTCGTTGAGCAAGGAGTAGCTCTTGTCTATTCCATATTTGGCTTAAGGAACTTTATCTGTGCTCATTTCAATCTCTGGTTTTATGCAGCACCCCAACTCACCTTTCCCCTTAAGCAAGCATAAGTTGGTTTTCTACATTTGAGACCCTGTTCTGTTTTGGAATTCAGTTCCTGTGTAGCCAAGTTTACATTCCGCGTATTAGTGATATCTTATGATGTTTCTTTTTCTGTGTGACTTATTTCAGTTAGAATCATCGTACCTGAATCCACTCATTATGCTGCTACGGGCCTGATGACATAGATTTCATTGCTGAGTGATACTGCATTGTACGTAAGTACCACATGTTCTTTATCCATTTTTCACTTTCTGTGATATTGAACTTGTACGGTAAACGAGGTTCTTGTAAACAGAGGCTTCCCAAACTTTGGGGTGGCTGTGTGTTTTTGATTTTAATTTCCCTAAGCTATAGGACCATAAGTGGAAGTGCCCTAGGCTCTGTTGCTTTGTTTTTTAGATGTTTCAGGAAACACCATACACTTCTCCGGAGTGTCTGTTGGCAATTTACATCCCGCCCATCAGCATAACAAGGCTCCCAGTTCTCCATGGCCTGTCCTGCCTTTCTGGATTTTACACTTTTTTCAGATGGCCCTTTTGACCTGGGGGAAGTGAGACTTCATTGTAGTGCAGATTTCCTTTGCAAGTTTGCTTGCTTGGCCAAAAAGGGCATATGCGTTTTTTCTTGAATATATTCAGGAAAAATGCATACACCCTTTTTGGCCAAGTGCATCATTGTGGACGTTCTGCCTCTTTTCCTATGCTTTCAATGCAATTCCAGTCTACCTCCTGAAATCGGTTTCCTGCAATTCTGCCGCGCTTTCAAGTCCTCTTGGCAGCCTTACTTCAGTATATTTTTGGACGATAGCTGTCATTTATAACTCTGCAGGTTTGTGAATTACAGTGCCCCTGAGCTCCTTTCTTCAACTCGCTTTCTTTTGAGCTGGCCGCAACACCGCAGGATGGCTTCAGGCCCTAATCTGGTTCCGGCACGGCACGCTGAGCCTTTGGTTATTTCCTCTTCCTGGTGGGAAATGAGAGTTAAATTTGCCCGTCCAGACACCTCCAGCTAGTCTCTCATTGGTTCTCCCTATTCCTGTTCATCTTCCGCAGAAATTGCAAACTGGGCCAAACAGGACGTTAAAGGCGCTGACTCTCCAAGTATGGAGAGTGTTAGTAAAGCGTCTGGAATGTTGCACCCGAGTACCAGGGGAGGAAACCTGAAACATATTTGAACACGTCTCCCGTTCACACGGTTGATCATACTCTGGGTTCCACATGCATGTTTTAGCTGAAGGAAGAATAACTTAAACCTGGAGAGTTGAGACCTGTGTAATGGGTACCATGCAATATGACTTCAAAGGGTCTTCATTTGCTCACCGAACCTCTCCAATCCTATCATTGCTGCGTTTATGCCCCTGTACACACGCTTGATTCTCTTTTGGAGACATAGCAATCCATAGGTTTTAAGATACTTACTAGTCAGGTACATTCTTAGGCGTTTAATATGGGGTGTTGAGTCCATTTCGTTGAGTAAGGAGTAGCTCTTGTCTATTCCATATTTGGCTTAAGGAACTTTATCTGTGCTCATTTCAATCTCTGGTTTTATGCAGCACCCCAACTTACCTTTCCCCTTAAGCAAGCATAAGTTGGTTTTCTAAATTTGAGACCCTGTTCTGTTTTGGAATTCAGTTCCTGTGTAGCCAAGTTTACATTCCGTGTATTAGTGATATCTTATGATGTTTCTTTTTCTGTGTGACTTATTTCAGTTAGAATCATCGTACCTGAATCCACTCATTATGCTGCTACAGGCCAGATGACATAGATTTCATTGCTGAGTGATACTGCATTGTACGTAAGTACCACAAGTTCTTTATCCATTTTTCACTTTCTGTGATATTGAACTTGTATGGTAAACGAGGTTCTGGTAAACAGAGGCATCCCAAACTTTGGGGTGGCTGTGTCTTTTTGATTTTAATTTCCCTAAGATATAGGACCATAAGTGGAAGTGCCCTAGGCTCTGTTGCTTTGTTTTTTAGATGTTTCAGGAAACACCATACACTTCTACAGAGCGGCTGTTGGCAATTTACATCCCACCCATCAGCATAACAAGGCTCCCAGTTCTCCATGGCCTGTCCTGCCTTTCTGGATTTTACACTTTTTTCAGATGGCCCTTTTGACCTGGGGGAAGTGAGACTTCATTGTAGTGCAGATTTCCTTTGCAAGCTTGCTTGGTTGGCCAAAAAGGGCGTATGCGTTTTTTCCTGAATATATTCAGGAAAAAACGCATACGCCCTTTATGGCCAAGTGCATCATTGTGGACGTTCTGCCTCTTTTCCTATGCTTTCAATGCAATTCCAGTCTACCTCCTGAAATCGGTTTCCTGCAATTCTGCCCCGCTTTCAAGTCCTCTTGGCAGCCTTACTTCAGTATATTTTTGGACGATAGCTGTCATTTATAACTCTGCAGGTTTGTGAATTACAGTGCCCCTGAGCTCCTTTCTTCAACTCGCTTTCTTGTGAGCTGGCCGCAACACCGCAGGATGGCTTCAGTCCCTAATCTGTTTCCGGCATGGCACGCTGAGCCTTTGGTTAATTCCTCTTCCTGGTGGGAAATGAGAGTTAAATTTGCCCGTCCAGACACCTCCAGCTAGTCTCTCATTGGTTCTCGCTATTCCTGTTCATCTTCCCCAGAATTTGCAAACTGTGCCAAACAGGAGGTTAAAGGGACTGACTCTCCAAGTCGGGAGAGTGTTAGTAAAGCGTCTGGAATGTTGCACCCGAGTACCAGGGTACGAAAACTGAGACATATTTGAACACGTCTCCCGATCACATGGTTGATCATACTCTAGGTTCCACATGCATGTTTTAGCTGAAGGAAGAATACCTTAAACCTGGGTAGTTGAAACCTGTGGAATGGGTACCATGCAATATGACTTCAAAGGGTCTTCATTTGCTCACCGAACCTCTCCAATCCTATCACTGCTGCGTTTATGCCCCTGTACACATGCTTGATTCTCTTTTGGAGACATAGCAATCCATAGGTTTTAAGATATTTACTAGTCAGGTACATTCTTAGGCATTTAATGTGCGGTGTTTTGTCCATTTCGTTGAGCAAGGAGTAGCTCTTGTCTATTCCATATTTGGCTTAAGGAACTTTATCTGTGCTCATTTCAGTCTCTGGTTTTATGCAGCACCCCAACTCACCTTTCCCCTTAAGCAAGCATAAGTTGGTTTTCTAAATTTGAGACCTTGTTCTGTTCTGTAATTCAGTTCCTGTGTAGCCAAGTTTACATTCCGTGTATTACTGATATCTTATGATGTTTCTTTTTCTGTGTGACTTATTTCAGTTAGAATCATCATACCTGAATCCACTCATTGTGCTGCTAAGGGCCTGATGACATAGATTTCATTGCTGAGTGATATTGCTTTGTAAGTAAATACCACAACTTCTTTATCCATTTTTCACTTTCTGCGATGTTGAACTTGTACTGTAAACGAGGTTCTTGTAAACAGAGCCATTCCAAACTTTGGGGTGGCTGTGTCTTTTTTATTTTAATTTCCCTAAGCTATAGGACCATAAGTGGAAGTGCCCTAGGCTCTGTTGCTTTGTTTTTTAGATGTTTCAGGAAACACCATACACTTCTCCCGAGTGTCTGTTGGCAATTTACATCCCGCCCATGAGCATAACAAGGCTCCCAGTTCTCCATGGCCTGTCCTGCCTTTCTGGATTTTACACTTTTTTCAGATGGCCCTTTTGACCTGGGGGAAGTGAGACTTCATTGTAGTGCAGATTTCCTTTGCAAGCTTGCTTGCTTGGCCAAAAAGGGCGTATGCGTTTTTTCCTGAATATATTCAGGAAAAAACGCATACGCCCTTTTTGGCCAAGTGCATCATTGTGGACGTTCTGCCTCTTTTCCTATGCTTTCAATGCAATTCCAGTCTACCTCCTGAAATCGGTTTCCTGCAATTCTGCCGCGCTTTCAAGTCCTCTTGGCAGCCTTACTTCAGTATATTTTTGGACGATAGCTGTCATTTATAACTCTGCAGGTTTGTGAATTACAGTGCCCCTGAGCTCCTTTCTTCAACTCGCTTTCTTGTGAGCTGGCCGCAACACCGCAGGATGGCTTCAGGCCCTAATCTTGTTCCGGCACGGCACGCTGAGCCTTTGGTTATTTCCTCTTCCTGGTGGGAAATGAGAGTTAAATTTGCCCGTCCAGACACCTCCAGCTAGTCTCTCATTGGTTCTCGCTATTCCTGTTCATCTTCCGCAGAAATTGCAAACTGGGCCAAACAGGAGGTTACAGGCGCTGACTCTCCAAGTGGGGAGAGTGTTAGTAAAGCGTCTGGAATGTTGCACCCGAATACCAGGGGAGGAAAACTGAGACATATTTGAACACGTCTCCCGATCACATGGTTGATCATACTCTGGGTTCCACATGCATGTTTTAGCTGAAGGAAGAATACCTTAAACCTGGAGAGTTGAGACCCGTGTAATGGGTACCATGCAATATGACTTCAAAGGGTCTTCATTTGCTCACCGAACCTCTCCAATCCTATCACTGCTGTGTTTATGCCCCTGTACACATGCTTGATTCTCTTTCGGAGACATAGCAATCCATAGGTTTTAAGATACTTACTAGTCAGGTACATTCTTAGGCGTTTAATATGCGGTGTTGAGTCCATTTCGTTGCGCAAGGAGTAGCTCTTGTCTATTCCATATTTGGCTTAAGGAAATTTATCTGTGCTCATTTCAATCTCTGGTTTTATGCAGCACCCCAACTCACCTTTCCCCTTAAGCAAGCATAAGTTGGTTTTCTAAATTTGAGACCCTGTTCTGTTTTGGAATTCAGTTCCTGTGTAGATAAGTTTACATTCCGTGTATTACTGATATCTTATGATGTTTCTTTTTCTGTGTGACTTATTTCAGTTAGAATCATCGTACGTGAATCCACTCATTATGCTGCTACGGGCCTGATGACATAGATTTCATTGCTGAGTGATACTGCATTGTACGTAAGTACCACAAGTTCTTTATCCATTTTTCACTTTCTGTGATATTGAACTTGTACGGTAAACGAGGTTCTTGTAAACAGAGGCGTCCCAAATTTTGGCGTGGCTGTGTCTTTTTGATTTTAATTTCCCTAAACTATAGGACCATAAGTGGAAGTGCCCTAGGCTCTGTTGCTTTGTTTTTTAGATGTTTCAGGAAACACCATACACTTCTCCCAAGTGTCTGTTGGCAATTTACATCCCGCCCATCAGCATAACAAGGCTCCCAGTTCTCCATGGCCTGTCCTGCCTTTCTGGATTTTACACTTTTTTCAGATGGCCCTTTTGACCTTGGGGAAGTGAGACTTCATTGTAGTGCAGATTTCCTTTGCAAATTTGCTTGCTTGGCCAAAAAGGGCGTATGCGTTTTTTCCTGAATATATTCAGGAAAAAACGCATACGCCCTTTTTGGCCAAGTGCATCATTGTGGACGTTCTGCCTCTTTTCCTATGCTTTCAATGCAATTCCAGTCTACCTCCTGAAATCGGTTTCCTGCAATTCTGCCCCGCTTTCAAGTCCTCTTGGCAGCCTTACTTCAGTATATTTTTGGACGATAGCTGTCATTTATAACTCTGCAGGTTTGTGAATTACACTGCCCCTGAGCTCCTTTCTTCAACTCGGTTTCTTGTGAGCTGGCCGCAACACCGCAGGATGGCTTCAGGCCCTAATCTGGTTCCGGCATGGCACGCTGAGCCTTTGGTTAATTCCTCTTCCTGGTGGGAAATGAGAGTTAAATTTGACCGTCCAGACACCTCCAGCTAGTCTCTCATTGGTTCTCCCTATTCCTGTTCATCTTCCGCAGAAATTGCAAACTGGGCCAAACAGGAGGTTAAAGGGACTGACTCTCCAAGTCGGGAGAGTGTTAGTAAAGCGTCTGGAATGTTGCACCCGAGTACCAGGGTACGAAAACTGAGACATATTTGAACACGTCTCGCGATCACATGGTTGATCATACTCTAGGTTCCACATGCATGTTTTAGCTGAAGGAAGAATACCTTAAACCTGGGTAGTTGAAACCTGTGGAATGGGTACCATGCAATATGACTTCAAAGGATCTTCATTTGCTCACCGAACCTCTCCAATCCTATCACTGCTGCGTTCATGCCCCTGTACACATGCTTGATTCTGTTTCGGAGACATAGCAATCCATAGGTTTTAAGATATTTACTAGTCAGGTACATTCTTAGGCATTTAATGTGCGGTGTTGAGTCCATTTCATTGAGCAAGGAGTAGCTCTTGTCTATTCCATATTTGGCTTAAGGAACTTTATCTGTGCTCATTTCAGTCTCTGGTTTTATGCAGCACCCCAACTCACCTTTCCCCTTAAGCAAGCATAAGTTGGTTTTCTAAATTTGAGACCCTGTTCTGGTCTGTAATTCAGTTCCTGTGTAGCCAAGTTTACATTCCGTGTATTACTGATATCTTATGATGTTTCTTTTTCTGTGTGACTTATTTCAGTTAGAATCATCATACCTGAATCCACTCATTGTGCTGCTAAGGGCCTGATGACATAGATTTCATTGCTGAGTGATATTGCTTTGTAAGTAAATACCACAACTTCTTTATCCATTTTTCACTTTCTGCGATATTGAACTTGTACTGTAAATGAGGTTCTTGTAAACAGAGCCGTTCCAATCTTTGGGGTGGCTGTGTCTTTTTGATTTTAATTTCCCTAAGCTATAGGACCATAAGTGGAAGTGCCCTAGGCTCTGTTGCTTTGTTTTTTAGATGTTTCAGGAAACACCATACACTTCTGCCGAGTGTCTGTTGGCAATTTGCATCCCGCCCATCAGCATAACAAGGCTCCCAGTTCTCCATGGCCTGTCCTGCCTTTCTGGATTTTACACTTTTTTCAGATGGCCCTTTTGACCGGGGGGAAGTGAGACTTCATTGTAGTGCAGATTTCCTTTGCAAGCTTGCTTGGTTGGCCAAAAAGGGCGTATGCGTTTTTTCCTGAATATATTCAGGATAAAACGCATACGCCCTTTTTGGCCAAGTGCATCATTGTGGACGTTCTGCCTCTTTTCCTATGCTTTCAATGCAATTCCAGTCTACCTCCTGAAATCGGTTTCCTGCAATTCTGCCCCGCTTTCAAGTCCTCTTGGCAGCCTTACTTCAGTATATTTTTGGACGATAGCTGTCATTTATAACTCTGCAGGTTTGTGCATTACAGTGCCCCTGAGCTCCTTTCTTCAACTCGCTTTCTTGTGAGCTGGCCGCAACACCGCAGGATGGCTTCAGGCCCTAATCTTGTTCCGGCACGGCACGCTGAGCCTTTGGTTAATTCCTCTTCCTGGTGGGAAATGAGAGTTAAATTTGCCCGTCCAGACACCTCCAGCTAGTCTCTCATTGGTTCTCCCTATTCCTGTTCATCTTCCGCAGAAATTGCAAACTGGGCCAAACAGGAGGTTAAAGGCGTTGACTCTCCAAGTGGGGAGAGTGTTAGTAAAGAGTCTGGAATGTTGCACCCGAGTACCAGGGGAGGAAAACTGAGACATATTTGAATACGTCTCCCATTCACACGGTTGATCATACTCTGGGTTCCACATGCATGTTTTAGCTGAAGGAAGAATACCTTAAACCTGGAGAGTTGAGACCCGTGTAATGGGTACCATGCAATATGACTTCAAAGGGTCTTCATTTGCTCACCGAACCTCTCCAATCCTATCACTGCTGCGTTTATGCCCCTGTACACACGCTTGATTCTCTTTTGGAGACATAGCAATCCATAGGTTTTAAGATACTTACTAGTCAGGTACATTCTTAGGCGTTTAATATGGTGTGTTGAGTCCATTTCGTTGAGTAAGGAGTAGCTCTAGTCTATTCCATATTTGGCTTAAGGAACTTTATCTGTGCTCATTTCAATCTCTGGTTTTATGCAGCACCCCAACTCACCTTTCCCCTTAAGCAAGCATAAGTTGGTTTTCTAAATTTGAGACCCTGTTCTGTTTTGGAATTCAGTTCCTGTGTAGCCAAGTTTACATTCCGTGTATTAGTGATATCTTATGATGTTTCTTTTTCTGTGTGACTTATTTCAGTTAGAATCATCGTACCTGAATCCACTCATTGTGCTGCTACGGGCCTGATGACATAGATTTCATTGCTGAGTCATACTGCATTGTACGTAAGTACCACAAGTTCTTTATCCATTTTTCACTTTCTGTGATATTGAACTTGTATGGTAAACGAGGTTCTTGTAAACAGAGGCGTCCCAAACTTTAGGGTGGCTGTGTCTTTTTGATTTTAATTTCCCTAAGCTATAGGACCATAAGTGGAAGTTCCCTAGGCTCTGTTGCTTTGTTTTTTAGATGTTTCAGGAAACACCATACACTTCTCCCGAGTGTCTGTTGGCAATTTACATCCCGCCCATCAGCATAACAAGGCTCCCAGTTCTCCATGGCCTGTCCTGCCTTTCTGGATTTTACACTTTTTTCAGATGGCCCTTTTGACCGGGGGGAAGTGAGACTTCATTGTAGTGCAGATTTCCTTTGCAAGTTTGCTTGGTTGGCCAAAAAGGGCGTATGCGTTTTTTCCTGAATATATTCAGGAAAAAACGCATACGCCCTTTTTGGCCAAGTGCATCATTGTGGACGTTCTGCCTCTTTTCCTATGCTTTCAATGCAATTCCAGTCTACCTCCTGAAATCGGTTTCCTGCAATTCTGCCCCGCTTTCAAGTCCTCTTGGCAGCCTTACTTCAGTATATTTTTGGACGATAGCTGTCATTTATAACTCTGCAGGTTTGTGAATTACAGTGCCCCTGAGCTCCTTTCTTCAACTCGCTTTCTTGTGACCTGGCCGCAACACCGCAGGATGGCTACAGGCCCTAATCTGGTTCTGGCACAGCACGCTGAGCCTTTGGTTAATTCCTCTTCCTGGTGGGAAATGAGAGTTAAATTTGCCCGTCCAGACACCTCCAGCTAGTCTCTCATTGGTTCTCCCTATTCCTGTTCATCTTCCACAGAAATTGCAAATTGGGCCAAACAGGAGGTTAAAGGCGCTGACTCTCCAAGTGGGGAGAGTGTTAGTAAAGCGTCTGGAATGTTGCACCCGATTACCAGGGGAGGAAAACTGAGACATATTTGAACACGTCTCCCGTTCACACGGTTGATCATACTCTGGGTTCCACATGCATGTTTTAGCTGAAGGAAGAATAGCTTAAACCTGGAGAGTTGAGACCCCTGTAATGGGTACCATGCAATATGACTTCAAAGGGTCTTCATTTGCTCACCGAACCTCTCCAATCCTATCACTGCTGCATTTATGCCCCTGTACACATGCTTGATTCTCTTTCAGAGACATAGCTATCCATAGGTTTAAAGATACTTACTAGTCAGGTACATTCTTAGGCGTTTAATATGGGGTGTTGAGTCCATTTCGTTGAGCAAGGAGTAGCTCTTGTCTATTCCATATTTGGCTTAGGGAACTTTATCTGTGCTCATTTCAATCTCTGGTTTTATGCAGCACCCCAACTCACCTTTCCCCTTAAGCAAGCATAAGTTGGTTTTCTAAATTTGAGACCCTGTTCTGTTTTGGAATTCAGTTCCTGTGTAGCCAAGTTTACATTCCGTGTATTAGTGATATCTTATGATGTTTCTTTTTCTGTGTGACTTATTTCAGTTAGAATCATCGTACCTGAATCCACTCATTATGCTGCTAAGGGCCTGATGACATAGATTTCATTGCTGAGTGATATTGCTTTGTAAGTAAATACCACAACTTCTTTATCCATTTTTCACTTTCTGTGATACTGAACTTGTACGGTAAACGAGGTTCTTGTAAACAGAGGCGTCCCAAACTTTGGGGTGGCTGTGTCTTTTTGATTTTAATTTCCCTAAGCTATAGGACCATAAGTGGAAGTGCTCTAGGCTCTGTTGCTTTGTTTTTTAGATGTTTCAGGAAACACCATACACTTCTCCCGAGTGTCTGTTGGCAATTTACATCCCGCCCATCAGCATAACAAACCTCCCAGTTCTCCATGGCCTGTTCTGCCTTTCTGGATTTTACACTTTTTTCTGATGCCCGTTTGACCGGGGGGATGTGAGACTTCATTGTAGTGCAGATTTCCTTTGCAAGCTTGCTTGGTTGGCCAAAAAGGGCGTATGCGTTTTTTCCTGAATATATTCAGGAAAAAACGCATACGCCCTTTTTGGCCAAGAGCATCATTGTGGACGCTCTGCCTCTTTTCCTATGCTTTCAATGCAATTCCAGTCTACCTCCTGAAATCGGTTTCCTGCAATTCTGCCCCGCTTTCAAGTCCTCTTGGCAGCCTTACTTCACTATATTTTTGGATGATAGCTGTCATTTATAACTCTGCAGGTTTGTGAATTACAGTGCCCCTGAGCTCCTTTCTTCAACTCGCCCTCTTGTGAGCTGGCCGCAACACCGCAGGATGGCTTCAGGCCCTAATCTGGTTCCGGCACGGCATGCTGAGCCTTTGGTTAATTCCTCTTCCTGGTGGGAAATGAGAGATAAATTTGCCCGTCCAGACACCTGCAGCTAGTCTGTCATTGGTTCTCGCTATTCCTGTTCATCTTCCGCAGAAATTGCAAACTGGGCCAAACAGGAGGTTAAAGGCGCTGACTCTCCAAGTCGGGAGAGTGTTAGTAAAGCGTCTGGAATGTTGCACCCGAGTACCAGGGTACGAAAACTGAGACATATTTGAACACGTCTCCCGATCACATGGTTGATCATACTCTAGGTTCCACATGCATGTTTTAGCTGAAGGAAGAATACCTTAAACCTGGGTAGTTGAAACCTGTGGAATGGGTACCATGCAATATGACTTCAAAGGGTCTTCATTTGCTCACCGAACCTCTCCAATCCTATGACTGCTGCGTTTATGCCACTGTACACATGCTTCATTCTCTTTCGGAGACATAGCAATCCATAGGTTTTAAGATACTTACTAGTCAGGTACATTCTTAGGCGTTTAATATGCGGTGTTGAGTCTATTTCGTTGAGCAAGGAGTAGCTCTTGTCTATTCCATATTTGGCTTAAGGAACTTTATCTGTGCTCATTTCAATCTCTGGTTTTATGCAGCACCCCAACTCACCTTTCCCCTTAAGCAAGCATAAGTTGGTTTTCTAAATTTGAGACCCTGTTCTGTTTTGGAATTCAGTTACTGTGTAGCCAAGTTTACATTCCGTGTATTAGTGATATCTTATGATGTTTCTTTTTCTGTGTGACTTATTTCAGTTAGAATCATCGTACCTGAATCCACTCATTATGCTGCTAAGGGCCTGATGACATAGATTTCATTGCTGAGTGATATTGCTTTGTAAGTAAATACCACAACTTCTTTATCCATTTTTCACTTTCTGCGATGTTGAACTTGTACTGTAAACGAGGTTCTTGTAAACAGAGCCGTTCCAAACTTTGGGGTGGCTGTGTCTTTTTGATTTTAATTTCCCTAAGCTATAGGACCATAAGTGGAGTGCCCTAGGCTCTGTTGCTTTGTTTTTTAGATGTTTCAGGAAACACCATACACTTCTCCCGAGTGTCTGTTGGCAATTTACATCCCGCCCATCAGCATAACAAGGCTCCCAGTTCTCCATGGCCTGTCCTGCCTTTCTGGATTTTACACTTTTTTCAGATGGCCCTTTTGACCGGGGGGAAGTGAGACTTCATTGTAGTGCAGATTTGCTTTGCAAGCTTGCTTGGTTGGCCAAAAAGGGCGTATGCGTTTTTTCCTGAATATATTCAGGAAAAAACGCATACGCCCTTTTTGGTCAAGTGCATCATTGTGGACGTTCTGCCTCTTTTCCTATGCTTTCAATGCAATTCCAGTCTACCTCCTGAAATCGGTTTCCTGCAATTCTGCCCCGCTTTCAAGTCCTCTTGGCAGCCTTACTTCAGTATATTTTTGGACGATAGCTGTCATTGATAACACTGCAGTTTTGTGCATTACAGTGCCCCTGAGCTCCTTTCTTCAACTCGCTTTCTTGTGAGCTGGCCGCAACACCGCAGGATGGCTTCAGGCCCTAATCTGGTTCCGGCACGGCACGCTGAGCCTTTGGTTATTTCCTCTTCCTGGTGGGAAATGAGAGTTAAATTTGCCCGTCCAGACACCTCCAGCTAGTCTCTCATTGGTTCTCCCTATTCCTGTTCATCTTCCGCAGAAATTGCAAACTGGGCCAAACAGGAGGTTAAAGGCGCTGACTCTCCAAGTGGGGAGAGTGTTAGTAAAGCGTCTGGAATGTTGCACCCGAGTACCAGGGGAGGAAAACTGAGACATATTTGAACACGTCTCCCGTTCACACGGTTGATCATACTCTGGGTTCCACATGCATGTTTTAGCTGAAGGAAGAATACCTTAAACCTGGAGAGTTGAGACCCGTGTAATGGGTACCATGCAATATGACTTCAAAGGGTCTTCATTTGCTCACCGAACCTCTCCAATCCTATCACTGCTGCGTTTATGCCCCTGTACACACGCTTGATTCTCTTTTGGAGACATAGCAATCCATAGGTTTTAAGATACTTACTAGTCAGGTACATTCTTAGGCGTTTAATATGGGGTGTTGAGTCCATTTCGTTGAGCAAGGAATAGCTCTTGTCTATTCCATATTTGGCTTAAGGAACTTTATCTGTGCTCATTTCAATCTCTGGTTTTATGCAGCACCCCAACTCACCTTTCCCCTTAAGCAAGCATAAGTTGGTTTTCTAAATTTGAGACCCTGTTCTGTTTTGGAATTCAGTTCCTGTGTAGCCAAGTTTACATTCCGTGTATTAGTGATATCTTATGATGTTTCTTTTTCTGTGTGACTTATTTCAGTTAGAATCATCGTACCTGAATCCACTCATTATGCTGCTAAGGGCCTGATGACATAGATTTCATTGCTGAGTGATATTGCTTTGTAAGTAAATACCACAACTTCTTTATCCATTTTTCACTTTCTGTGATACTGAACTTGTACGGTAAACGAGGTTCTTGTAAACAGAGGCGTCCCAAACTTTGGGGTGGCTGTGTCTTTTTGATTTTAATTTCCCTAAGCTATAGGACCATAAGTGGAAGTGCCCTAGGCTCTGTTGCTTTGTTTTTTAGATGTTTCAGGAAACACCATACACTTCTCCCGAGTGTCTGTTGGCAATTTACATCCCGCCCATCAGCATAACAAGGCTCCCAGTTCTCCATGGCCTCTCCTGCCTTTCTGGATTTTACACTTTTTTCAGATGGCCCTTTTGACCGGGGGGAAGTGAGACTTCATTGTAGTGCAGATTTCCTTTGCAAGCTTGCTTGGTTGGCCAAAAAGGGCGTATGCGTTTTTTCCTGAATATATTCAGGAAAAAACGCATACGCCCTTTTTGGCCAAGTGCATCATTGTGGACGTTCTGCCTCTTTTCCTATGCTTTCAATGCAATTCCAGTCTACCTCCTGAAATCGGTTTCCTGCAATTCTGCCCCGCTTTCAAGTCCTCTTGGCAGCCTTACTTCAGTATATTTTTGGACGATAGCTGTCATTTATAACTCTGCAGGTTTGTGAATTACAGTGCCCCTGAGCTCCTTTCTTCAACTCGCTTTCTTGTGAGCTGGCCGCAACACCGCAGGATGGCTTCAGGCCCTAATCTGGTTCCGGCACGGCACGCTGAGCCTTTGGTTAATTCCTCTTCCTGGTGGGAAATGAGAGTTAAATTTGCCCGTCCAGACACCTCCAGCTAGTCTCTCATTGGTTCTCGCTATTCCTGTTCATCTTCCGCAGAAATTGCAAACTGGGCCAAACAGGAGGTTAAAGGGACTGACTCTCCAAGTCGGGAGAGTGTTAGTAAAGCGTCTGGAATGTTGCACCCGAGTACCAGGGTACGAAAACTGAGACATATTTGAACACGTCTCCCGTTCACACGGTTGATCATACTCTGGGTTCCACATGCATGTTTTAGCTGAAGGAAGAATACCTTAAACCTGGAGAGTTGAGACCCGTGTAATGGGTACCATGCAATATGACTTCAAAGGGTCTTCATTTGCTCACCGAACCTCTCCAATCCTATCACTGCTGCGTTTTTGCCCCTGTACACACGCTTGATTCTCTTTTGGAGACATAGCAATCCATAGGTTTTAAGATACTTACTAGTCAGGTACATTCTTAGGCGTTTAATATGGGGTGTTGAGTCCATTTCGTTGAGTAAGGAGTAGCTCTAGTCTATTCCATATTTGGCTTAAGGAACTTTATCTGTGCTCATTTCAATCTCTGGTTTTATGCAGCACCCCAACTCACCTTTCCCCTTAAGCAAGCATAAGTTGGTTTTCTAAATTTGAGACCCTGTTCTGTTTTGGAATTCAGTTCCTGTGTAGCCAAGTTTACATTCCGTGTATTAGTGATATCTTATGATGTTTCTTTTTCTGTGTGACTTATTTCAGTTAGAATCATCGTACCTGAATCCACTCATTATGCTGCTACGGGCCTGATGACATAGATTTCATTGCTGAGTCATACTGCATTGTACGTAAGTACCACAAGTTCTTTATCCATTTTTCACTTGCTGTGATATTGAACTTGTACGGTAAATGAGGTTCTTGTAAACAGAGGCGTCCGAAACTTTGGGGTGGCTGTGTCTTTTTGATTTTAATTTCCCTAAGCTATAGGACCATAAGTGGAAGTGCCCTAGGCTCTGTTGCTTTGTTTTTTAGATGTTTCAGGAAACACCATACACTTCTCCCGAGTGTCTGTTGGCAATTTACATCCTGCCCATCAGCATAACAAAGCTCCCAGTTCTCCATGGCCTGTCCTGCCTTTCTGGATTTTACACTTTTTTCTGATGCCCGTTTGACCAGTGGGATGTGAGACTTCATTGTAGTGCAGATTTCCTTTGCAAGCTTGCTTGGTTGGCCAAAAAGGGCGTATGCGTTTTTTCCTGAATATATTCAGGAAAAAACGCATACGCCCTTTTTGGCCAAGTGCATCATTGTGGACGCTCTGCCTCTTTTCCTATGCTTTCAATGCAATTCCAGTCTACCTCCTGAAATCGGTTTCCTGCAATTCTGCCTCGCTTTCAAGTCCTCTTGGCAGCCTTACTTCAGTATATTTTTGGACGATAGCTGTCATTTATAACTCTGCAGGTTTGTGCATTACAGTGCCCCTGAGCTCCTTTCTTCAACTCGCTTTCTTGTGAGCTGGCCGCAACACCGCAGGATGGCTTCAGGCCCTAATCTGGTTTCGGCACGGCACGCTGAGCCTTTGGTTATTTCCTCTTCCTGGTGCGAAATGAGAGTTAAATTTGCCCGTCCAGACACCTCCAGCTAGTCTCTCATTGGTTCTCCCTATTCCTGTTCATCTTCCGCAGAAATTGCAAACTGGGCCAAACAGGAGGTTAAAGGGACTGACTCTCCAAGTCGGGAGAGTGTTAGTAAAGCGTCTGGAATGTTGCACCCGAGTACCAGGGTACGAAAACTGAGACATATTTGAACACGTCTCGCGATCACATGGTTGATCATACTCTAGGTTCCACATGCATGTTTTAGCTGAAGGAAGAATACCTTAAACCTGGGTAGTTGAAACCTGTGGAATGGGTACCATGCAATATGACTTCAAAGGGTCTTCATTTGCTCACCGAACCTCTCCAATCCTATCACTGCTGCGTTTATGCCCCTGTACACATGCTTGATTCTCTTTCGGAGACATAGCAATCCATAGGTTTTAAGATATTTACTAGTCAGGTACATTCTTAGGCATTTAATGTGCGGTGTTGAGTCCATTTCGTTGAGCAAGGAGTAGCTCTTGTCTATTCCATATTTGGCTTAAGGAACTTTATCTGTGCTCATTTCAGTCTCTGGTTTTATGCAGCACCCCAACTCACCTTTCCCCTTAAGCAAGCATAAGTTGGTTTTCTAAATTTGAGACCGTGTTCTGTTCTGTAATTCAGTTCCTGTTTAGCCAAGTTTACATTCCGTGTATTACTGATATCTTATGATGTTTCTTTTTCTGTGTGACTTATTTCAGTTAGAATCATCATATCTGAATCCACTTATTGTGCTGCTAAGTGCCTGATGACATAGATTTCATTGCTGAGTGATATTGCTTTGTAAGTAAATACCACAACTTCTTTATCCATTTTTCACTTTCTGCGATGTTGAACTTGTACTGTAAACGAGGTTCTTGTAAACAGAGCCGTTCCAAACTTTGGGGTGGCTGTGTCTTTTTGATTTTAATTTCCCTAAGCTATAGGACCATAAGTGGAAGTGCCCTAGGCTCTGTTGCTTTGTTTTTTAGATGATTCAGGAAACACCATACACTTCTCACGAGTGTCTGTTGGCAATTTACATCCCGCCCATCAGCATAACAAGGCTCCCAGTTCTCCATGGCCTGTCCTGCCTTTCTGGATTTTACACTTTTTTCAGATGGCCCTTTTGACCGGGGGGAAGTGAGACTTCATTGTAGTGCAGATTTCTTTGCAAGCTTGCTTGGTTGGCCAAAAAGGGCGTATGCGTTTTTTCCTGAATATATTCAGGAAAAAACACATACGCCCTTTTTGGCCAAGTGCATCATTGTGGACGTTCTGCCTCTTTTCCTATGCTTTCAATGCAATTCCAGTCTACCTCCTGAAATCGGTTTCCTGCAATTCTGCCCTGCTTTCAAGGCCTCTTGGCAGCCTTACTTCAGTATATTTTTGGACGATAGCTGTCATTTATAACTCTGCAGGTTTGTGAATTACAGTGCCCCTGAGCTCCTTTCTTCAACTCGCTTTCTTGTGAGCTGGCCGCAACACCGCAGGATGGCTTCAGGCCCTAATCTGCTTCTGGCACGGAACGCTGAGCCTTTGGTTATTTCCTCTTCCTGGTGGGAAATGAGAGTTAAATTTGCCCGTCCAGACACCTCCAGCTAGTCTCTCATTGGTTCTCGCTATTCCTGTTCATCTTCCGCAGAAATTGCAAACTGGGCCAAACAGGAGGTTAAAGGCGCTGACTCTCCAAGTGGGGAGATTGTTAGTAAAGCGTCTGGAATGTTGCACGCGAGTACCAGGGGAGGAAAACTGAGACATATTTGAACACGTCTCCCGTTCACATGGTTGATCATACTCTGGGTTCCACATGCATGTTTTAGCTGAAGGAAGAATACCTTAAACCTGGAGAGTTGAGACCCGTGAAATGGGTACCATGCAATATGACTTCAAAGGGTCTTCATTTGCTCACCGAACCTCTCCAATCCTATCACTGCTGCGTTTATGCCCCTGTACACACGCTTGATTCTCTTTTGGAGACATAGCAATCCATAGGTTTTAAGATACTTACTAGTCAGGTACATTCTTAGGCGTTTAATATGGGGTGTTGAGTCCATTTCGTTGAGTAAGGAGTAGCTCTTGTCTATTCCATATTTGGCTTAAGGAACTTTATCTGTGCTCATTTCAATCTCTGGTTTTATGCAGCACCCCATCTCACCTTTCCCCTTAAGCAAGCATAAGTTGGTTTTCTAAATTTGAGACCCTGTTCTGTTTTGGAATTCAGTTTCTGTGTAGCCAAGTTTACATTCCGTGTTTTAGTGATATCTTATGATGTTTCTTTTTCTGTGTGACTTATTTCAGTTAGAATCATCGTACCTGAATCCACTCATTGTGCTGCTACGGGCCTGATGACATAGATTTCATTGCTTAGTCATACTATATTGTACGTAAGTACCACAAGTTCTTTATCCATTTTTCACTTTCTGTGATACTGAACTTGTACGGTAAACGAGGTTCTTGTAAACAGAGGCGTCCCAAACTTTGGGGTGGCTGTGTCTTTTTGATTTTAATTTCCCTAAGCTATAGGACCATAAGTGGAAGTGCCCTAGGCTCTGTTGCTTTGTTTTTTAGATGTTTCAGGAAACACCATACAATTCTCCGGAGTGTCTGTTGGCAGTTTACATCCCGCCCATCAGCATAACAAGGCTCCTAGTTCTCCATGGCCTGTCCTGCCTTTCTGGATTTTACACTTTTTTCAGATGGCCCTTTTGACCGGGGGGAAGTGAGACTTCATTGTAGTGCAGATTTCCTTTGCAAATTTGCTTGGTTGGCCATAAAGGGCGTATGCGTTTTTTCCTGAATATATTCAGGAAAAAACGCATACGCCCTTTTTGGCCAGGTGCATCATTGTGGACGTTCTGCCTCTTTTCCTATGCTTTCAATGCAATTCCAGTCTACCTCCTGAAATCGGTTTCCTGCAATTCTGCCCCGCTTTCAAGTCCTCTTGGCAGCCTTACTTCAGTATATTTTTGGATGATAGCTGTCATTTATAACTCTGCAGGTTTGTGAATTACAGTGCCCCTGAGCTCCTTTCTTCAACTCGCCCTCTTGTGAGCTGGCCGCAACACCGCAGGATGGCTTCAGGCCCTAATCTGGTTCCGGCACGGCATGCTGAGCCTTTGGTTAATTCCTCTTCCTGGTGGGAAATGAGAGTTAAATTTGCCCGTCCAGACACCTGCAGCTAGTCTGTCATTGGTTCTCGCTATTCCTGTTCATCTTCCGCAGAAATTGCAAACTGGGCCAAACAGGAGGTTAAAGGGACTGACTCTCCAAGTCGGGAGAGTGTTAGTAAAGCGTCTGGAATGTTGCACCCGAGTACCAGGGTACGAAAACTGAGACATATTTGAACACGTCTCCCGATCACATGGTTGATCATACTCTAGGTTCCACATGCATGTTTTAGCTGAAGGAAGAATACCTTAAACCTGGGTAGTTGAAACCTGTGGAATGGGTACCATGCAATATGACTTCAAAGGGTCTTCATTTGCTCACCGAACCTCTCCAATCCTATGACTGCTGCGTTTATGCCCCTGTACACATGCTTCATTCTCTTTCGGAGACATAGCAATCCATAGGTTTTAAGATACTTACTAGTCAGGTACATTCTTAGGCGTTTAATATGCGGTGTTGAGTCTATTTCGTTGAGCAAGGAGTAGCTCTTGTCTATTCCATATTTGGCTTAAGGAACTTTATCTGTGCTCATTTCAATCTCTGGTTTTATGCAGCACCCCAACTCACCTTTCCCCTTAAGCAAGCATAAGTTGGTTTTCTAAATTTGAGACCCTGTTCTGTTTTGGAATTCAGTTCCTGTGTAGCCAAGTTTACATTCCGTGTATTACTGATATCTTATGATGTTTCTTTTTCTGTGTGACTTATTTCAGTTAGAATCATCATACCTGAATCCACTCATTGTGCTGCTAAGGGCCTGATGACATAGATTTCATTGCTGAGTGATATTGCTTTGTAAGTAAATACCACAACTTCTTTATCCATTTTTCACTTTCTGCGATGTTGAACTTGTACTGTAAACGAGGTTCTTGTAAACAGAGCCGTTCCAAACTTTGGGGTGGCTGTGTCTTTTTGATTTTAATTTCCCTAAGCTATAGGACCATAAGTGGAGTGCCCTAGGCTCTGTTGCTTTGTTTTTTAGATGTTTCAGGAAACACCATACACTTCTCCCGAGTGTCTGTTGGCAATTTACATCCCGCCCATCAGCATAACAAGGCTCCCAGTTCTCCATGGCCTGTCCTGCCTTTCTGGATTTTACACTTTTTTCAGATGGCCCTTTTGACCGGGGGGAAGTGAGACTTCATTGTAGTGCAGATTTCCTTTGCAAGCTTGCTTGGTTGGCCAAAAAGTGCGTATGCGTTTTTTCCTGAATATATTCAGGAAAAAACGCATACGCCCTTTTTGGCCAAGTGCATCATTGTGGACGTTCTGCCTCTTTTCCTATGCTTTCAATGCAATTCCAGTCTACCTCCTGAAATCGGTTTCCTGCAATTCTGCCCCGCTTTCAAGTTCTCTTGGCAGCCTTACTTCAGTATATTTTTGGACGATAGCTGTCATTTATAACTCTGCAGGTTTGTGAATTACAGTGCCCCTGAGCTCCTTTCTTCAACTCGCTTTCTTGTGACCTGGCCGCAACACCGCAGGATAGCTACAGGCCCTAATCTGGTTTTGGCATGGCACGCTGAGCCTTTGGTTAATTCCTCTTCCTGGTGGGAAATGAGAGTTAAATTTGCCCGTCCAGACACCTCCAGCTAGTCTCTCATTGGTTCTCCCTATTCCTGTTCATCTTCCGCAGAAATTGCAAACTGGGCCAAACAGGAGGTTAAAGGCGTTGACTCTCCAAGTGGGGAGAGTGTTATTAAAGAGTCTGGAATGTTGCACCCGAGTACCAGGGGAGGAAAACTGAGACATATTTGAACACGTCTCCCGTTCACACGGTTGATCATACTCTGGGTTCCACATGCATGTTTTAGCTGAAGGAAGAATACCTTAAACCTGGAGAGTTGAGACCCGTGTAATGGGTACCATGCAATATGACTTCAATGGGTCTTCATTTGCTCACGGAACATCCCCAATCCTATCACTGCTGCGTTTATGCCCCTGTACACACGCTTGATTCTCTTTTGGAGACATAGCAATCCATAGGTTTTAAGATACTTACTAGTCAGGTACATTCTTAGGCGTTTAATATGGTGTGTTGAGTCCATTTCGTTGAGTAAGGAGTAGCTCTAGTCTATTCCATATTTGGCTTAAGGAACTTTATCTGTGCTCATTTCAATCTCTGGTTTTATGCAGCACCCCAACTCACCTTTCCCCTTAAGCAAGCATAAGTTGGTTTTCTAAATTTGAGACCCTGTTCTGTTTTGGAATTCAGTTCCTGTGTAGCCAAGTTTACATTCCGTGTATTAGTGATATCTTATGATGTTTCTTTTTCTGTGTGACTTATTTCAGTTAGAATCATCGTACCTGAATCCACTCATTGTGCTGCTACGGGCCTGATGACATAGATTTCATTGCTGAGTCATACTGCATTGTACGTAAGTACCACAAGTTCTTTATCCATTTTTCACTTTCTGTGATATTGAACTTGTATGGTAAACGAGGTTCTTGTAAACAGAGGCGTCCCAAACTTTAGGGTGGCTGTGTCTTTTTGATTTTAATTTCCCTAAGCTATAGGACCATAAGTGGAAGTTCCCTAGGCTCTGTTGCTTTGTTTTTTAGATGTTTCAGGAAACACCATACACTTCTCCCGAGTGTCTGTTGGCAATTTACATCCCGCCCATCAGCATAACAAGGCTCCCAGTTCTCCATGGCCTGTCCTGCCTTTCTGGATTTTACACTTTTTTCAGATGGCCCCTTTGACCTGGGGAAGTGAGACTTCATTGTAGTGCAGATTTCCTTTGCAAGTTTGCTTGGTTGGCCAAAAAGGGCGTATGCGTTTTTTCCTGAATATATTCAGGAAAAAACGCATACGCCCTTTTTGGCCAAGTGCATCATTGTGGACGCTCTGCCTCTTTTCCTATGCTTTCAATGCAATTCCAGTCTACCTCCTGAAATCGGTTTCCTGCAATTCTGCCCCGCTTTCAAGTCCTCTTGGCAGCCTTACTTCAGTATATTTTTGGATGATAGCTGTCATTTATAACTCTGCAGGTTTGTGAATTACAGTGCCCCTGAGCTCCTTTCTTCAACTCGCTTTCTTGTGAGCTGGCCGCAACACCGCAGGATGGCTTCAGGCCCTAATCTGGTTCCGGCACGGCACGCTGAGCCTTTGGTTATTTCCTCTTCCTGGTGCGAAATGAGAGTTAAATTTGCCCGTCCAGACACCTCCAGCTAGTCTCTCATTGGTTCTCCCTATTCCTGTTCATCTTCCGCAGAAATTGCAAACTGGGCCAAACAGGAGGTTAAAGGGACTGACTCTCCAAGTCGGGAGAGTGTTAGTAAAGCGTCTGGAATGTTGCACCCGAGTACCAGGGTACGAAAACTGAGACATATTTGAACACGTCTCGCGATCAGATGGTTGATCATACTCTAGGTTCCACATGCATGTTTTAGCTGAAGGAAGAATACCTTAAACCTGGGTAGTTGAAACCTGTGGAATGGGTACCATGCAATATGACTTCAAAGGGTCTTCATTTGCTCACCGAACCTCTCCAATCCTATCACTGCTGCGTTTATGCCCCTGTACACATGCTTGATTCTCTTTCGGAGACATAGCAATCCATAGGTTTTAAGATATTTACTAGTCAGGTACATTCTTAGGCATTTAATGTGCGGTGTTGAGTCCATTTCGTTGAGCAAGGAGTAGCTCTTGTCTATTCCATATTTGGCTTAAGGAACTTTATCTGTGCTCATTTCAGTCTCTGGTTTTATGCAGCACCCCAACTCACCTTTCCCCTTAAGCAAGCATAAGTTGGTTTTCTAAATTTGAGACCGTGTTCTGTTCTGTAATTCAGTTCCTGTTTAGCCAAGTTTACATTCCGTGTATTACTGATATCTTATGATGTTTCTTTTTCTGTGTGACTTATTTCAGTTAGAATCATCATATCTGAATCCACTTATTGTGCTGCTAAGTGCCTGATGACATAGATTTCATTGCTGAGTGATATTGCTTTGTAAGTAAATACCACAACTTCTTTATCCATTTTTCACTTTCTGCGATGTTGAACTTGTACTGTAAACGAGGTTCTTGTAAACAGAGCCGTTGCAAACTTTGGGGTGGCTGTGTCTTTTTGATTTTAATTTCCCTAAGCTATAGGACCATAAGTGGAAGTGCCCTAGGCTCTGTTGCTTTGTTTTTTAGATGATTCAGGAAACACCATACACTTCTCAGGAGTGTCTGTTGGCAATTTACATCCCGCCCATCAGCATAACAAGGCTCCCAGTTCTCCATGGCCTGTCCTGCCTTTCTGGATTTTACACTTTTTTCAGATGGCCCTTTTGACCGGGGGGAAGTGAGACTTCATTGTAGTGCAGATTTCTTTGCAAGCTTGCTTGGTTGGCCAAAAAGGGCGTATGCGTTTTTTCCTGAATATATTCAGGAAAAAACACATACGCCCTTTTTGGCCAAGTGCATCATTGTGGACGTTCTGCCTCTTTTCCTATGCTTTCAATGCAATTCCAGTCTACCTCCTGAAATCGGTTTCCTGCAATTCTGCCCCGCTTTCAAGGCCTCTTGGCAGCCTTACTTCAGTATATTTTTGGACGATAGCTGTCATTTATAACTCTGCAGGTTTGTGAATTACAGTGCCCCTGAGCTCCTTTCTTCAACTCGCTTTCTTGTGACCTGGCCGCAACACCGCAGGATGGCTTCAGGCCCTAATCTGGTTCCGGCACGGAACGCTGAGCCTTTGGTTATTTCCTCTTCCTGGTGGGAAATGAGAGTTAAATTTGCCCGTCCAGACACCTCCAGCTAGTCTCTCATTGGTTCTCGCTATTCCTGTTCATCTTCCGCAGAAATTGCAAACTGGGCCAAACAGGAGGTTAAAGGCGCTGACTCTCCAAGTGGGGAGAGTGTTAGTAAAGCGTCTGGAATGTTGCACCCGAGTACCAGGGTACGAAAACTGAGACATATTTGAACACGTCTCCCGTTCACACAGTTGATCATACTCTGGGTTCCACATGCATGTTTTAGCTGAAGGAAGAATACCTTAAACCTGGAGAGTTGAGACCCGTGTAATGGGTACCATGCAATATGACTTCAAAGGGTCTTCATTTGCTCACCGAACCTCTCCAGTCCTATCACTGCTGCGTTTATGCCCCTGTACACATGCTTGATTCTCTTTCGGAGACATAGCAATCCATAGGTTTTAAGATACTTACTAGTCAGGTACATTCTTAGGCGTTTAATATGCGGTGTTGAGTCCATTTCGTTGAGCAAGGAGTAGCTCTTGTCTATTCCATATTTGGCTTAAGGAACTTTATCTGTGTTCATTTCAATCTCTGGTTTTATGCAGCACCCCAACTCACCTTTACCGTTAAGCAAGCATAAGTTGGTTTTCTAAATATGAGACCCTGTTCTGTTCTGTAATTCAGTTTGTGTGTAGCCAAGTTTACATTCCGTGTATTACTGATATCTTATGATGTTTCTTTTTCTGTGTGACTTATTTCAGTTAGAATCATCATACCTGAATCCACTCATTGTGCTGCTAAGGGCTTGATGACATAGATTTCATTGCTGAGTGATATTGCTTTGTAAGTAAATACCACAACTTCTTTATCCATTTTTCACTTTCTGCGATGTTGAACTTGTACTGTAAACGAGGTTCTTGTAAACAGAGCCGTTCCAAACTTTGGGGTGGCTGTGTCTTTTTGATTTTAATTTTCCTAAGCTATAGGACCATAAGTGGAAGTGCCCTAGGCTCTGTTGCTTTGTTTTTTAGATGTTTCAGGAAACACCATACACTTCTCCCTAGTGTCTGTTGGCAATTTACATCCCGCCCATCAGCATAACAAGGCTCCCAGTTCTCCATGGCCTGTCCTGCCTTTCTGGATTTTACACTTTTTTCAGATGGCCCTTTTGACCTGGGGGAAGTGAGACTTCATTGTAGTGCAGATTTCCTTTGCAAATTTGCTTGCTTGGCCAAAAAGGGCGTATGCGTTTTTTCCTGAATATATTCAGGAAAAAACGCATACGCCCTTTTTGGCCAAGTGCATCATTGTGGACGTTCTGCCTCTTTTCCTATGCTTTCAATGCAATTCCAGTCTACCTCCTGAAATCAGTTTCCTGCAATTCTGCCGCGCTTTCAAGTCCTCTTGGCAGCCTAACTTCAGTATATTTTTGGACGATAGCTGTCATTTATATCTCTGCAGGTTTGTGAATTACAGTGCCCCTGAGCTCCTTTCTTCAACTCGCTTTCTTTTGAGCTGGCCGCAACACCGCAGGATAGCTTCAGGCCCTAATCTTGTTCCGGCATGGCACGCTGAGCCTTTGGTTATTTCCTCTTCCTGGTGGGAAATGAGAGTTAAATTTGCCCGTCAAGACACCTCCAGCTAGTCTCTCATTGGTTCTCGCTATTCCTGTTCATCTTCTGCAGAAATTGCAAACTGGGCCAAACAGGAGGTTAAAGGCGCTGACTCTCCAAGTGGGGAGAGTGTTAGTAAAGCGTCTGGAATGTTGCACCCGAGTACCAGGGTACGAAAACTGAGACATATTTGAACACGTCTCCCGTTCACACAGTTGATCATACTCTGGGTTCCACATGCATGTTTTAGCTGAAGGAAGAATACCTTAAACCTGGAGAGTTGAGACCCGTGTAATGGGTACCATGCAATATGACTTCAAAGGGTCTTCATTTGCTCACCGAACCTCTCCAATCCTATCACTGCTGCGTTTATGCCCCTGTACACATGCTTGATTCTCTTTCGGAGACATAGCAATCCATAGGTTTTAAGATACTTACTAGTCAGGTACATTCTTAGGCGTTTAATATGCGGTGTTGAGTCCATTTCGTTGAGCAAGGAGTAGCTCTTGTCTATTCCATATTTGGCTTAAGGAACTTTATCTGTGTTCATTTCAATCTCTGGTTTTATGCAGCACCCCAACTCACCTTTACCGTTAAGCAAGCATAAGTTGGTTTTCTAAATATGAGACCCTGTTCTGTTCTGTAATTCAGTTTGTGTGTAGCCAAGTTTACATTCCGTGTATTACTGATATCTTATGATGTTTCTTTTTCTGTGTGACTTATTTCAGTTAGAATCATCATACCTGAATCCACTCATTGTGCTGCTAAGGGCCTGATGACATAGATTTCATTGCTGAGTGATATTGCTTTGTAAGTAAATACCACAACTTCTTTATCCATTTTTCACTTTCTGCGATCTTGAACTTGTACTGTAAACGAGGTTCTTGTAAACAGAGCCGTTGCAAACTTTGGGGTGGCTGTGTCTTTTTGATTTTAATTTCCCTAAGCTATAGGACCATAAGTGGAAGTGCCCTAGGCTCTGTTGCTTTGTTTTTTAGATGATTCAGGAAACACCATACACTTCTCACGAGTGTCTGTTGGCAATTTACATCCCGCCCATCAGCATAACAAGGCTCCCAGTTCTCCATGGCCTGTCCTGCCTTTCTGGATTTTACACTTTTTTCAGATGGCCCTTTTGACCGGGGGGAAGTGAGACTTCATTGTAGTGCAGATTTCTTTGCAAGCTTGCTTGGTTGGCCAAAAAGGGCGTTTGCGTTTTTTCCTGAATATATTCAGGAAAAAACACATACGCCCTTTTTGGCCAAGTGCATCATTGTGGACGTTCTGCCTCTTTTCCTATGCTTTCAATGCAATTCCAGTCTACCTCCTGAAATCGGTTTCCTGCAATTCTGCCCCGCTTTCAAGGCCTCTTGGCAGCCTTACTTCAGTATATTTTTGGACGATAGCTGTCATTTATAACTCTGCAGGTTTGTGAATTACAGTGCCCCTGAGCTCCTTTCTTCAACTCGCTTTCTTGTGACCTGGCCGCAACACCGCAGGATGGCTTCAGGCCCTAATCTGGTTCCGGCACGGAACGCTGAGCCTTTGGTTATTTCCTCTTCCTGGTGGGAAATGAGAGTTAAATTTGCCCGTCCAGACACCTCCAGCTAGTCTCTCATTGGTTCTCGCTATTCCTGTTCATCTTCCGCAGAAATTGCAAACTGGGCCAAACAGGAGGTTAAAGGCACTGACTCTCCAAGTGGGGAGATTGTTACTAAAGCGTCTGGAATGTTGCACGCGAGTACCAGGGGAGGAAAACTGAGACATATTTGAACACGTCTCCCGTTCACATGGTTGATCATACTCTGGGTTCCACATGCATGTTTTAGCTGAAGGAAGAATACCTTAAACCTGGAGAGTTGAGACCCGTGAAATGGGTACCATGCAATATGACTTCAAAGGGTCTTCATTTGCTCACCTAAACTCTCCAATCCTATCACTGCTGCGTTTATGCCCCTGTACACACGCTTGATTCTCTTTTGGAGACATAGCAATCCATAGGTTTTAAGATACTTACTAGTCAGGTACATTCTTAGGCGTTTAATATGGGGTGTTGAGTCCATTTCGTTGAGTAAGGAGTAGCTCTTGTCTATTCCATATTTGGCTTAAGGAACTTTATCTGTGCTCATTTCAATCTCTGGTTTTATGCAGCACCCCATCTCACCTTTCCCCTTAAGCAAGCATAAGTTGGTTTTCTAAATTTGAGACCCTGTTCTGTTTTGGAATTCAGTTCCTGTGTAGCCAAGTTTACATTCCGTGTTTTAGTGATATCTTATGATGCTTCTTTTTCTGTGTGACTTATTTCAGTTAGAATCATCGTACCTGAATCCACTCATTGTGCTGCTACGGGCCTGATGACATAGATTTCATTGCTGAGTGATACTGCATTGTACGTAAGTACCACAAGTTCTTTATCCATTTTTCACTTTCTGTGATATTGAACTTGTACGATAAACGAGGTTCTTGTAAACAGAGGAATCCCAAACTTTGGGGTGGCTGTGTCTTTTTGATTTTAATTTCCCTAAGCTATAGGACCATAAGTGGAAGTGCCCTAGGCTCTGTTGCTTTGTTTTTTAGATGTTTCAGGAAACACCATACACTTCTCCCGAGTGTCTGTTGGCAATTTACATCCCGCCCATCAGCATAACAAGGCTCCCAGTTCTCCATGGCCTGTCCTGCCTTTCTGGATTTTACACTTTTTTCAGATGGCCCTTTTGACCGGGGGGAAGTGAGACTTCATTGTAGTGCAGATTTCCTTTGCAAGCTTGCTTGGTTGGCCAAAAAGGGCGTATGCATTTTTTCCTGAATATATTCAGGAAAAAACGCATACGCCCTTTTTGGCCAAGTGCATCATTGTGGACGTTCTGCCTCTTTTCCTATGCTTTCAATGCAATTCCAGTCTACCTCCTGAAATCGGTTTCCTGCAATTCTGCCCCGCTTTCAAGTCCTCTTGGCAGCCTTACTTCAGTATATTTTTGGACGATAGCTGTCATTTATAACTCTGCAGGTTTGTGAATTACAGTGCCCCTGAGCTCCTTTCGTCAACTCACTTTCTTGTGAGCTGGCCGCAACACTGCAGGATGGCTTCAGGCCCTAATCTGGTTCCGGCACGGCACGCTGAGCCTTTGGTTAATTCCTCTTCCTGTTGGGAAATGAGAGTTAAATTTGCCCGTCCAGACACCTCCAGCTAGTCTCTCATTGGTTCTCGCTATTCCTGTTCATCTTCCGCAGAAATTGCAAACTGGGCCAAACAGGAGGTTAAAGGGACTGACTCTCCAAGTCGGGAGAGTGTTAGTAAAGCGTCTGGAATGTTGCACCCAAGTACCAGGGTACGAAAACTGAGACATATTTGAACACGTCTCCCGTTCACACGGTTGATCATACTCTGGGTTCCACATGCATGTTTTAGCTGAAGGAAGAATACCTTAAACCTGGAGAGTTGAGACCCGTGTAATGGGTACCATGCAATATGATTTCAAAGGGTCTTCATTTGCTCACCGAACCTCTCCAATCCTATCACTGCTGCGTTTATGCCCCTGTACACATGCTTGATTCTGTTTCGGAGACATAGCAATCCATAGGTTTTAAGATACTTACTAGTCAGGTACATTCTTAGGCGTTTAATATGCGGTGTTGAGTCCATTTCGTTGAGCAAGGAGTAGCTCTTGTCTATTCCATATTTGGCTTAAGGAACTTTATCTGTGTTCATTTCAATATCTGGTTTTATGCAGCACCCCAACTCACCTTTACCCTTAAGCAAGCATAAGTTGGTTTTCTAAATTTGAGACCCTGTTCTGTTCTGTAATTCAGTTTGTGTGTAGCCAAGTTTACATTCCGTGTATTACTGATATCTTATGATGTTTCTTTTTCTGTGTGACTTATTTCAGTTAGAATCATCATACCTGAATCCACTCATTGTGCTGCTAAGGGCTTGATGACATAGATTTCATTGCTGAGTGATATTGCTTTGTAAGTAAATACCACAACTTCTTTATCCATTTTTCACTTTCTGCAATGTTGAACTTGTACTGTAAACGAGGTTCTTGTAAACAGAGCCGTTCCAAACTTTGGGGTGGCTGTGTCTTTTTGATTTTAATTTTCCTAAGCTATAGGACCATAAGTGGAAGTGCCCTAGGGTCTGTTGCTTTGTTTTTTAGATGTTTCAGGAAACACCATACACTTCTCCCTAGTGTCTGTTGGCAATTTACATCCCGCCCATCAGCATAACAAGGCTCCCAGTTCTCCATGGCCTGTCCTGCCTTTCTGGATTTTACACTTTTTTCAGATGGCCCTTTTGACCTGGGGGAAGTGAGACTTCATTGTAGTGCAGATTTCCTTTGCAAATTTGCTTCCTTGGCCAAAAAGGGCGTATGCGTTTTTTCCTGAATATATTCAGGAAAAAACGCATACGCCCTTTTTGGCCAAGTGCATCATTGTGGACGTTCTGCCTCTTTTCCTATGCTTTCAATGCAATTCCAGTCTACCTCCTGAAATCGGTTTCCTGCAATTCTGCCGCGCTTTCAAGTCCTCTTGGCAGCCTAACTTCAGTATATTTTTGGACGATAGCTGTCATTTATATCTCTGCAGGTTTGTGAATTACAGTGCCCCTGAGCTCCTTTCTTCAACTCGCTTTCTTTTGAGCTGGCCGCAACACCGCAGGATAGCTTCAGGCCCTAATCTTGTTCCGGCACGGCACGCTGAGCCTTTGGTTATTTCCTCTTCCTGGTGGGAAATGAGAGTTAAATTTGCCGGTCAAGACACCTCCAGCTAGTCTCTCATTGGTTCTCCCTATTCCTGTTCATCTTCCGCAGAAATTGCAAACTGGGCCAAACAGGAGGTTAAAGGCGCTGACTCTCCAAGTGGGGAGAGTGTTAGTAAAGCGTCTGGAATGTTGCACCCGAGTACCAGGGTACGAAAACTGAGACATATTTGAACACGTCTCCCGTTCACACAGTTGATCATACTCTGGGTTCCACATGCATGTTTTAGCTGAAGGAAGAATACCTTAAACCTGGAGAGTTGAGACCCGTGTAATGGGTACCATGCAATATGACTTCAAAGGGTCTTCATTTGCTCACCGAACCTCTCCAATCCTATCACTGCTGCGTTTATGCCCCTGTACACATGCTTGATTCTCTTTCGGAGACATAGCAATCCATAGGTTTTAAGATACTTACTAGTCAGGTACATTCTTAGGCGTTTAATATGCGGTGTTGAGTCCATTTCGTTGAGCAAGGAGTAGCTCTTGTCTATTCCATATTTGGCTTAAGGAACTTTATCTGTGTTCATTTCAATCTCTGGTTTTATGCAGCACCCCAACTCACCTTTACCGTTAAGCAAGCATAAGTTGGTTTTCTAAATATGAGACCCTGTTCTGTTCTGTAATTCAGTTTGTGTGTAGCCAAGTTTACATTCCGTGTATTACTGATATCTTATGATGTTTCTTTTTCTGTGTGACTTATTTCAGTTAGAATCATCATACCTGAATCCACTCATTGTGCTGCTAAGGGCTTGATGACATAGATTTCATTGCTGAGTGATATTGCTTTGTAAGTAAATACCACAACTTCTTTATCCATTTTTCACTTTCTGCGATGTTGAACTTGTACTGTAAACGAGGTTCTTGTAAACAGAGCCGTTCCAAACTTTGGGGTGGCTGTGTCTTTTTGATTTTAATTTTCCTAAGCTATAGGACCATAAGTGGAAGTGCCCTAGGCTCTGTTGCTTTGTTTTTTAGATGTTTCAGGAAACACCATACACTTCTCCCTAGTGTCTGTTGGCAATTTACATCCCGCCCATCAGCATAACAAGGCTCCCAGTTCTCCATGGCCTGTCCTGCCCTTCTGGATTTTACACTTTTTTCAGATGGCCCTTTTGACCTGGGGGAAGTGAGACTTCATTGTAGTGCAGATTTCCTTTGCAAATTTGCTTGCTTGGCCAAAAAGGGCGTATGCGTTTTTTCCTGAATATATTCAGGAAAAAACGCATACGCCCTTTTTGGCCAAGTGCATCATTGTGGACGTTCTGCCTCTTTTCCTATGCTTTCAATGCAATTCCAGTCTACCTCCTGAAATCGGTTTCCTGCAATTCTGCCGCGCTTTCAAGTCCTCTTGGCAGCCTAACTTCAGTATATTTTTGGACGATAGCTGTCATTTATATCTCTGCAGGTTTGTGAATTACAGTGCCCCTGAGCTCCTTTCTTCAACTCGCTTTCTTTTGAGCTGGCCGCAACACCGCAGGATAGCTTCAGGCCCTAATCTTGTTCCGGCACGGCACGCTGAGCCTTTGGTTATTTCCTCTTCCTGGTGGGAAATGAGAGTTAAATTTGCCCGTCAAGACACCTCCAGCTAGTCTCTCATTGGTTCTCACTATTCCTGTTCATCTTCTGCAGAAATTGCAAACTGGGCCAAACAGGAGGTTAAAGGCGCTGACTCTCCAAGTGGGGAGAGTGTTAGTAAAGCGTCTGGAATGTTGCACCCGAGTACCAGGGTACGAAAACTGAGACATATTTGAACACGACTCCCGTTCACACAGTTGATCATACTCTGGGTTCCACATGCATGTTTTAGCTGAAGGAAGAATACCTTAAACCTGGAGAGTTGAGACCCGTGTAATGGGTACCATGCAATATGACTTCAAAGGGTCTTCATTTGCTCACCGAACCTCTCCAATCCTATCACTGCTGCGTTTATGCCCCTGTACACATGCTTGATTCTCTTTCGGAGACATAGCAATCCATAGGTTTTAAGATACTTACTAGTCAGGTACATTCTTAGGCGTTTAATATGCGGTGTTGAGTCCATTTCGTTGAGCAAGGAGTAGCTCTTGTCTATTCCATATTTGGCTTAAGGAACTTTATCTGTGTTCATTTCAATCTCTGGTTTTATGCAGCACCCCAACTCACCTTTACCGTTAAGCAAGCATAAGTTGGTTTTCTAAATATGAGACCCTGTTCTGTTCTGTAATTCAGTTTGTGTGTAGCCAAGTTTACATTCCGTGTATTACTGATATCTTATGATGTTTCTTTTTCTGTGTGACTTATTTCAGTTAGAATCATCATACCTGAATCCACTCATTGTGCTGCTAAGGGCTTGATGACATAGATTTCATTGCTGAGTGATATTGCTTTGTAAGTAAATACCACAACTTCTTTATCCATTTTTCACTTTCTGCGATGTTGAACTTGTACTGTAAACGAGGTTCTTGTAAACAGAGCCGTTCCAAACTTTGGGGTGGCTGTGTCTTTTTGATTTTAATTTTCCTAAGCTATAGGACCATAAGTGGAAGTGCCCTAGGCTCTGTTGCTTTGTTTTTTAGATGTTTCAGGAAACACCATACACTTCTCCCTAGTGTCTGTTGGCAATTTACATCCCGCCCATCAGCATAACAAGGCTCCCAGTTCTCCATGGCCTGTCCTGCCCTTCTGGATTTTACACTTTTTTCAGATGGCCCTTTTGACCTGGGGGAAGTGAGACTTCATTGTAGTGCAGATTTCCTTTGCAAATTTGCTTGCTTGGCCAAAAAGGGCGTATGCGTTTTTTCCTGAATATATTCAGGAAAAAACGCATACGCCCTTTTTGGCCAAGTGCATCATTGTGGACGTTCTGCCTCTTTTCCTATGCTTTCAATGCAATTCCAGTCTACCTCCTGAAATCGGTTTCCTGCAATTCTGCCGCGCTTTCAAGTCCTCTTGGCAGCCTAACTTCAGTATATTTTTGGACGATAGCTGTCATTTATATCTCTGCAGGTTTGTGAATTACAGTGCCCCTGAGCTCCTTTCTTCAACTCGCTTTCTTTTGAGCTGGCCGCAACACCGCAGGATAGCTTCAGGCCCTAATCTTGTTCCGGCACGGCACGCTGAGCCTTTGGTTATTTCCTCTTCCTGGTGGGAAATGAGAGTTAAATTTGCCCGTCAAGACACCTCCAGCTAGTCTCTCATTGGTTCTCGCTATTCCTGTTCATCTTCTGCAGAAATTGCAAACTGGGCCAAACAGGAGGTTAAAGGCGCTGACTCTCCAAGTGGGGAGAGTGTTAGTAAAGCGTCTGGAATGTTGCACCCGAGTACCAGGGTACGAAAACTGAGACATATTTGAACACGACTCCCGTTCACACAGTTGATCATACTCTGGGTTCCACATGCATGTTTTAGCTGAAGGAAGAATACCTTAAACCTGGAGAGTTGAGACCCGTGTAATGGGTACCATGCAATATGACTTCAAAGGGTCTTCATTTGCTCACCGAACCTCTCCAATCCTATCACTGCTGCGTTTATGCCCCTGTACACATGCTTGATTCTCTTTCGGAGACATAGCAATCCATAGGTTTTAAGATACTTACTAGTCAGGTACATTCTTAGGCGTTTAATATGCGGTGTTGAGTCCATTTCGTTGAGCAAGGAGTAGCTCTTGTCTATTCCATATTTGGCTTAAGGAACTTTATCTGTGTTCATTTCAATCTCTGGTTTTATGCAGCACCCCAACTCACCTTTACCGTTAAGCAAGCATAAGTTGGTTTTCTAAATATGAGACGCTGTTCTGTTCTGTAATTCAGTTTGTGTGTAGCCAAGTTTACATTCCGTGTATTACTGATATCTTATGATGTTTCTTTTTCTGTGTGACTTATTTCAGTTAGAATCATCATACCTGAATCCACTCATTGTGCTGCTAAGGGCCTGATGACATAGATTTCATTGCTGAGTGATATTGCTTTGTAAGTAAATACCACAACTTCTTTATCCATTTTTCACTTTCTGCGATCTTGAACTTGTACTGTAAACGAGGTTCTTGTAAACAGAGCCGTTGCAAACTTTGGGGTGGCTGTGTCTTTTTGATTTTAATTTCCCTAAGCTATAGGACCATAAGTGGAAGTGCCCTAGGCTCTGTTGCTTTGTTTTTTAGATGATTCAGGAAACACCATACACTTCTCCCGAGTGTCTGTTGGCAATTTACATCCCGCCCATCAGCATAACAAGGCTCCCAGTTCTCCATGGCCTGTCCTGCCTTTCTGGATTTTACACTTTTTTCAGATGGCCCTTTTGACCGGGGGGAAGTGAGACTTCATTGTAGTGCAGATTTCTTTGCAAGCTTGCTTGGTTGGCCAAAAAGGGCGTTTGCGTTTTTTCCTGAATATATTCAGGAAAAAACACATACGCCCTTTTTGGCCAAGTGCATCATTGTGGACGTTCTGCCTCTTTTCCTATGCTTTCAATGCAATTCCAGTCTACCTCCTGAAATCGGTTTCCTGCAATTCTGCCCCGCTTTCAAGGCCTCTTGGCAGCCTTACTTCAGTATATTTTTGGACGATAGCTGTCATTTATAACTCTGCAGGTTTGTGAATTACAGTGCCCCTGAGCTCCTTTCTTCAACTCGCTTTCTTGTGACCTGGCCGCAACACCGCAGGATGGCTTCAGTCCCTAATCTGGTTCCGGCACGGAACGCTGAGCCTTTGGTTATTTCCTCTTCCTGGTGGGAAATGAGAGTTAAATTTGCCCGTCCAGACACCTCCAGCTAGTCTCTCATTGGTTCTCGCTATTCCTGTTCATCTTCCGCAGAAATTGCAAACTGGGCCAAACAGGAGGTTAAAGGCACTGACTCTCCAAGTGGGGAGATTGTTACTAAAGCGTCTGGAATGTTGCACGCGAGTACCAGGGGACGAAAACTGAGACATATTTGAACACGTCTCCCGTTCACATGGTTGATCATACTCTGGGTTCCACATGCATGTTTTAGCTGAAGGAAGAATACCTTAAACCTGGAGAGTTGAGACCCGTGAAATGGGTACCATGCAATATGACTTCAAAGGGTCTTCATTTGCTCACCGAACCTCTCCAATCCTATCACTGCTGCGTTTATGCCCCTGTACACACGCTTGATTCTCTTTTGGAGACATAGCAATCCATAGGTTTTAAGATACTTACTAGTCAGGTACATTCTTAGGCGTTTAATATGGGGTGTTGAGTCCATTTCGTTGAGTAAGGAGTAGCTCTTGTCTATTCCATATTTGGCTTAAGGAACTTTATCTGTGCTCATTTCAATCTCTGGTTTTATGCAGCACCCCATCTCACCTTTCCCCTTAAGCAAGCATAAGTTGGTTTTCTAAATTTGAGACCCTGTTCTGTTTTGGAATTCAGTTCCTGTGTAGCCAAGTTTACATTCCGTGTTTTAGTGATATCTTATGATGTTTCTTTTTCTGTGTGACTTATTTCAGTTAGAATCATCGTACCTGAATCCACTCATTGTGCTGCTACGGGCCTGATGACATAGATTTCATTGCTGAGTGATACTGCATTGTACGTAAGTACCACAAGTTCTTTATCCATTTTTCACTTTCTGTGATATTGAACTTGTACGATAAACGAGGTTCTTGTAAACAGAGGCATCCCAAACTTTGGGGTGGCTGTGTCTTTTTGATTTTAATTTCCCTAAGCTATAGGACCATAAGTGGAAGTGCCCTAGGCTCTGTTGCTTTGTTTTTTAGATGTTTCAGGAAACACCATACACTTCTCCCGAGTGTCTGTTGGCAATTTACATCCCGCCCATCAGCATAACAAGGCTCCCAGTTCTCCATGGCCTGTCCTGCCTTTCTGGATTTTACACTTTTTTCAGATGGCCCTTTTGACCGGGGGGAAGTGAGACTTCATTGTAGTGCAGATTTCCTTTGCAAGCTTGCTTGGTTGGCCAAAAAGGGCCTATGCGTTTTTTCCTGAATATATTCAGGAAAAAACGCATACGCCCTTTTTGGCCAAGTGCATCATTGTGGACGTTTTGCCTCTTTTCCTATGCTTTCAATGCAATTCCAGTCTACCTCCTGAAATCGGTTTCCTGCAATTCTGCCCCGCTTTCAAGTCCTCTTGGCAGCCTTACTTCAGTATATTTTTGGACGATAGCTGTCATTTATAACTCTGCAGGTTTGTGAATTACAGTGCCCCTGAGCTCCTTTCTTCAACTCACTTTCTTGTGAGCTGGCCGCAACACTGCAGGATGGCTTCAGGCCCTAATCTGGTTCCAGCACGGCACGCTGAGCCTTTGGTTAATTCCTCTTCCTGTTGGGAAATGAGAGTTAAATTTGCCCGTCCAGACACCTCCAGCTAGTCTCTCATTGGTTCTCGCTATTCCTGTTCATCTTCCGCAGAAATTGCAAACTGGGCCAAACAGGAGGTTAAAGGGACTGACTCTCCAAGTCGGGAGAGTGTTAGTAAAGCGTCTGGAATGTTGCACCCAAGTACCAGGGTACGAAAACTGAGACATATTTGAACACGTCTCCCGTTCACACGGTTGATCATACTCTGGGTTCCACATGCATGTTTTAGCTGAAGGAATAATACCTTAAACCTGGAGAGTTGAGACCCGTGTAATGGGTACCATGCAATATGATTTCAAAGGGTCTTCATTTGCTCACCGAACCTCTCCAATCCTATCACTGCTGCGTTTATGCCCCTGTACACATGCTTGATTCTGTTTCGGAGACATAGCAATCCATAGGTTTTAAGATACTTACTAGTCAGGTACATTCTTAGGCGTTTAATATGCGGTGTTGAGTCCATTTCGTTGAGCAAGGAGTAGCTCTTGTCTATTCCATATTTGGCTTAAGGAACTTTATCTGTGTTCATTTCAATATCTGGTTTTATGCAGCACCCCAACTCACCTTTACCCTTAAGCAAGCATAAGTTGGTTTTCTAAATTTGAGACCCTGTTCTGTTCTGTAATTCAGTTTGTGTGTAGCCAAGTTTACATTCCGTGTATTACTGATATCTTATGATGTTTCTTTTTCTGTGTGACTTATTTCAGTTAGAATCATCATACCTGAATCCACTCATTGTGCTGCTAAGGGCTTGATGACATAGATTTCATTGCTGAGTGATATTGCTTTGTAAGTAAATACCACAACTTCTTTATCCATTTTTCACTTTCTGCAATGTTGAACTTGTACTGTAAACGAGGTTCTTGTAAACAGAGCCGTTCCAAACTTTGGGGTGGCTGTGTCTTTTTGATTTTAATTTTCCTAAGCTATAGGACCATAAGTGGAAGTGCCCTAGGCTCTGTTGCTTTGTTTTTTAGATGTTTCAGGAAACACCATACACTTCTCCCTAGTGTCTGTTGGCAATTTACATCCCGCCCATCAGCATAACAAGGCTCCCAGTTCTCCATGGCCTGTCCTGCCTTTCTGGATTTTACACTTTTTTCAGATGGCCCTTTTGACCTGGGGGAAGTGAGACTTCATTGTAGTGCAGATTTCCTTTGCAAATTTGCTTGCTTGTCCAAAAAGGGCGTATGCGTTTTTTCCTGAATATATTCAGGAAAAAACGCATACGCCCTTTTTGGCCAAGTGCATCATTGTGGACGTTCTGCCTCTTTTCCTATGCTTTCAATGCAATTCCAGTCTACCTCCTGAAATCGGTTTCCTGCAATTCTGCCGCGCTTTCAAGTCCTCTTGGCAGCCTAACTTCAGTATATTTTTGGACGATAGCTGTCATTTATATCTCTGCAGGTTTGTGAATTACAGTGCCCCTGAGCTCCTTTCTTCAACTCGCTTTCTTTTGAGCTGGCCGCAACACCGCAGGATAGCTTCAGGCCCTAATCTTGTTCCGGCACGGCACGCTGAGCCTTTGGTTATTTCCTCTTCCTGGTGGGAAATGAGAGTTAAATTTGCCCGTCAAGACACCTCCAGCTAGTCTCTCATTGGTTCTCGCTATTCCTGTTCATCTTCCGCAGAAATTGCAAACTGGGCCAAACAGGAGGTTAAAGGCGCTGACTCTCCAAGTGGGGAGAGTGTTAGTAAAGCGTCTGGAATGTTGCACCCGAGTACCAGGGTACGAAAACTGAGACATATTTGAACACGTCTCCCGTTCACACAGTTGATCATACTCTGGGTTCCACATGCATGTTTTAGCTGAAGGAAGAATACCTTAAACCTGGAGAGTTGAGACCCGTGTAATGGGTACCATGCAATATGACTTCAAAGGGTCTTCATTTGCTCACCGAACCTCTCCAATCCTATCACTGCTGCGTTTATGCCCCTGTACACATGCTTGATTCTCTTTCGGAGACATAGCAATCCATAGGTTTTAAGATACTTACTAGTCAGGTACATTCTTAGGCGTTTAATATGCGGTGTTGAGTCCATTTCGTTGAGCAAGGAGTAGCTCTTGTCTATTCCATATTTGGCTTAAGGAACTTTATCTGTGTTCATTTCAATCTCTGGTTTTATGCAGCACCCCAACTCACCTTTACCATTAAGCAAGCATAAGTTGGTTTTCTAAATATGAGACCCTGTTCTGTTCTGTAATTCAGTTTGTGTGTAGCCAAGTTTACATTCCGTGTATTACTGATATCTTATGATGTTTCTTTTTCTGTGTGACTTATTTCAGTTAGAATCATCATACCTGAATCCACTCATTGTGCTGCTAAGGGCTTGATGACATAGATTTCATTGCTGAGTGATATTGCTTTGTAAGTAAATACCACAACTTCTTTATCCATTTTTCACTTTCTGCGATGTTGAACTTGTACTGTAAACGAGGTTCTTGTAAACAGAGCCGTTCCAAACTTTGGGGTGGCTGTGTCTTTTTGATTTTAATTTTCCTAAGCTATAGGACCATAAGTGGAAGTGACCTAGGATCTGTTGCTTTGTTTTTTAGATGTTTCAGGAAACACCATACACTTCTCCCTAGTGTCTGTTGGCAATTTACATCCCGCCCATCAGCATAACAAGGCTCCCAGTTCTCCATGGCCTGTCCTGCCTTTCTGGATTTTACACTTTTTTCAGATGGCCCTTTTGACCTGGGGGAAGTGAGACTTCATTGTAGTGCAGATTTCCTTTGCAAATTTGCTTGCTTGGCCAAAAAGGGCGTATGCGTTTTTTCCTGAATATATTCAGGAAAAAACGCATACGCCCTTTTTGGCCAAGTGCATCATTGTGGACGTTCTGCCTCTTTTCCTATGCTTTCAATGCAATTCCAGTCTACCTCCTGAAATCGGTTTCCTGCAATTCTGCCGCGCTTTCAAGTCCTCTTGGCAGCCTAACTTCAGTATATTTTTGGACGATAGCTGTCATTTATATCTCTGCAGGTTTGTGAATTACAGTGCCCCTGAGCTCCTTTCTTCAACTCGCTTTCTTTTGAGCTGGCCGCAACACCGCAAGATAGCTTCAGGCCCTAATCTTGTTCCGGCACGGCACGCTGAGCCTTTGGTTATTTCCTCTTCCTGGTGGGAAATGAGAGTTAAATTTGCCCGTCAAGACACCTCCAGCTAGTCTCTCATTGGTTCTCGCTATTCCTGTTCATCTTCCGCAGAAATTGCAAACTGGGCCAAACAGGAGGTTAAAGGCGCTGACTCTCCAAGTGGGGAGAGTGTTAGTAAAGCGTCTGGAATGTTGCACCCGAGTACCAGGGTACGAAAACTGAGACATATTTGAACACGTCTCCCGTTCACACAGTTGATCATACTCTGGGTTCCACATGCATGTTTTAGCTGAAGGAAGAATACCTTAAACCTGGAGAGTTGAGACCCGTGTAATGGGTACCATGCAATATGACTTCAAAGGATCTTCATTTGCTCACCGAACCTCTCCAATCCTATCACTGCTGCGTTTATGCCCCTGTACACATGCTTGATTCTCTTTCGGAGACATAGCAATCCATAGGTTTTAAGATACTTACTAGTCAGGTACATTCTTAGGCGTTTAATATGCGGTGTTGAGTCCACTTCGTTGAGCAAGGAGTAGCTCTTGTCTATTCCATATTTGGCTTAAGGAACTTTATCTGTGTTCATTTCAATCTCTGGTTTTATGCAGCACCCCAACTCACCTTTACCGTTAAGCAAGCATAAGTTGGTTTTCTAAATATGAGACCCTGTTCTGTTCTGTAATTCAGTTTGTGTGTAGCCAAGTTTACATTCCGTGTATTACTGATATCTTATGATGTTTCTTTTTCTGTGTGACTTATTTCAGTTAGAATCATCATACCTGAATCCACTCATTGTGCTGCTAAGGGCCTGATGACATAGATTTCATTGCTGAGTGATATTGCTTTGTAAGTAAATACCACAACTTCTTTATCCATTTTTCACTTTCTGCGATGTTGAACTTTTACTGTAAATGAGGTTCTTGTAAACAGAGCCGTCCCAAACTTTGGGGTGGCTGTGTCTTTTTGATTTTAATTTCCCTAAGCTATAGGACCATAAGTGGAAGTGCCCTAGGCTCTGTTGCTTTGTTTTTTAGATGTTTCAGGAAACACCATACACTTCTCCCCAGTGTCTGTTGGCAATTTACATCCCGCCCATCAGCATAACAAGGCTCCCAGTTCTCCATGGCCTGTCCTGCCTTTCTGGATTTTACACTTTTTTCAGATGGCCCTTTTGACTGGGGGGAAGTGAGACTTCATTGTAGTGCAGATTTCCTTTGCAAATTTGCTTGGTTGGCCATAAAGGGCGTATGCGTTTTTTCCTGAATATATTCAGGAAAAAACGCATACGCACTTTTTGGCCAGGTGCATCATTGTGGACGTTCTGCCTCTTTTCCTATGCTTTCAATGCAATTCCAGTCTACCTCCTGAAATCGGTTTCCTGCAATTCTGCCCCGCTTTCAAGTCCTCTTGGCAGCCTTACTTCAGTATGTTTTTGGATGATAGCTGTCATTAATAACTCTGCAGGTTTGTGAATTACGGTGCCCCTGAGCTCCTTTCTTCAACTCGGTTTCTTGTGAGCTGGCCGCAACACCGCAGGATGGCTTCAGGCCCTAATCTGGTTCCGGCATGGCACGCTGAGCCTTTGGTTAATTCCTCTTCCTGTTGGGAAATGAGAGTTAAATTTGCCCGTCCAGACACCTCCAGCTAGTCTCTCATTGGTTCTCGCTATTCCTGTTCATCTTCCGCAGAAATTGCAAACTGGGCCAAACAGGAGGTTAAAGGGACTGACTCTCCAAGTCGGGAGAGTGTTAGTAAAGCGTCTGGAATGTTGCACCCGAGTACCAGGGTACGAAAACTGAGACATATTTGAACACGTCTCGCGATCACATGGTTGATCATACTCTAGGTTCCACATGCATGTTTTAGCTGAAGGAAGAATACCTTAAACCTGGGTAGTTGAAACCTGTGGAATGGGTACCATGCAATATGACTTCAAAGGATCTTCATTTGCTCACCGAAACTCTCCAATCCTATCACTGCTGCGTTTATGCCCCTGTACACATGCTTGATTCTCTTCCGGAGACATAGCAATCCATAGGTTTCAAGATACTTACTAGTCAGGTACATTTTTAGGCGTTTAATATGTGGTGTTGAGTCCATTTCGTTGAGCAAGGAGTACCTCTTGTCTATTACATATTTGGCTTAAGGAACTTTATCTGTTCTCATTTCAATCTCTGGTTTTATGCAGCACCCCAACTCACCTTTCCGCTTAAGCAAGCATAAGTTGGTTTTCTAAATTTGAGACCGTGTTCTGTTCTGTAATTCAGTTCCTGTGTAGCCAAGTTTACATTCCATGTATTACTTATATCTTATGATGTTTCTTTTTCTGTGTGACTTATTTCAGTTAGAATCATCGTACCTGAATCCACTCATTATGCTGCTAAGGGCCTGATGACATAGATTTCATTGCTGAGTGATATTGCTTTGTAAGTAAATACCACAACTTCTTTATCCATTTTTCACTTTCTGCGATGTTGAACTTGTACTGTAAACGAGGTTCTTGTAAACAGAGGCGTCCCAAACTTTGGGGTGGCTGTGTCTTTTTGATTTTAATTTCCCTAAGCTATAGGACCATAAGTGGAAGTGCCCTAGGCTCTGTTGCTTTGTTTTTTAGATGTTGCAGGAAACACCATACACTTCTCCCGAGTGTCTGTTGGCAATTGACATCCCGCCCATCAGCATAACAAGGCTCCCAGTTCTCCATGGCCTGTCCTGCCTTTCTGGATTTTACACTTTTTTCAGATGGCCCTTTTGACCGGGGGGAAGTGAGACTTCATTGTAGTGCAGATTTCCTTTGAAAGCTTGCTTGGTTGGCCAAAAAGGGCGGATGCGTTTTTTCCTGAATATATTCAGGAAAAAACGCATCCGCCCTTTTTGGCCAAGTGTATCATTGTGGACGTTCTGCCTCTTTTCCTATGCTTTCAATGCAATTCCAGTCTACCTCCTGAAATCGGTTTCCTGCAATTCTGCCCCGCTTTCAAGGCCTCTTGGCAGCCTTACTTTAGTATATTTTTGGACGATAGCTGTCATTTATAACTCTGCAGGTTTGTGAATTACAGTGCCCCTGAGCTCCTTTCTTCAACTCGCTTTCTTGTGACCTGGCCGCAACACCACAGGATGGCTTCAGGCCCTAATCTTGTTCCAGCACGGCACGCTGAGCCTTTGGTTAATTCCTCTTCCTGGTGGGAAATGAGAGATAAATTTGCCCGTCCAGACACCTCCAGCTAGTCTCTCATTGGTTCTCGCTATTCCTGTTCATCTTCCACAGAAATTGCAAACTAGGCCAAACAGGAGGTTAAAGGGACTAACTCTCCAAGTCGGGAGAGTGTTAGTAAAGGGTCTGGAATGTTGCACCCGAGTACCAGGGTATGAAAAATGAGACATATTTGAACACATCTCCCGATCACATGGTTGATCATACTCTAGGTTCCACATGCATGTTTTAGCTGAAGGAAGAATACCTTAAACCTGGGTAGTTGATACCTGTGGAATGGGTACCATGCAATATGACTTCAAAGGGTCTTCATTTGCTCACCGAACCTCTCCAATCCTATCACTGCTGCATTTATGCCCCTGTAAACATGCTTGATTCTCTTTCGGAGACATAGCAATCCATAGGTTTTAAGATACTTACTAGTCAGGTACATTCTTAGGCATTTAATATGCGGTGTTGAGTCCATTTCGTTGAGCAAGGAGTAGCTCTTGTCTATTCCATATTTGGCTTAAGGAACATTATCTGTGCTCATTTCAATCTCTGGTTTTATGCAGCACCCCAACTCACCTTTCCCCTTAAGCAAGCATAAGTTGGTTTTCTAAATTTGAGACACTGTTCTGTTTTGGAATTCAGTTCCTGCGTAGCCAAGTTTACATTCCATGTATTAGTGATATCTTATGATGTTTCTTTTTCTGTGTGACTTATTTCAGTTAGAATCATCGTACCTGAATCCACTCATTATGCTGCTACGGGCCTGATGACATAGATTTCATTGCTGAGTGATACTGCATTGTACGTAAGTACCACTAGTTCTTTATCCATTTTTCACTTTCTGTGATATTGAACTTGTACGGTATACGAGGTTCTTGTAAACAGAGGCATCCCAAACTTTGGGGTGGCTGTGTCTTTTTGATTTTAATTTCCCTAAGCTATAGGACCATAAGTGGAAGTGCCCTAGGCTCTGTTGCTTTGTTTTTTAGATGTTTCAGGAAACACCATACACTTCTCCCGAGTGTCTGTTGGCAATTGACATCCCGCCCATCAGCATAACAAGGCTCCCAGTTCTCCATGGCCTGTCCTGCCTTTCTGGATTTTACACTTTTTTCAGATGGCCCTTTTGACCGGGGGGAAGTGAGACTTCATTGTAGTGCAGATTTCCTTTGAAAGCTTGCTTGGTTGGCCAAAAAGGGCGGATGCGTTTTTTCCTGAATATATTCAGGAAAAAACGCATACGCCCTTTTTGGCCAAGTGCATCATTGTGGACGTTCTGCCTCTTTTCCTATGCTTTCAATGCAATTCCAGTCTACCTCCTGAAATCGGTTTCCTGCAATTCTGCCCCGCTTTCAAGTCCTCTTGGCAGCCTTACTTCAGTATATTTTTGAACGATAGCTGTCATTTATAACTATGCAGGTTTGTGAATTACAGTGCCCCTGAGCTCCTTTCTTCAACTCACTTTCTTGTGAGCTGGCCGCAACACTGCAGGATGGCTTCAGGCCCTAATCTGGTTCCGGCACGGCACGCTGAGCCTTTGGTTAATTCCTCTTCCTGTTGGGAAATGAGAGTTAAATTTGCCCGTCCAGACACCTCCAGCTAGTCTCTCATTGGTTCTCGCTATTCCTGTTCATCTTCCGCAGAAATTGCAAACTTGGCCAAACAGGAGGTTAAAGGGACTGACTCTCCAAGTCGGGAGAGTGTTAGTAAAGCGTCTGGAATGTTGCACCCAAGTACCAGGGTACGAAAACTGAGACATATTTGAACACGTCTCCCGTTCACACGGTTGATCATACTCTGGGTTCCACATGCATGTTTTAGCTGAAGGAAGAATACCTTAAACCTGGAGAGTTGAGACCCGTGTAATGGGTACCATGCAATATGACTTCAAAGGGTCTTCATTTGCTCACCGAACCTCTCCAATCCTATCACTGCTGCGTTTATGCCCCTGTACACATGCTTGATTCTCTTTCGGAGACATAGCAATCCATAGGTTTTAAGATACTTACTAGTCAGGTACATTCTTAGGCGTTTAATATGCGGTGTTGAGTCCATTTCGTTGAGCAAGGAGTAGCTCTTGTCTATTCCATATTTGGCTTAAGGAACTTTATCTGTGTTCATTTCAATCTCTGGTTTTATGCAGCACCCCAACTCACCTTTACCCTTAAGCAAGCATAAGTTGGTTTTCTAAATTTGAGACCCTGTTCTGTTCTGTAATTCAGTTTGTGTGTAGCCAAGTTTACATTCCGTGTATTACTGATATCTTATGATGTTTCTTTTTCTGTGTGACTTATTTCAGTTAGAATCATCATACCTGAATCCACTCATTGTGCTGCTAAGGGCCTGATGACATAGATTTCATTGCTGAGTGATATTGCTTTGTAAGTAAATACCACAACTTCTTTATCCATTTTTCACTTTCTGCAATGTTGAACTTGTACTGTAAACGAGGTTCTTGTAAACAGAGCCGTTCCAAACTTTGGGGTGGCTGTGTCTTTTTGATTTTAATTTTCCTAAGCTATAGGACCATAAGTGGAAGTGCCCTAGGCTCTGTTGCTTTGTTTTTTAGATGTTTCAGGAAACACCATACACTTCTCCCGAGTGTCTGTTGGCAATTGACATCCCGCCCATCAGCATAACAAGGCTCCCAGTTCTCCATGGCCTGTCCTGCCTTTCTGGATTTTACACTTTTTTCAGATGGCCCTTTTGACCGGGGGGAAGTGAGACTTCATTGTAGTGCAGATTTCCTTTGAAAGCTTGCTTGGTTGGCCAAAAAGGGCGGATGCGTTTTTTCCTGAATATATTCAGGAAAAAACGCATCCGCCCTTTTTGGCCAAGTGTATCATTGTGGACGTTCTGCCTCTTTTCCTATGCTTTCAATGCAATTCCAGTCTACCTCCTGAAATCGGTTTCCTGCAATTCTGCCCCGCTTTCAAGGCCTCTTGGCAGCCTTACTTTAGTATATTTTTGGACGATAGCTGTCATTTATAACTCTGCAGGTTTGTGAATAACAGTGCCCCTGAGCTCCTTTCTTCAACTCGCTTTCTTGTGACCTGGCCGCAACACCACAGGATGGCTTCAGGCCCTAATCTTGTTCCAGCACGGCACGCTGAGCCTTTGGTTAATTCCTCTTCCTGGTGGGAAATGAGAGATAAATTTGCCCGTCCAGACACCTCCAGCTAGTCTCTCATTGGTTCTCGCTATTCCTGTTCATCTTCCACAGAAATTGCAAACTAGGCCAAACAGGAGGTTAAAGGGACTAACTCTCCAAGTCGGGAGAGTGTTAGTAAAGGGTCTGGAATGTTGCACCCGAGTACCAGGGTATGAAAAATGAGACATATTTGAACACATCTCCCGATCACATGGTTGATCATACTCTAGGTTCCACATGCATGTTTTAGCTGAAGGAAGAATACCTTAAACCTGGGTAGTTGATACCTGTGGAATGGGTACCATGCAATATGACTTCAAAGGGTCTTCATTTGCTCACCGAACCTCTCCAATCCTATCACTGCTGCGTTTATGCCCCTGTACACATGCTTGATTCTCTTTCGGAGACATAGCAATCCATAGGTTTTAAGATACTTACTAGTCAGGTACATTCTTAGGCGTTTAATATGCGGTGTTGAGTCCATTTCGTTGAGCAAGGAGTAGCTCTTGTCTATTCCATATTTGGCTTAAGGAACTTTATCTGTGTTCATTTCAATCTCTGGTTTTATGCAGCACCCCAACTCACCTTTACCCTTAAGCAAGCATAAGTTGGTTTTCTAAATTTGAGACCCTGTTCTGTTCTGTAATTCAGTTTGTGTGTAGCCAAGTTTACATTCCGTGTATTACTGATATCTTATGATGTTTCTTTTTCTGTGTGACTTATTTCAGTTAGAATCATCATACCTGAATCCACTCATTGTGCTGCTAAGGGCCTGATGACATAGATTTCATTGCTGAGTGATATTGCTTTGTAAGTAAATACCACAACTTCTTTATCCATTTTTCACTTTCTGCAATGTTGAACTTGTACTGTAAACGAGGTTCTTGTAAACAGAGCCGTTCCAAACTTTGGGGTGGCTGTGTCTTTTTGATTTTAATTTTCCTAAGCTATAGGACCATAAGTGGAAGTGCCCTAGGCTCTGTTGCTTTGTTTTTTAGATGTTTCAGGAAACACCATACACTTCTCCCTAGTGTCTGTTGGCAATTTACATCCCGCCCATCAGCATAACAAGGCTCCCAGTTCTCCATGGCCTGTCCTGCCTTTCTGGATTTTACACTTTTTTCAGATGGCCCTTTTGACCTGGGGTAAGTGAGACTTCATTGTAGTGCAGATTTCCTTTGCAAATTTGCTTGGTTGGCCAAAAAGGGCGGATGCGTTTTTTCCTGAATATATTCAGGAAAATACGCATACGCCCTTTTTGGCCAAGTGCATCATTGTGGACGTTCTGCCTCTTTTCCTATGCTTTCAATGCAATTCCAGTCTACCTCCTGAAATCGGTTTCCTGCAATTCTGCCGCGCTTTCAAGTCCTCTTGGCAGCCTTACTTCAGTATATTTTTGGACGATAGCTGTCATTTATAACTCTGCAGGTTTGTGAATTACAGTGTCCCTGAGCTCCTTTCTTCAACTCGCTTTCTTGTGACCTGGCCGCAACACCGCAAGATGGCTTCAGGCCCTAATTTGGTTCCAGCACGGCATGCTCAGCCTTTGGTTATTTCCTCTTCCTGGTGGGAAATGAGAGTTAAATTTGCCCGTCCAGACACCTCCAGCTAGTCTCTCATTGGTTCTCGCTATTCCTGTTCATCTTCCGCAGAAATTGCAAACTGGGCCAAACAGGAGGTTAAAGGGACTGACTCTCCAAGTCGGGAGAGTGTTAGTAAAGCGTCTGGAGTGTTGCACCCGAATACCAGGGTATGAAAACTGAGACATATTTGAACACGTCTCCCGATCACATGGTTGATTATACTCTGGGTTCCACATGCATGTTCTAGCTGAAGGAAGAATACCTTAAACCTGGGTAGTTGAAACCTGTGGAATGGGTACCATGCAATATGACTTCAAAGGGTCTTCATTTGCTCACCGAACCTCTCCAATCCTATCACTGCTGCGTTTATGCCCCTGTACACATGCTTGATTCTCTTCCGGAGACAAAGCAATTCATAGGTTTTAAGATACTTACTAGTCAGGTACATTCTTAGGCGTTTAATATGCGGTGTTGAGTCCATTTCATTGAGCAAGGAGTAGCTCTTGTCTATTCCATATTTAGCTTAAGGAACTTTATCTGTGCTCATTTCAATCTCTGGTTTTATGCAGCACCCCAACTCACCTTTACCCTTAAGCAAGCATAAGTTGGTTTTCTAAATTTGAGACCGTGTTCTGTTCTGTAATTCAGTTCCTGTGTAGCCAAGTTTACATTCCGTGTATTAGTGATATCTTATGATGTTTCTTTTTCTGTGTGACTTATTTCAGTTAGAATCATCATACCTGAATCCACTCATTGTGCTGCTAAGGGCCTGATGACATAGATTTCATTGCTGAGTGATATTGCTTTGTAAGTAAATACCACAACTTCTTTATCCATTTTTCACTTTCTGCGGTGTTGAACTTGTACTGTAAACGAGGTTCTTGTAAACAGAGCCGTTCCACACTTTGGGGTGGCTGTGTCTTTTTGATTTTAATTTCCCTAATCTCTAGGACCATAAGTGGAAGTGCCCTAGGCTCTGTTGCTTTGTTTTTTAGATGTTTCAGGAAACACCATACACTTCTCCCCAGTGTCTGTTGGCAATTTACATCCCGCCCATCAGCATAACAAGGCTCCCAGTTCTCCATGGCCTGTCCTGCCTTTCTGGATTTTACACTTTTTTCAGATGGCCCTTTTTACCGGGGGGAAGTGAGACTTCATTGTAGTGCAGATTTCCTTTGCAAGCTTGCTTGGTTGGCCAAAAAGGGCGTATGCGTTTTTTCCTGAATATATTCAGGAAAAAACGCATACGCCCTTTTTGGCCAAGTGCATCATTGTGGACGTTCTGCCTCTTTTCCTATGCTTTCAATGCAATTCCAGTCTACCTCCTGAAATCGGTTTCCTGCAATTCTGCCCCGCTTTCAAGTCCTCTTGGCAGCCTTACTTCAGTATATTTTTGGACGATAGCTGTCATTTATAACTCTGCAAGTTTGTGCATTACAGTGCCACTGAGCTCCTTTCTTCAACTCGCTTTCTTGTGAGCTGGCCGCAACACCGCAGGATGGCTTCAGGCCCTAATCTGGTTCCGGTACGGCACGCTGAGCCTTTGGTTAATTCCTCTTCCTGGTGGGAAATGAGAGTTAAATTTGCCCGTCCAGACACCTCCAGCTAGTCTCTCATTGGTTCTCGCTATTCCTGTTCATCTTCCGCAGAAATTGCAAACTGGGCCAAACAGGAGGTTAAAGGCGCTGACTCTTCTGGTGGGGAGAGTGTTAGTAAAGTGTCTGCAATGTTGCACCCGAGTACCAGGGGAGGAAAACTGAGACATATTTGAACACGTCTCCCGTTCACACGGTTGATCATACTCTGGGTTCCTCATGCATGTTTTAGCTGAAGGAAGAATACCTTAAACCTGGAGAGTTGAGACCCGTGTAATGGGTACCATGCAATATGACTTCAAAGGGTCTTCATTTGCTCACCGAACCTCTCCAATCCTATCACTGCTGCGTTTATGCCCCTGTACACACGCTTGATTCTCTTTTGGAGACATAGCAATCCATAGGTTTTAAGATACTTACTAGTCAGGTACATTCTTAGGCGTTTAATATGGGGTGTTGAGTCCATTTCGTTGAGCAAGGAGTAGCTCTTGTCTATTCCATATTTGGCTTAAGGAACTTTATCTGTGCTCATTTCAATCTCTGATTTTATGTAGCACCCCAACTCACCTTTCCCCTTAAGCAAGCATAAGTTGGTTTTCTAAATTTGAGACCCTGTTCTGTTTTGGAATTCAGTTCCTGTGTAGCCAAGTTTACATTCCATGTATTAGTGATATCTTATGATGTTTCTTTTCCTGTGTGACTTATTTCAGTTAGAATCATCGTACCTGAATCCACTCATTATGCTGCTACGGGCCTGATGACATAGATTTCATTGCTGAGTGATACTGCATTGTATGTAAGTACCACAAGTTCTTTATCCATTTTTCACTTTCTGTTATATTGAACTTGTACGGTAAATGAGGTTCTTGTAAACAGAGGCGTCCGAAACATTGGGGTGGCTGTGTCTTTTTGATTTTAATTTCCCTAAGCTATAGGACCATAAGTGGAAGTGCCGTAGGCTCTGTTGCTTTCTGTTTTAGATGTTTCAGGAAACACCATACACTTCTCCCCAGTGTCTGTTGGCAATTTACATCCCGCCCATCAGCATAACAAGGCTCCCAGTTTTCCATGGCCTGTCCTGCCTTTCTGGATTTTACACTTTTTTCTGATGCCCGTTTGACCGGGGGGATGTGAGACTTCATTGTAGTGCAGATTTCCTTTGCAAGCTTGCTTGGTTGGCCAAAAAGGGCGTATGCGTTTTTTCCTGAATATATTCAGGAAAAAACGCATACGCCCTTTTTGGCCAGGTGCATCATTGTGGACGTTCTGCCTCTTTTCCTATGCTTTCAATGCAATTCCAGTCTACCTCCTGAAATCGGTTTCCTGCAATTCTGCCCCGCTTTCAAGTCCTCTTGGCAGCCTTACTTCAGTATGTTTTTGGATGATAGCTGTCATTAATAACTCTGCAGGTTTGTGAATTACGGTGCCCCTGAGCTCCTTTCTTCAACTCGGTTTCTTGTGAGCTGGCCGCAACACCGCAGGATGGCTTCAGGCCCTAATCTGGTTCCGGCATGGCATGCTGAGCCTTTGGTTAATTCCTCTTCCTGTTGGGAAATGAGAGTTAAATTTGCCCGTCCAGACACCTCCAGCTAGTCTCTCATTGGTTCTCGCTATTCCTGTTCATCTTCCGCAGAAATTGCAAACTGGGCCAAACAGGAGGTTAAAGGGACTGACTCTCCAAGTCGGGAGAGTGTTAGTAAAGCGTCTGGAATGTTGCACCCGAGTACCAGGGTACGAAAACTGAGACATATTTGAACACGTCTCCCGTTCACACGGCTGATCATACTCTAGGTTCCACATGCATGTTTTAGCTGAAGGAAGAATACCTTAAACCTGGGTAGTTGAAACCTGTGGAATGGGTACCATGCAATATGACTTCAAAGGATCTTCATTTGCTCACCGAAACTCTCCAATCCTATCACTGCTGCGTTTATGCCCCTGTACACATGCTTGATTCTCTTCCGGAGACATAGCAATCCATAGGTTTCAAGATACTTACTAGTCAGGTACATTTTTAGGCGTTTAATATGTGGTGTTGAGTCCATTTCGTTGAGCAAGGAGTACCTCTTGTCTATTACATATTTGGCTTAAGGAACTTTATCTGTTCTCATTTCAATCTCTGGTTTTATGCAGCACCCCAACTCACCTTTCCGCTTAAGCAAGCATAAGTTGGTTTTCTAAATTTGAGACCGTGTTCTGTTCTGTAATTCAGTTCCTGTGTAGCCAAGTTTACATTCCATGTATTACTTATATCTTATGATGTTTCTTTTTCTGTGTGACTTATTTCAGTTAGAATCATCGTACCTGAATCCACTCATTATGCTGCTAAGGGCCTGATGACATAGATTTCATTGCTGAGTGATATTGCTTTGTAAGTAAATACCACAACTTCTTTATCCATTTTTCACTTTCTGCGATGTTGAACTTGTACTGTAAACGAGGTTCTTGTAAACAGAGGCGTCCCAAACTTTGGGGTGGCTGTGTCTTTTTGATTTTAATTTCCCTAAGCTATAGGACCATAAGTGGAAGTGCCCTAGGCTCTGTTGCTTTGTTTTTTAGATGTTGCAGGAAACACCATACACTTCTCCCGAGTGTCTGTTGGCAATTGACATCCCGCCCATCAGCATAACAAGGCTCCCAGTTCTCCATGGCCTGTCCTGCCTTTCTGGATTTTACACTTTTTTCAGATGGCCCTTTTGACCGGGGGGAAGTGAGACTTCATTGTAGTGCAGATTTCCTTTGCAAGCTTGCTTGGTTGGCCAAAAAGGGCGGATGCGTTTTTTCCTGAATATATTCAGGAAAAAACGCATCCGCCCTTTTTGGCCAAGTGTATCATTGTGGACGTTCTGCCTCTTTTCCTATGCTTTCAATGCAATTCCAGTCTACCTCCTGAAATCGGTTTCCTGCAATTCTGCCCCGCTTTCAAGGCCTCTTGGCAGCCTTACTTTAGTATATTTTTGGACGATAGCTGTCATTTATAACTCTGCAGGTTTGTGAATTACAGTGCCCCTGAGCTCCTTTCTTCAACTCGCTTTCTTGTGACCTGGCCGCAACACCACAGGATGGCTTCAGGCCCTAATCTTGTTCCAGCACGGCACGCTGAGCCTTTGGTTAATTCCTCTTCCTGGTGGGAAATGAGAGATAAATTTGCCCGTCCAGACACCTCCAGCTAGTCTCTCATTGGTTCTCGCTATTCCTGTTCATCTTGCACAGAAATTGCAAACTAGGCCAAACAGGAGGTTAAAGGGACTAACACTCCAAGTCGGGAGAGTGTTAGTAAAGGGTCTGGAATGTTGCACCCGAGTACCAGGGTATGAAAAATGAGACATATTTGAACACATCTCCCGATCACATGGTTGATCATACTCTAGGTTCCACATGCATGTTTTAGCTGAAGGAAGAATACCTTAAACCTGGGTAGTTGATACCTGTGGAATGGGTACCATGCAATATGACTTCAAAGGGTCTTCATTTGCTCACCGAACCTCTCCAATCCTATCACTGCTGCATTTATGCCCCTGTAAACATGCTTGATTCTCTTTCGGAGACATAGCAATCCATAGGTTTTAAGATACTTACTAGTCAGGTACATTCTTAGGCGTTTAATATGCGGTGTTGAGTCCATTTCGTTGAGCAAGGAGTAGCTCTTGTCTATTCCATATTTGGCTTAAGGAACATTATCTGTGCTCATTTCAATCTCTGGTTTTATGCAGCACCCCAACTCACCTTTCCCCTTAAGCAAGCATAAGTTGGTTTTCTAAATTTGAGACACTGTTCTGTTTTGGAATTCAGTTCCTGTGTAGCCAAGTTTACATTCCATGTATTAGTGATATCTTATGATGTTTCTTTTTCTGTGTGACTTATTTCAGTTAGAATCATCGTACCTGAATCCACTCATTATGCTGCTACGGGCCTGATGACATAGATTTCATTGCTGAGTGATACTGCATTGTACGTAAGTACCACAAGTTCTTTATCCATTTTTCACTTTCTGTGATATTGAACTTGTACGGTAAACGAGGTTCTTGTAAACAGAGGCATCCCAAACTTTGGGGTGGCTGTGTCTTTTTGATTTTAATTTCCCTAAGCTATAGGACCATAAGTGGAAGTGCCCTAGGCTCTGTTGCTTTGTTTTTTAGATGTTTCAGGAAACACCATACACTTCTCCCGAGTGTCTGTTGGCAATTTACATGCCGCCCATCAGCATAACAAGGCTCCCAGTTCTCCATGGCCTGTCCTGCCTTTCTGGATTTTACACTTTTTTCAGATGGCCCTTTTGACCGGGGGGAAGTGAGACTTCATTGTAGTGCAGATTTCCTTTGCAAGCTTGCTTGGTTGGCCAAAAAGGGCGTATGCGTTTTTTCCTGAATATATTCAGGAAAAAACGCATACGCCCTTTTTGGCCAAGTGCATCATTGTGGACGTTCTGCCTCTTTTCCTATGCTTTCAATGCAATTCCAGTCTACCTCCTGAAATCGGTTTCCTGCAATTCTGCCCCGCTTTCAAGTCCTCTTGGCAGCCTTACTTCAGTATATTTTTGGACGATAGCTGTCATTTATAACTATGCAGGTTTGTGAATTACAGTGCTCCTGAGCTCCTTTCTTCAACTCACTTTCTTGTGAGCTGGCCGCAACACTGCAGGATGGCTTCAGGCCCTAATCTGGTTCCGGCACGGCACGCTGAGCCTTTGGTTAATTCCTCTTCCTGTTGGGAAATGAGAGTTAAATTTGCCCGTCCAGACACCTCCAGCTAGTCTCTCATTGGTTCTCGCTATTCCTGTTCATCTTCCGCAGAAATTGCAAACTTGGCCAAACAGGAGGTTAAAGGGACTGACTCTCCAAGTCGGGAGAGTGTTAGTAAAGCGTCTGGAATGTTGCACCCAAGTACCAGGGTACGAAAACTGAGACATATTTGAACACGTCTCCCGTTCACACGGTTGATCATACTCTGGGTTCCACATGCATGTTTTAGCTGAAGGAAGAATACCTTAAACCTGGAGAGTTGAGACCCGTGTAATGGGTACCATGCAATATGACTTCAAAGGGTCTTCATTTGCTCACCGAACCTCTCCAATCCTATCACTGCTCCGTTTATGCCCCTGTACACATGCTTGATTCTCTTTCGGAGACATAGCAATCCATAGGTTTTAAGATACTTACTAGTCAGGTACATTCTTAGGCGTTTAATATGCGGTGTTGAGTCCATTTCGTTGAGCAAGGAGTAGCTCTTGTCTATTCCATATTTGGCTTAAGGAACTTTATCTGTGTTCATTTCAATCTCTGGTTTTATGCAGCACCCCAACTCACCTTTACCCTTAAGCAAGCATAAGTTGGTTTTCTAAATTTGAGACCCTGTTCTGTTCTGTAATTCAGTTTGTGTGTAGCCAAGTTTACATTCCATGTATTAGTGATATCTTATGATGTTTCTTTTTCTGTGTGACTTATTTCAGTTAGAATCATCGTTCCTGAATCCACTCATTATGCTCCTACGGGCCTGATGACATAGATTTCATTGCTGAGTGATACTGCATTGTATGTAAGTACCACAAGTTCTTTATCCATTTTTCACTTTCTGTTATATTGAACTTGTACGGTAAATGAGTTTCTTGTAAACAGAGGCGTCTGAAACTTTGGGGTGGCTGTGTCTTTTTGATTTTAATTTCCCTAAGCTATAGGACCATAAGTGGAAGTGCCCTAGGCTCTGTTGCTTTGTGTTTTAGATGTTTCAGGAAACACCATACACTTCTCCCGAGTGTCTTTTGGCAATTTACATCCCGCCCATCAGCATAAGAAGGCTCCCAGTTCTCCATGGCCTGTCCTGCCTTTCTGGATTTTACACTGTTTTCAGATGGCCCTTTTGACCTGGGGGAAGTGAGACTTCATTGTAGTGCAGATTTCCTTTGCAAGTTTGCTTGGTTGGCCAAAAAGGGCGTATGCGTTTTTTCCTGAATATATTCAGGAAAAAACGCATACGCCCTTTTTGGCCAAGTGCATCATTGTGGACGTTCTGCCTCTTTTCCTATGCTTTCAATGCAATTCCAGTCTACCTCCTGAAATCGGTTTCCTGCAATTCTGCCCCGCTTTCAAGTCCTCTTGGCAGCCTTACTTCTGTATATTTTTGGACGATAGCTGTCATTTATAACTCTGCAGGTTTGTGAATTACAGTGCCCCTGAGCTCCTTTCTTCAACTCGCTTTCTTGTGAGCTGGCCGCAACACCGCAGGATGGCTTCAGGCCCTAATCTGGTTCCGGCACGGCACGCTGAGCCTTTGGTTAATTCCTCTTCCTGGTGGGAAATGAGAGTTAAATTTGCCCGTCCAGACACCTCCAGCTAGTCTCTCATTGGTTCTCGCTATTCCTGTTCATCTTCCACAGAAATTGCAAACTGGGCCAAACAGGAGGTTAAAGGGACTGACTCTCCAAGTCGGGAGAGTGTTAGTAAAGCGTCTGGAATGTTGCACCCGAGTACCAGGGTACGAAAACTGAGACATATTTGAACACGTCTCCCGATCACATGGTTGATCATACTCTGGGTTCCACATGCATGTTTTAGCTGAAGGAAGAATACCTTAAACCTGGGTAGTTGAAACCCGTGGAATGGGTACCATGCAATATGACTTCAAAGGGTCTTCATTTGCTCACCGAACCTCTCCAATCCTATCACTGCTGCGTTTATGCCCCTGTACACATGCTTGATACTCTTTCGGAGACATAGCAATCCATAGGTTTTAAGATACTTACTAGTCAGGTACATTCTTAGGCGTTTAATATGGGGTGTTGAGTCCATTTCGTTGAGCAAGGAGTAGCTTTTGTCTACTCCATATTTGGCTTAAGGAACTTTATCTGTGCTCATTTCAATCTCTGGTTTTATGCAGCACCCCAACTCACCTTTTCCTTTAAGCAAGCATAAGTTGGTTTTCTAAATTTGATACCCTGTTCTGTTCTGTAATTCAGTTCCCGTGTAGCCAAGTTTACATTCCATGTATTACTGATATCTTATGATGTTTCTTTTTCTGTGTGACTTATTTCAGTTAGAATCATCATACCTGAATCCACTCATTGTGCTGCTAAGGGCCTGATGACATAGATTTCATTGCTGAGTGATATTGCTTTGTAAGTAAATACCACAACTTCTTTATCCATTTTTCACTTTCTGTGATTTTGAACTTTTACTGTAAACGAGGTTCTTGTAAACAGAGCCGTTCCACACTTTGGGGTGGCTGTGTCTTTTTGATTTTAATTTCCCTAAGCTATAGGACCATAAGTGGAAGTGCCCTAGGCTCTGTTGCTTTGTGTTTTAGATGTTTCAGGAAACACCATACACTTCTCCCGAGTGTCTTTTGGCAATTTACATCCCGCCCATCAGCATAAGAAGGCTCCCAGTTCTCCATGGCCTGTCCTGCCTTTCTGGATTTTACACTGTTTTCAGATGGCCCTTTTGACCTGGGGGAAGTGAGACTTCATTGTAGTGCAGATTTCCTTTGCAAGTTTGCTTGGTTGGCCAAAAAGGGCGTATGCGTTTTTTCCTGAATATATTCAGGAAAAAACGCATACGCCCTTTTTGGCCAAGTGCATCATTGTGGACGTTCTGCCTCTTTTCCTATGCTTTCAATGCAATTCCAGTCTACCTCCTGAAATCGGTTTCCTGCAATTCTGCCCCGCTTTCAAGTCCTCTTGGCAGCCTTACTTCACTATATTTTTGGACGATAGCTGTCATTTATAACTCTGCAGGTTTGTGAATTACAGTGCCCCTGAGCTCCTTTCTTCAACTCGCTTTCTTGTGAGCTGGCCACAACACCGCAGGATGGCTTCAGGCCCTAATCTGGTTCCGGCACGGCACGCTGAGCCTTTGGTTAATTCCTCTTCCTGGTGGGAAATGAGAGTTAAATTTGCCCGTCCAGACACCTCCAGCTAGTCTCTCATTGGTTCTCGCTATTCCTGTTCATCTTCCACAGAAATTGCAAACTGGGCCAAACAGGAGGTTAAAGGGACTGACTCTCCAAGTCGGGAGAGTGTTAGTAAAGCGTCTGGAATGTTGCACCCGAGTACCAGGGTACGAAAACTGAGACATATTTGAACACGTCTCCCGATCACATGGTTGATCATACTCTGGGTTCCACATGCATGTTTTAGCTGAAGGAAGAATACCTTAAACCTGGGTAGTTGAAACCCGTGGAATGGGTACCATGCAATATGACTTCAAAGGGTCTTCATTTGCTCACCGAACCTCTCCAATCCTATCACTGCTGCGTTTATGCCCCTGTACACATGCTTGATACTCTTTCAGAGACATAGCAATCCATAGGTTTTAAGATACTTACTAGTCAGGTACATTCTTAGGCGTTTAATATGGGGTGTTGAGTCCATTTCGTTGAGCAAGGAGTAGCTTTTGTCTACTCCATATTTGGCTTAAGGAACTTTATCTGTGCTCATTTCAATCTCTGGTTTTATGCAGCACCCCAACTCACCTTTTCCTTTAAGCAAGCATAAGTTGGTTTTCTAAATTTGATACCCTGTTCTGTTCTGTAATTCAGTTCCCGTGTAGCCAAGTTTACATTCCATGTATTACTGATATCTTATGATGTTTCTTTTTCTGTGTGACTTATTTCAGTTAGAATCATCATACCTGAATCCACTCATTGTGCTGCTAAGGGCCTGATGACATAGATTTCATTGCTGAGTGATATTGCTTTGTAAGTAAATACCACAACTTCTTTATCCATTTTTCACTTTCTGTGATTTTGAACTTTTACTGTAAACGAGGTTCTTGTAAACAGAGCCGTTCCACACTTTGGGGTGGCTGTGTCTTTTTGATTTTAATTTCCCTAAGCTATAGGACCATAAGTGGAAGTGCCCTAGGCTCTGTTGCTTTGTTTTTTAGATGTTTCAGGAAACACCATACACTTCTCCCGAGTGTCTGTTGGCAATTTACATCCCGCCCATCAGCATAACAAGGCTCCCAGTTCTCCATGGCCTGTCCTGCCTTTCTGGATTTTACACTTTTTTCAGATGGCCCTTTTGACCGGGGGGAAGTGAGACTTCATTGTAGTGCAGATTTCCTTTGCAAGCTTGCTTGGTTGGCCAAAAAGTGCGTATGCGTTTTTTCCTGAATATATTCAGGAAAAAACGCATACGCCCTTTTTGGCCAAGTGCATCATTGTGGACGTTCTGCCTCTTTTCCTATGCTTTCAATGCAATTCCAGTCTACCTCCTGAAATCGGTTTCCTGCAATTCTGCCCCGCTTTCAAGTCCTCTTGGCAGCCTTACTTCAGTATATTTTTGGACGATAGCTGTCATTTATAACTATGCAGGTTTGTGAATTACAGTGCCCCTGAGCTCCTTTCTTCAACTCACTTTCTTGTGAGCTGGCCGCAACACTGCAGGATGGCTTCAGGCCCTAATCTGGTTCCGGCACGGCACGCTGAGCCTTTGGTTAATTCCTCTTCCTGTTGGGAAATGAGAGTTAAATTTGCCCGTCCAGACACCTCCAGCTAGTCTCTCATTGGTTCTCGCTATTCCTGTTCATCTTCCGCAGAAATTGCAAACTTGGCCAAACAGGAGGTTAAAGGGACTGACTCTCCAAGTCGGGAGAGTGTTAGTAAAGCGTCTGGAATGTTGCACCCAAGTACCAGGGTACGAAAACTGAGACATATTTGAACACGTCTCCCGTTCACACGGTTGATCATACTCTGGGTTCCACATGCATGTTTTAGCTGAAGGAAGAATACCTTAAACCTGGAGAGTTGAGACCCGTGTAATGGGTACCATGCAATATGACTTCAAAGGGTCTTCATTTGCTCACCGAACCTCTCCAATCCTATCACTGCTGCGTTTATGCCCCTGTACACATGCTTGATTCTCTTTCGGAGACATAGCAATCCATAGGTTTTAAGATACTTACTAGTCAGGTACATTCTTAGGCGTTTAATATGCGGTGTTGAGTCCATTTCGTTGAGCAAGGAGTAGCTCTTGTCTATTCCATATTTGGCTTAAGGAACTTTATCTGTGTTCATTTCAATCTCTGGTTTTATGCAGCACCCCAACTCACCTTTACCCTTAAGCAAGCATAAGTTGGTTTTCTAAATTTGAGACCCTGTTCTGTTCTGTAATTCAGTTTGTGTGTAGCCAAGTTTACATTCCATGTATTAGTGATATCTTATGATGTTTCTTTTTCTGTGTGACTTATTTCAGTTAGAATCATCGTTCCTGAATCCACTCATTATGCTCCTACGGGCCTGATGACATAGATTTCATTGCTGAGTGATACTGCATTGTATGTAAGTACCACAAGTTCTTTATCCATTTTTCACTTTCTGTTATATTGAACTTGTACGGTAAATGAGTTTCTTGTAAACAGAGGCGTCTGAAACTTTGGGGTGGCTGTGTCTTTTTGATTTTAATTTCCCTAAGCTATAGGACCATAAGTGGAAGTGCCCTAGGCTCTGTTGCTTTGTGTTTTAGATGTTTCAGGAAACACCATACACTTCTCCCGAGTGTCTTTTGGCAATTTACATCCCGCCCATCAGCATAAGAAGGCTCCCAGTTCTCCATGGCCTGTCCTGCCTTTCTGGATTTTACACTGTTTTCAGATGGCCCTTTTGACCTGGGGGAAGTGAGACTTCATTGTAGTGCAGATTTCCTTTGCAAGTTTGCTTGGTTGGCCAAAAAGGGCGTATGCGTTTTTTCCTGAATATATTCAGGAAAAAACGCATACGCCCTTTTTGGCCAAGTGCATCATTGTGGACGTTCTGCCTCTTTTCCTATGCTTTCAATGCAATTCCAGTCTACCTCCTGAAATCGGTTTCCTGCAATTCTGCCCCGCTTTCAAGTCCTCTTGGCAGCCTTACTTCAGTATATTTTTGGACGATAGCTGTCATTTATAACTCTGCAGGTTTGTGAATTACAGTGCCCCTGAGCTCCTTTCTTCAACTCGCTTTCTTGTGAGCTGGCCGCAACACCGCAGGATGGCTTCAGGCCCTAATCTGGTTCCGGCACGGCACGCTGAGCCTTTGGTTAATTCCTCTTCCTGGTGGGAAATGAGAGTTAAATTTGCCCGTCCAGACACCTCCAGCTAGTCTCTCATTGGTTCTCGCTATTCCTGTTCATCTTCCACAGAAATTGCAAACTGGGCCAAACAGGAGGTTAAAGGGACTGACTCTCCAAGTCGGGAGAGTGTTAGTAAAGCGTCTGGAATGTTGCACCCGAGTACCAGGGTACGAAAACTGAGACATATTTGAACACGTCTCCCGATCACATGGTTGATCATACTCTGGGTTCCACATGCATGTTTTAGCTGAAGGAAGAATACCTTAAACCTGGGTAGTTGAAACCCGTGGAATGGGTACCATGCAATATGACTTCAAAGGGTCTTCATTTGCTCACCGAACCTCTCCAATCCTATCACTGCTGCGTTTATGCCCCTGTACACATGCTTGATACTCTTTCGGAGACATAGCAATCCATAGGTTTTAAGATACTTACTAGTCAGGTACATTCTTAGGCGTTTAATATGGGGTGTTGAGTCCATTTCGTTGAGCAAGGAGTAGCTTTTGTCTACTCCATATTTGGCTTAAGGAACTTTATCTGTGCTCATTTCAATCTCTGGTTTTATGCAGCACCCCAACTCACCTTTTCCTTTAAGCAAGCATAAGTTGGTTTTCTAAATTTGATACCCTGTTCTGTTCTGTAATTCAGTTCCCGTGTAGCCAAGTTTACATTCCATGTATTACTGATATCTTATGATGTTTCTTTTTCTGTGTGACTTATTTCAGTTAGAATCATCATACCTGAATCCACTCATTGTGCTGCTAAGGGCCTGATGACATAGATTTCATTGCTGAGTGATATTGCTTTGTAAGTAAATACCACAACTTCTTTATCCATTTTTCACTTTCTGTGATTTTGAACTTTTACTGTAAACGAGGTTCTTGTAAACAGAGCCGTTCCACACTTTGGGGTGGCTGTGTCTTTTTGATTTTAATTTCCCTAATCTCTAGGACCATAAGTGGAAGTGCCCTAGGCTCTGTTGCTTTGTTTTTTAGATGTTTCAGGAAACACCATACACTTCTCCCGAGTGTCTGTTGGCAATTTACATCCCGCCCATCAGCATAACAAGGCTCCCAGTTCTCCATGGCCTGTCCTGCCTTTCTGGATTTTACACTTTTTTCACATGGCCCTTTTGACCGGGGGGATGTGAGACTTCATTGTAGTGCAGATTTCCTTTGCAAGCTTGCTTGGTTGGCCAAAAAGGGCGTATGCGTTTTTTCCTGAATATATTCAGGAAAAAACGCATACGCCCTTTTTGGCCAAGTTCATCATTGTGGACGTTCTGCCTCTTTTCCTATGCTTTCAATGCAATTCCAGTCTACCTCCTGAAATCGGTTTCCTGCAATTCTGCCCCGCTTTCAAGTCCTCTTGGCAGCCTTACTTCAGTATATTTTTGGACGATAGCTGTCATTTATAACTCTGCAGGTTTGTGCATTACAGTGCCACTGAGCTCCTTTCTTCAACTCGCTTTCTTGTGAGCTGGCCGCAACACCGCAGGATGGCTTCAGGTCCTAATCTGGTTCTGGCACGGCACGCTGAGCCTTTGGTTAATTCCTCTTCCTGGTGGGAAATGAGAGTTAAATTTGCCCGTCCAGACACCTCCAGCTAGTCTCTCATTGGTTCTCCCTATTCCTGTTCATCTTCCGCAGAAATTGCAAACTGGGCTAAACAGGAGGTTAAAGGCGCTAACTCTCCAAGTGGGGAGAGTGTTAGTAAAGCATCTGGAATGTTGCACCCGAGTACCAGGGGAGGAAAACTGAGACATATTTGAACACGTCTCCCGTTCACAGGGTTGATCATATTCTGGGTTCCACATGCATGTTTTAGCTGAAGGAAGAATACCTTAAACCTGGAGAGTTGAGACCCGTGGAATGGGTACCATGCAATATGACTTCAAAGGGTCTTCATTTGCTCACCGAACCTCTCCAATCCTATCACTGCTGCGTTTATGCCCCTGTACACACGCTTGATTCTCTTTTGGAGACATAGCAATCCATAGGTTTTAAGATACTTACTAGTCAGGTACATTCTTAGGCGTTTAATATGGGTTGTTGAGTCCATTTCGTTGAGCAAGGAATAGCTCTTGTCTATTCCATATTTGGCTTAAGGAACTTTATCTGTGCTCATTTCAATCTCTGGTTTTATGCAGCACCCCAACTCACCTTTCCCCTTAAGCAAGCATAAGTTGGTTTTCTAAAATTGAGACCCTGTTCTGTTTTGGAATTCAGTTCCTGTGTAGCCAAGTTTACATTCCGTGTATTAGTGATATCTTATGATGTTTCTTTTTCTGTGTGACTTACTTCAGTTAGAATCATCGTACCTGAATCCACTCATTATGCTGCTACGGGCCTGATGACATAGATTTCATTGCTGAGTGATATTGCTTTGTAAGTAAATACCACAACTTCTTTATCCATTTTTCACTTTCTGCGATTTTGAACTTTTACTGTAAACGAGGTTCTTGTAAACAGAGCCGTTCCACACTTTGAGGTGGCTGTGTCTTTTTGATTTTAATTTCCCTAATCTCTAGGAGCATAAGAGGAAGTGCCCTAAGCTCTGTTGCTTTGTTTTTTAGATGTTTCAGGAAACACCATATACTTCTCCCAAGTGTCTGTTGGCAATTGACATCCCGCCCATCAGCATAACAAGGCTCACAGTTCTCCATGGCCTGTCCTGCCTTTCTGGATTTTACACTTTTTTCAGATGGCCCTTTTGACCGGGGGGAAGTGAGACTTCATTGTAGTGGAGATTTCCTTTGCAAGCTTGCTTGTTTGGCCAAAAAGGGCGTATGCGTTTTTTCCTGAATATATTCAGGAAAAAACGCATACGCCCTTTTTGGCCAAGTGCATCATTGTGGACGTTCTGCCTCTTTTCCTATGCTTTCAATGCAATTCCAGTCTACCTCCTGAAATCGGTTTCCTGCAATTCTGCCCCGCTTTCAAGTCCTCTTGGCAGCCTTACTTCAGTATATTTTTGGACGATAGCTGTCATTTATAACTCTGCAGGTTTGTGCATTACAGTGCCACTGAGCTCCTTTCTTCAACTCGCTTTCTTGTGAGCTGGCCGCAACACCGCAGGATGGCTTCAGGCCCTAATCTGGTTCCGGCACGGCACGCTGTGCCTTTGGTTAATTCCTCTTCCTGGTGGGAAATGAGAGTTAAATTTGCCCGTCCAGACACCTCCAGCTAGTCTCTCATTGGTTCTCCCTATTCCTGTTCATCTTCCGCAGAAATTGCAAACTGGGCCAAACAGGAGGTTAAAGGCGCTGACTCTTCTGGTGGGGAGAGTGTTAGTAAAGTGTCTGGAATGTTGCACCCGAGTACCAGGGGAGGAAAACTGAGACATATTTGAACACGTCTCCCGTTCACACGGTTGATCATACTCTGGGTTCCACATGCATGTTTTAGCTGAAGGAAGAATACCTTAAACCTGGAGAGTTGAGACCCGTGGAATGGGAACCATGCAATATGACTTCAAAGGGTCTTCATTTGCTCACCGAACCTCTCCAATCCTATCACTGCTGCGTTTATGTCCCTGTACACACGCTTGATTCTCTTTCGGAGACATAGCAATCCATAGGTTTTAAGATACTTACTAGTCAGGTACATTCTTAGGCGTTTAATATGGGGTGTTGAGTCCATTTCGTTGAGCAAGGAGTAGCTCTTGTCTATTCCATATTTGGCTTAAGGAACTTTATCTGTGCTCATTTCAATCTCTGGTTTTATGCAGCACCCCAACTCACCTTTCCCCTTAAGCAAGCATAAGTTGGTTTTCTAAAATTGAGACCCTGTTCTGTTTTGGAATTCAGTTCCTGTGTAGCCAAGTTTACATTCCGTGTATTAGTGATATCTTATGATGTTTCTTTTTCTGTGTGACTTATTTCAGTTAGAATCATCGTACCTGAATCCACTCATTATGCTGCTACGGGCCTGATGACATAGATTTCATTGCTGAGTGATATTGCTTTGTAAGTAAATACCACAAGTTCTTTATCCATTTTTCACTTTTTGTGATGTTGAACTTGTACTGTAAACGAGGTTCTCGTAAACAGAGCCGTTCCAAACTTTGGGGTGGCTGTGTCTTTTTGATTTTAATTTCCCTAAGCTATAGGACCATAAGTGGAAGTGCCCTAGGCTCTGTTGCTTTGTTTTTTAGATGTTTCAGGAAACACCATACACTTCTCCCGAGTGTCTGTTGGCAATTTACATGCCGCCCATCAGCATAACAAGGCTCCCAGTTCTCCATGGACTGTCCTGCCTTTCTGCATTTTACACTTTTTTCAGATGGCCCTTTTGACCGGGGGAAGTGAGACTTCATTGTAGTGCAGATTTCCTTTGCAAGCTTGCTTGGTTGGCCAAAAAGGGCGTATGCGTTTTTTCCTGAATATATTCAGGAAAAAACGCATACGCCCTTTTTGGCCAAGTGCATCATTGTGGACGTTCTGCCTGTTTTCCTATGCTTTCAATGCAATTCCAGTCTACCTCCTGAAATCCGTTTCCTGCAATTCTGCCCCGCTTTCAAGTCCTCTTGGCAGCCTTACTTCAGTATATTTTTGGACGATAGCTGTCATTTATAACTCTGCAGGTTTGTGAATTACAGTGCCCCTGAGCTCCTTTCTTCAACTCGCTTTCTTTTGAGCTGGCCGCAACACCGCAGGATGGCTTCTGGCCCTAATCTGGTTCTGGCACGGCATGCTGAGCCTTTGGTTATTTCCTCTTCCTGGTGGGAAATGAGAGTTAAATTTGCCCGTCCAGACACCTCCAGCTAGTCTCTCATTGGTTCTCCCTATTCCTGTTCATCTTCCGCAGAAATTGCAAACTGGGCCAAACAGGAGGTTAAAGGCGCTGACTCTCCAAGTGGGGAGAGTGTTAGTAAAGCATCTGGAATGTTGCACCCGAGTACCAGGGGAGGAAAGCTGAGACATATTTGAACACGTCTCCCGTTCACACGGTTGATCATACTCTGGGTTCCACATGCATATTTTACCTGAAGGAAGAATACCTTAAACCTGGGTAGTTGAAACCCGTGGAATGGGTACCATGCAATATGACTTCAAAGGGTCTTCATTTGCTCACCGAACCTCTCCAATCCTATCACTGCTGCGTTTATGCCCCTGTACACTTGCTTGATTCTCTTTCGGTGACATAGCAATCCATAGGTATTAAGATACTTCCTAGTCAGGTGCATTCTTAGGCGTTTAATATGCGGTTTTGAGTCCATTTCGTTGAGTAAGGAGTAGCTCTTGTCTATTCCATATTTGGCTTAAGGAACTTTATCTGTGCTCATTTCAATCTCTGGTTTTATGCAGCACCCCAACTCACCTTTCCCCTTAAGCAAGCATAAGTTGGTTTTCTAAATTTGAGACCCTGTTCTGTTCTGTAATTCAGTTCCTGTGTAGCCAAGTTTACATTCCGTGTATTACTGATATCTTATGATGTTTCTTTTTCTGTGTGACTTATTTCAGTTAGAATCATCATACCTGAATCCACTCATTGTGCTGCTAAGGGCCTGATGACATAGATTTCATTGCTGAGTGATATTGCTTTGTAAGTAAATACCACAACTTCTTTATCCATTTTTCACTTTCTGCGATTTTGAACTTCTACTGTAAACGAGGTTCTTGTAAACAGAGCCGTTCCACACTTTGGGGTGGCTGTGTCTTTTTGATTTTAATTTCCCTAACCTCTAGGACCATAAGTGGAAGTGCCCTAGGCTCTGTTGCTTTGTTTTTTAGATGTTTCAGGAAACACCATACACTTCTCCCGAGTGTCTGTTGGCAATTTACATCCCGCCCATCAGCATAACAAGGCTCCCAGTTCTCCATGGCCTGTCCTGCCTTTCTGGATTTTACACTGTTTTCAGATGGCCCTTTTGACCGGGGGGAAGTGAGACTTCATTGTAGTGCAGATTTCCTTTGCAAGCTTGCTTGGTTGGCCAAAAAGGGCGTATGCGTTTTTTCCTGAATATATTCAGGAAAAAACGCATATGCCCTTTTTGGCCAAGTGCATCATTGTGGACGTTCTGCCTCTTTTCCTATGCTTTCAATGCAATTCCAGTCTACCTCCTGAAATCGGTTTCCTGCAATTCTGCCCCGCTTTCAAGTCCTCTTGGCAGCCTTACTTCAGTATATTTTTGGACGATAGCTGTCATTTATAAATCTGAAGGTTTGTGCATTACAGTGCCACTGAGCTCCTTTCTTCAACTCGCTTTCTTGTGAGCTGGCCGCAACACCGCAGGATGGCTTCAGGCCCTAATCTGGTTCCGGCACGGCACGCTGAGCCTTTGGTTAATTCCTCTTCCTGGTGGGAAATGAGAGTTAAATTTGCCCGTCCAGACACCTCCAGCTAGTCTCTCATTGGTTCTCCCTATTCCTGTTCATCTTCCGCAGAAATTGCAAACTGGGCCAAACAGGAGGTTAAAGGCGCTGACTCTCCAAGTGGGGAGAGTGTTAGTAAAGTGTCTGGAATGTTGCACCCGAGTACCAGGGGAGGAAAACTGAGACATATTTGAACACGTCTCCCGTTCACACGGTTGATCATACTCTGGGTTCCACATGCATGTTTTAGCTGAAGGAAGAATACATTAAACCTGGAGAGTTGAGACCCGTGTAATGGGTACCATGCTATATGACTTCAAAGGGTCTTCATTTGCTCACCGAACCTCTCCAATCCTATCACTGCTGCGTTTATGCCCCTGTACACACGCTTGATTCTCTTTCGGAGACATAGCAATCCATAGGTTTTAAGATACTTACTAGTCAGGTACATTCTTAGGCGTTTAATATGGGGTGTTGAGTCCATTTCGTTGAGCAAGGAGTAGCTCTTGTCTATTCCATATTTGGCTTAAGGAACTTTATCTGTGCTCATTTCAATCTCTGGTTTTATGCAGCACCCCAACTCACCTTTCCCCTTAAGCAAGCATAAGTTGGTTTTCTAAAATTGAGACCCTGTTCTGTTTTGGAATTCAGTTCCTGTGTAGCCAAGTTTACATTCCATGTATTAGTGATATCTTATGATGTTTCTTTTTCTGTGTGACTTATTTCAGTTAGAATCATCGTACCTGAATCCACTCATTATGCTGCTATGGGCCTGATGACATAGATTTCATTGCTGAGTGATACTGCATTGTATGTAAGTACCACAAGTTCTTTATCCATTTTTCACTTTCTGTTATATTGAACTTGTACGGTAAATGAGTTTCTTGTAAACAGAGGCGTCCGAAACTTTGGGGTGGCTGTGTCTTTTTGATTTTAATTTCCCTAAGCTATAGGACCATAAGTGGAAGTGCCCTAGGCTCTGTTGCTTTGTTTTTTAGATGTTTCAGGAAACACCATACACTTCTCCCGAGTGTCTGTTGGCAATTTACATCCCGCCCATCAGCATAACAAGGCTCCCAGTTCTCCATGGCCTGTCCTGCCTTTCTGGATTTTACACTTTTTTCAGATGGCCCTTTTGACCGGGGGGATGTGAGACTTCATTGTAGTGCAGATTTCCTTTGCTAGTTTGCTTGGTTGGCCAAAAAGGGCGTATGCGTTTTTTCCTGAATATATTCAGGAAAAAACGTATACGCCCTTTTTGGCCAAGTGCATCATTGTGGACGCTCTGCCTCTTTTCCTATGCTTTCAATGCAATTCCTGTCTACCTCCTGAAATCGGTTTCCTGCACTTCTGCCCCGCTTTCAAGTCCTCTTGGCAGCCTTACTTCAGTATATTTTTGGACGATAGCTGTCATTTATAACTCTGCAGGTTTGTGAATTACAGTGCCCCTGAGCTCCTTTCTTCAACTCGCTTTCTTTTGAGCTGGCCACAACACCGCAGGATGGCTTCAGGTCCTAATCTGGTTCTGGCACGGCACGCTGAGCCTTTGGTTAATTCCTCTTCCTGGTGGGAAATGAGAGTTAAATTTGCCCGTCCACACACCTCCAGCTAGTCTCTCATTGGTTCTCCCTATTCCTGTTCATCTTCCGCAGAAATTGCAAACTGGGCCAAACAGGAGTTTAAAGGCGCTGACTCTCCAAGTGGGGAGAGTGTTAGTAAAGCGTCTGGAATGTTGCACCCGAGTACCAGGGGAGGAAAACTGAGACATATTTGAACACGTCTCCCGTTCACACGGTTGATCATACTCTGGGTTCCACATGCATGTTTTAGCTGAAGGAAGAATACCTTAAACCTGGAGACTTGAGACCCGTGGAATGGGTACCATGCAGTATGACTTCAAAGGGTCTTCATTTGCTCACCGAACGTCTCCAATCCTATCACTGCTGCGTTTATGCCCCTGTACACACGCTTGATTCTCTTTTGGAGACATAGCAATCCATAGGTTTTAAGATACTTACTAGTCAGGTACATTCTTAGGCGTTTAATATGGGGTGTTGAGTCCATTTCGTTGAGCAAGGAGTAGCTCTTGTCTATTCCATATTTGGCTTAAGGAACTTTATCTGTGCTCATTTCAATCTCTGGTTTTATGCAGCACCCCAACTCACCTTTCCCCTTAAGCAAGCATAAGTTGGTTTTCTAAACTTGAGACCCTGTTCTGTTTTGGAATTCAGTTCCTGTGTAGCCAAGTTTACATTCCGTGTATTAGTGATAACTTATGATGTTTCTTTTTCTGTGTGACTTATTTCAGTTAGAATCATCGTACCTCAATCCACTCATTATGCTGCTACGGGCCTGATGACATAGATATCATTGCTGAGTGATACTGCATTTTACGTAAGTACCACAAGTTCTTTATCCATTTTTCACTTTCTGTGATATTGAACTTCTACTGTAAACGAGATTCTTGTAAACAGAGGCGTCCCAAACTTTGGGGTGGCTGTGTCTTTTTGATTTTAATTTCCCTAAGCTATAGGACCATAAGTGGAAGTGCCCTAGGCTCTGTTGCTTTGTTTTTTAGATGTTTCAGGAAACACCATACACTTCTCCCGAGTGTCTGTTGGCAATTTACATCCCGCCCATCAGCATAACAAGGCTCCCAGTTCTCCATGGCCTGTCCTGCCTTTCTGGATTTTACACTTTTTTCAGATGGCCCTTTTGACCGGCGGGAAGTGAGACTTCATTGTAGTGCAGATTTCCTTTGCAAGCTTGCTTGGTTGGCCAAAAAGGGCGTATGCGTTTTTTCCTGAATATATTCAGGAAAAAACGCATACGCCCTTTTTGGCCAAGTGCATCATTGTGGACGCTCTGCCTCTTTTCCTATGCTTTCAACGCAATTCCAGTCTACCTCCTGAAATCGGTTTCCTGCAATTCTGCCCCGCTTTCAAGTCCTCTTGGCAGCCTTACTTCAGTATATTTTTGGACGATAGCTGTCATTTATAACTCTGCAGGTTTATGAATTACAGTGCCCCTGAGCTCCTTTCTTCAATTCACTTTCTTGTGACCTGGCCGCAACACCGCAGGATGGTTTCAGGCCCTAATCTGGTTCCGGCACAGCACGCTGAGCCTTTGGTTAATTCCTCTTCCTGGTGGGAAATGAGAGTTAAATTTGCCCGTCCAGACACCTCCAGCTAGTCTCTCATTGGTTCTCGCTATTCCTGTTCATCTTCCGCAGAAATTGCAAACTGGGCCAAACAGGAGGTTAAAGGGACTGACTCTCCAAGTCGGGAGAGTGTTAGTAAAGCGTCTGGAATGTTGCACCCGAGTACCAGGGTACGAAAACTGAGACATATTTGAACACGTCTCCCTATCACATGGTTGATCATACGCTAGGTTCCACATGCATGTTTTAGCTGAAGGAAGAATCCCTTAAACCTGGAGAGTTGAGACCCGTGGAATGGGTACCATGCAATATGACTTCAAAGGGTCTGCATTTGCTCACCGAACCTCACCAATCTTATGAGCCCCAAGTGTCCAGTCTTATGTGTCACCCAGCTCTGGGTGTAGATATGGTAAATGCAGGTTGCCTCAGAAGCCTTGAATGAATTACTTAAGTATTGCTCTCTATTTCACTGTCATTGTGTTTTGTTTAAGAAATTTATTTTTAATATGGGATTTAGCTGATTTTCACTGCTTTAATGCCGCTGTACACACTCTTGATTCTCTTACAGAGATATATAAATCCATAGCTTTTATGATTCTTACTAGGCAGGTATATTCCTAGGCGTTGAATATGGGGTGTTGAGTCCATTTCGTTGAGCAAGGATTAGCTCTTGTCTATTCCATATTTGGCTTATAGAACTTTATCTGTGCTCATTTCAATCTCTGGTTTTATGCAGCACCCCAACTCACCTTTCCCCTTAAGCAAGCATAAGTTGGTTTTCTAAATTTGAGACCCTGTTCTGTTTTGGAATTCAGTTCCTGTGTAGCCAAGTTTACATTCCGTGTATTAGTGATATCTTATGATGTTTCTTTCTCTGTGTGACTTATTTCAGTTAGATTCATCGTACTTAATCCACTCATTATGCTGCTACGGGCCTGATGACATAGATTTCATTGCTGAGTGATATTGCATTGTACATAAGTACCACAACTTCTTTATCCATTTTTCACTTTCTGCGATATTGAACTTGTACCGTATATGAGGTTCTTGTAAACAAAGCCATCCCAAACTTTGGGGTGGCTGTGTCTTTTTGATTTTAATTTCCCTAAACCATAGGACCATAAGTGGAAGTGCCCTAGGCTCTGTTGCTTTGTTTTTTAGATGTTTCAGGAAACACCATACACTTCTCCAGAGTGGCTGTTGGCAATTTACATCCCGCCCATCAGCAGAAGAAGGCTCCCAGTTCTCCATGGCCTGACGTGCCTTTATGGATTTTACACTTTTTTCAGATGGCCCTTTTGACCAGGGGAAAGTGAGACTTCATTGTAGTGCAGATTTCCTTTGCAAGCTTGCTTGGTTGGACAAAAAGGGCGTATGCGTTTTTTCCTGAATATATTCAGGAAAAAACGCATACGCCCTTTTTGGCCAAGTGCATCATTGTGGACGTTCTGCCTCTTTTCCTATGCTTTCAATGCAATTCCAGTCTACCTCCTGAAATCGGTTTCCTGCAATTCTGCCCCGCTTTCAAGTCCTCCTGGCAGCCTTACTTCAGTATATTTTTGGACGATAGCTGTCATTTATAACTCTGCAGGTTTGTGAATTACAGTGCCCCTGAGCTCCTTTCTTCAACTCGCTTTCTTTTGAGCTGGCCGCAACACCGCAGGATGGCTTCAGGCCCTAATCTGGTTCCGGCACGGCACACTGAGCCTTTGGTTAATTCCTCTTCTTGGAGGGAAATGAGAGTTAAATTTGCCCATTCAGACACCTCCAGCTAGTCTCTCATTGGTTCTCCCTATTCCTGTTCATCTTCCGCAGAAATTGCAAACTGGGCCAAACAGGAGGTTAAAGGCGCTGACTCTCCAAGTGGGGAGAGTGTTAGTAAAGCGTCTGGAATGTTGCACCCGAGTACCAGGGGAGGAAAACTGAGACATATTTGAACGCGTCTCCCTATCACATGGTTGATCATACTCTAGGTTCCACATGCATGTTTTAGCTGAAGGAAGAATACCTTAAACCTGGGTAGTTGAAACCCGTGGAATGGGTACCATGCAATATGACTTCAAAGGGTCTTCATTTGCTCACCGAACCTCTCCAATCCTATCACTGCTGCGTTTATGCCCCTGTACACACGCTTGATTCTCTTTCGGAGACATAGCAATCCATAGGATTTAAGATACTTACTAGTCAGGTACATTCTTAGGCGTTTAATATGGGGTGTTGAGTCCATTTCGTTGAGCAAGGAGTAGCTCTTGTCTATTCCATATTTGGCTTAAGGAACTTTATCTGTGCTCATTTCAATCTCTGGTTTTATGCAGCACCCCAACTCACCTTTCCCCTTAAGCAAGCATAAGTTGGTTTTCTAAATTTGAGACCCTGTTCTGTTTTGGAATTCAGTTCCTGTGTAGCCAAGTTTACATTCCGTGTATTAGTGATATCTTATGATGTTTGTATTTCTGTGTGACTTATTTCAGTTAGAATTATCGTACCTGAATCCACTCATTATGCTGCTACGGGCCTGATGACATAGATTTCATTGCTGAGTGATACTGCATTGTACGTAAGTACCACAAGTTCTTTATCCATTTTTCACTTTCTGTGATATTGAACTTGTACGGTAAACGAGGTTCTTGTAAACAGAGGAGTCCCAAACTTTGGGGTGGCTGTGTCTTTTTGATTTTAATTTCCCTAAGCTATAGGACCATAAGTGGAAGTGCCCTAGGCTCTGTTGCTTTGTTTTTTAGATGTTTCAGGAAACACCATACACTTCTCCCAAGTGGCTGTTGGCAATTTACATCCCGCCCATCAGCATAAGAAGGCTCCCAGTTCTCCATGGCCTGTCCTGCCTTTCTGGATTTTACACTTTTTTCACATGGCCCTTTTGACCGGGGGGAAGTGAGACTTCATTGTAGTGCAGATTTGCTTTGCAAGCTTGCTTGGTTGGCCAAAAAGGGCGTATGCGTTTTTTCCTGAATATATTCAGGAAAAAACGCATACGCCCTTTTTGGCCAAGTGCATCATTGTGGACGTTCTGCCTCTTTTCCTATGCTTTCAATGCAATTCCAGTCTACCTCCTGAAATCGGTTTCCTGCAATTCTGCCCCACTTTCAAGTCCTCTTGGCAGCCTTACTTCAGTATATTTTTGGACGATAGCTGTCATTTATAACTCTGCAGGTTTATGAATTACAGTGCCCCTGAGCTCCTTTCTTCAATTCGCTTTCTTGTGACCTGGCCGCAACACCGCAGGATGGTTTCAGGCCCTAATCTGGTTCCGGCACGGCACGCTGAGCCTTTGGTAATTCCTCTTCCTGGTGGGAAATATGAGTTAAATTTGCCCGTCCAGACACCTCCAGCTAGTCTCTCATTGGTTCTCGCTATTCCTGTTCATCTTCCGCAGAAATTGCAAACTGGGCCAAACAGGAGGTTAAAGGGACTGACTCTCCAAGTCGGGAGAGTGTTAGTAAAGCGTCTGGAATGTTGCACCCGAGTACCAGGGTACGAAAACTGAGACATATTTGAACACGTCTCCCTATCACATGGTTGATCATACGCTAGGTTCCACATGCATGTTTTAGCTGAAGGAAGAATCCCTTAAACCTGGAGAGTTGAGACCCGTGGAATGGGTACCATGCAATATGACTTCAAAGGGTCTGCATTTGCTCACCGAACCTCACCAATCTTATGAGCCCCAAGTGTCCAGTCTTAAGTGTCACCCAGCTCTGGGTGTAGATATGGTAAATGCAGGTTGCCTCAGAAGCCTTGAATGAATTACTTAAGTATTGCTCTCTATTTCACTGTCATTGTGTTTTGTTTAAGATATTTATTTTTAATATGGGATTTAGCTGATTTTCACTGCTTTAATGCCGCTGTAGACACTCTTGATTCTCTTACAGAGATATATAAATCCATAGCTTTTATGATTCTTACTAGGCAGGTATATTCCTAGGCGTTGAATATGGGGTGTTGAGTCCATTTCGTTGAGCAAGGATTAGCTCTTGTCTATTCCATATTTGGCTTATAGAACTTTATCTGTGCTCATTTCAATCTCTGGTTTTATGCAGCACCCCAACTCACCTTTCCCCTTAAGCAAGCATAAGTTGGTTTTCTAAATTTGAGACCCTGTTCTGTTTTGGAATTCAGTTCCTGTGTAGCCAAGTTTACATTCCGTGTATTAGTGATATCTTATGATGTTTCTTTCTCTGTGTGACTTATTTCAGTTAGATTCATCGTACTTAATCCACTCATTATGCTGCTACGGGCCTGATGACATAGATTTCATTGCTGAGTGATATTGCATTGTACATAAGTACCACAACTTCTTTATCCATTTTTCACTTTCTGCGATATTGAACTTGTACCGTATATGAGGTTCTTGTAAACAAAGCCATCCCAAACTTTGGGGTGGCTGTGTCTTTTTGATTTTAATTTCCCTAAACCATAGGACCATAAGTGGAAGTGCCCTAGGCTCTGTTGCTTTGTTTTTTAGATGTTTCAGGAAACACCATACACTTCTCCAGAGTGGCTGTTGGCAATTTACATCCCGCCCATCAGCAGAAGAAGGCTCCCAGTTCTCCATGGCCTGTCGTGCCTTTATGGATTTTACACTTTTTTCAGATGGCCCTTTTGACCAGGGGAAAGTGAGACTTCATTGTAGTGCAGATTTCCTTTGCAAGCTTGCTTGGTTGGCCAAAAAGGGCGTATGCGTTTTTTCCTGAATATATTCAGGAAAAAACGCATACGCCCTTTTTGGCCAAGTGCATCATTGTGGACGTTCTGCCTCTTTTCCTATGCTTTCAATGCAATTCCAGTCTACCTCCTGAAATCGGTTTCCTGCAATTCTGCCCCGCTTTCAAGTCCTCCTGGCAGCCTTACTTCAGTATATTTTTGGACGATAGCTGTCATTTATAACTCTGCAGGTTTGTGAATTACAGTGCCCCTGAGCTCCTTTCTTCAACTCGCTTTCTTTTGAGCTGGCTGCAACACCGCAGGATGGCTTCAGGCCCTAATCTGGTTCCAGCACGGCACACTGAGCCTTTGGTTAATTCCTCTTCTTGGAGGGAAATGAGAGTTAAATTTGCCCATTCAGACACCTCCAGCTAGTCTCTCATTTGTTCTCCCTATTCCTGTTCATCTTCCGCAGAAATTGCAAACTGGGCCAAACAGGAGGTTAAAGGCGCTGACTCTCCAAGTGGGGAGAGTGTTAGTAAAGCGTCTGGAATGTTGCACCCGAGTACCAGGGGAGGAAAACTGAGACATATTTGAACGCATCTCCCTATCACATGGTTGATCATACTCTAGGTTCCACATGCATGTTTTAGCTGAAGGAAGAATACCTTAAACCTGGGTAGTTGAAAACCGTGGAATGGGTACCATGCAATATGACTTCAAAGGGTCTTCATTTGCTCACCGAACCTCTCCAATCCTATCACTGCTGCGTTTATGCCCCTGTACACACGCTTGATTCTCTTTCGGAGACATAGCAATCCATAGGATTTAAGATACTTACTAGTCAGGTACATTCTTAGGCGTTTAATATGGGGTGTTGAGTCCATTTCGTTGAGCAAGGAGTAGCTCTTGTCTATTCCATATTTGGCTTAAGGAACTTTATCTGTGCTCATTTCAATCTCTGGTTTTATGCAGCACCCCAACTCACCTTTCCCCTTAAGCAAGCATAAGTTGGTTTTCTAAATTTGAGACCCTGTTCTGTTTTGGAATTCAGTTCCTGTGTAGCCAAGTTTACATTCCGTGTATTAGTGATATCTTATGATGTTTCTATTTCTGTGTGACTTATTTCAGTTAGAATTATCGTACCTGAATCCACTCATTATGCTGCTACGGGCCTGATGACATAGATTTCATTGCTGAGTGATACTGCATTGTACGTAAGTACCACAAGTTCTTTATCCATTTTTCACTTTCTGTGATATTGAACTTGTACGGTAAACGAGGTTCTTGTAAACAGAGGAGTCCCAAACTTTGGGGTGGCTGTGTCTTTTTGATTTTAATTTCCCTAAGCTATAGGACCATAAGTGGAAGTGCCCTAGGCTCTGTTGCTTTGTTTTCTAGATGTTTCAGGAAACACCATACACTTCTCCCAAGTGGCTGTTGGCAATTTACATCCCGCCCATCAGCATAAGAAGGCTCCCAGTTCTCCATGGCCTGTCCTGCCTTTCTGGATTTTACACTTTTTTCAGATGGCCCTTTTGACCGGGGGGAAGTGAGACTTCATTGTAGTGCAGATTTCCTTTGCAAGCTTGCTTGGTTCGCCAAAAAGGGCGTATGCGTTATTTCCTGAATATATTCAGGAAAAAACGCATATGCCCTTTTTGGCCAAGTGCATCATTGTGAACGTTCTGCCTCTTTTCCTATGCTTTCAATGCAATTCCAGTCTACCTCCTGAAATCGGTTTCCTGCAATTCTGCCCCGCTTTCAAGTCCTCTTGGCAGCCTTATTTCAGTATATCTTTGGACGATAGCTGTCATTTATAACTCTGCAGGTTTGTGAATTACAGTGCCCCTGAGCTCCTTTCTTCAACTCGCTTTCTTGTGACCTGGCCGCAACACCGCAGGATGGTTTCAGGCCCTAATCTGGTTCCGGCACGGCACGCTGAGCCTTTGGTTAATTCCTCTTCCTGGTGGGAAATATGAGTTAAATTTGCCCGTCCAGACACCTCCAGCTAGTCTCTCATTGGTTCTCGCTATTCCTGTTCATCTTCCGCAGAAATTGCAAACTGGGCCAAACAGGAGGTTAAAGGGACTGACTCTCCAAGTCGGGAGAGTGTTAGTAAAGCGTCTGGAATGTTGCACCTGAGTACCAGGGTACGAAAACTGAGACATATTTGAACATGTCTCCCTATCACATGGTTGATCATACGCTAGGTTCCACATGCATGTTTTAGCTGAAGGAAGAATCCCTTAAACCTGGAGAGTTGAGACCCGTGGAATGGGTACCATGCAATATGACTTCAAAGGGTCTGCATTTGCTCACCGAACCTCACCAATCTTATGATCCCCAAGTGTCCAGCCTTATGTGTCACCCAGCTCTGGGTGTAGATATGGTAAATGCAGGTTGCCTCAGAAGCCTTGAATGAATTACTTAAGTATTGCTCTCTATTTCACTGTCATTGTGTTTTGTTTAAGAAATTTATTTTTAATATGGGATTTAGTTGATTTTCACTGCTTTAATGCCGCTGTACACACTCTTGATTCTCTTACAGAGATATATAAATCCATATCTTTTATGATTTTTACTAGGCAGGTATATTCCTAGGCGTTGAATATGGGGTGTTGAGTCCATTTCGTTGAGCAAGGAGTAGCTCTTGTCTATTCCATATTTGGCTTATAGAACTTTATCTGTGCTCATTTCAATCTCTGGTTTTACGCAGCACCCCAACTCACCTTTCCCCTTAAGCAAGCATAAGTTGGTTTTCTAAATTTGAGACCCTGTTTTGTTTTGGAATTCAGTTCCTGTGTAGCCAAGTTTACATTCCGTGTATTAGTGATATCTTATGATGTTTCTTTCTCTGTGTGACTTATTTCAGTTAGATTCATCGTACTTAATCCACTCATTATGCTGCTACGGGCCTGATGACATAGATTTCATTGCTGAGTGATATTGCATTGTACATAAGTACCACAACTTCTTTATCCATTTTTCACTTTCTGCGATATTGAACTTGTACCGTATATGAGGTTCTTGTAAACAAAGCCATCCCAAACTTTGGGGTGGCTGTGTCTTTTTGATTTTAATTTCCCTAAACTATAGGACCATAAGTGGAAGTGCCCTAGGCTCTGTTGCTTTGTTTTTTAGATGTTTCAGGAAACACCATACACTTCTCCAGAGTGGCTGTTGGCAATTTACATCCCGCCCATCAGCAGAAGAAGGCTCCCAGTTCTCCATGGCCTGTCGTGCCTTTATGGATTTTACACTTTTTTCAGATGGCCCTTTTGACCAGGGGAGAGTGAGACTTCATTGTAGTGCAGATTTCCTTTGCAAGTTTGCTTGGTTGGCCAAAAAGTGTGTATGCATTTTTTCCTGACTATATTCAGGAAAAAACACATACGCCCTTTTTGGCCAAGTGCATCACTGTCGAAGTTCTGACTCTCTTCATATGTTTTAAATGCAATTCCAGTGTACCTCCTGAAATCGGTTTCCTGCAATTCTGCCTTGCTTTCAATGCTTCTTCATAGCCTTACCTCAATATATTTTTTGAAAATAGTTGGCCTTTATAACTCTGCAGGTTTTTGAATTGCAGTGGCCCTTAGCTCCATTTTTCAGCTCTTATTTTTGTGATCTTGCCCCATAACCACAGGATTCCTTGAAGCTCTATTCTTCTTCTGGGGCACCTTGCTGTGCCTTTGGTTAATTCTTCTTACTGATGTGAAATTAGAGTGACATGTGCCCATTGAAACCACTACAGCTAGTTTCTCACTGGTTCCCCCTATTCCCATTCATCCTCCGCACTAACTGCAGACTGTGCGATACCAGAACTTAAAGGCATTGACTCTCCATGTGGGGATGTTGTTAGTAAAGTGGCTGGAATGTCGATCCGGAGCCCCAGGAGAGGAAAAATGAGGTGTGTTTTAGAAACCTTTCCCGATCATATGGTATACCAGTCGCTGGGTTTCCCAAGCATGGTTTAGCTGTAGGAAGATTCCCTTCAACCTGGAGTGTTGGGACCCTTGGAATGAGTAGCATGAAGTATTGCATTAAACTTTCGGCAGTTGCTCACCAAAGCTCACCAATCCTCTCAGCCCCAAGTGTCCAGCCTTATGTCTTATCCAGCTGTGGGTTTATATGTGGTCAATCCAGGTTGCATCACAGCCCCTGAGCGAATTTTGTAAGAATTTTTCTCTCTTTCATTGTTTCAGCGTTTTGTTTTTAAAATTTATTTCTATAATGGGGTTTAGCTCATTTTCACTGCTGTGTTTGTGCCGCTCTGCACACACTTGATTCCCTTATGGAGATATATCAATACATGGGTTTTAAGATTCTTATTACTCAGATATATTTCTCTGCGGTGTATAGGGTGTGTTGAGGCCAGTTCATTGAGCAAGGTGTAGATCTTGTCTAATACCTATTTGGTTTATTGAACGGTATCTGTGCTAATTTCAAACTCTGGTTTTATGCATCACCCCACCTCTCCTTTCCCCTTAAGCTGACATAAGTGTGTTTTCTAAATGTGAGACACTGTTCTGTTCTGTAATTCATTTCTTGTGCAGCCATATTTACCCTCCCTCTATAAGTGATATCTTATGATATGTTTCTTTTTCTGTTTGACTTATTTCAAGTAGTATTATCGGACCTAAATCCACTCTTTATCCTTCTACTAGCCTTATTACATTGATTTCATGGTGAAGAGATATTCCATTGTACATAAGTACCACATCTTCTTTATCCATTGTTCTCTTTCCTGGGATATTTAAGGTGTACTGAAGTTGAGGTTCTTGTAAACAGAGTAGCCCTAAACTGTGGTGTGCTTGTGTCTTGTTGATTTTTAGACTTCCCTAGATATACTCCCATGATTGGAAGTGTCCTATGCTCTGTAGCTCTGTTTTTTAGATGATTTAGGAACCACCATACACTTCTCCAGAGTGGCTCTTGGCAGGTCACACACTGCCCATCAGCGTATAAAGGCTCCCTGTTCTCCATGGCCTGTCCTGCATTTCTGGTTTTTACAATTTTTTAGGATGGCCCTTTTGACCGGTGGGAAGTGAGACTTCTTTGTTGTGCACATTTGCATTGCTTGCTTGCTTCGTTGCCCATAAAGTGCGTATGCGTTTTTTCCTGGATATAATCAGGAAAAAACGCATACGCCCTTTTGGGCCAACTGCATCATTGTCGAAATTCTGCCGCTTTTCATGTGCGTGAAAGACGAGTCCAATCTATCTCTTGAAATCTGTTTCTTGCAATTCTGTCTTGCATTCAGATCCTCTTCTTTGCCTTACCTCAACATATTTTTGGACGTTAGTTTTCATTTATAACTCTGCAGGTTTGTGAATTGCAGTGACCCTGAGCTCCATTTTTTAAGTTGCTCTTTTGTGAGCTGGCCTCAAACCCGCAGGATTGCTTCAGGCCCTATTTTGGCTCCGGCGAGGCAGGCTGAGCCTTTCTTTAATTCTTATTCTTAATGGGAAATTAGAGTGATATGTGCCCGTCCAAACCCCTACAACTATTCTCTCATTGGTACCCCTCTTCCCGTTCATCCTCCTCACAATTTGCAAAATGTGTGAAACAGAATTTGAAATGTGCTGATTCTCCACGTGGGGAGATTCTAAGTAACGTGGCTGGAATGGTGAACAGGAGCACCAGGAGAGGATAAATGAGGTGCATTTTAGACACATCTCCCGATCACATGGTGTACAGTCCTCTGGGTTTTCCATGCATGTTTTAGCTGTAGGAAGATCGCTTGAACCTGCAGATTTGGGACCCATTGAATGGGTACCAGGTAGTATTACTTTAAAGGGTGTGCATTTCCTCACCCAACCTCACATTTCTCTTAGCGCAAACAGTTTCCAGCCTTATGTCTCATCCTGCTGTGGGTCTAGATGTGTTCAATCCATGTTGCATCACCGTCCCTGAGGAAAAGTTGTAAGAGGTTTTCTCTGTCTCTCTGTCGTTTATTTTTTTCAATTTATTACTATATTGGTTACAGCTGATTTTCAAAGCTCTGTTTCTTGCTGCTGTACATCCACTTGATTCACGTACAGAGAGACATCAATAAATTCTTTTTCAGATTCTTACCAGTCGTATATATTCTTTTCCGGTGACTTGAGTGTGCTGAGTGCAGTTCTTTTAGCTACCGTGTAGGCCTTGTTGATTATCAGTTTGGTATTTGGAATGGTATCTTTGCTAATTTCAACCTCCTGGATGATGCCTCACCCCTCCCCACCTTTCCCGTTTAGCAGCCTTATGCATGTTTTCTACATATTTGACTATGTTTTTGTTTTGTAATTTATTTCATGTGTAGCCATTTTGGATTCCACCTTTAAGTGATATCTTATGATATGTGTCTTTTTCTTTTTGAATTCTGTCACTTAGAATGATCATACGTAACTCCTCTGGAGTTGTTACAACTGGCCATATTTCATTGATTTCCAGGCTGAATAATATTCCACTCTACCTAAGTACCACATCTCTATCCATTTTTTCCCTCCAGAGACATTTAAGTTATATCCTAGTCGAGGATCTTTTAAACAGAGAGGGGGTAAACATTGGGGTGCCTGTGTCCTCTCGATTTTTGTTTTTCCCAAGATATACGCCCATGAGTGCAAGTGCCCTATGCTCTGTAGCTCATTTTTTAGATGCTTTAGTAAACACAATACACTTCTCCAGAATGGCCGTTGGCAATATACATTTCCACTATAAGTCTCACAGGGCTCCCTCTTCTCCTTGCCCTGTCCTGCATTTCTGTTGTTTACGCTTTATGAGGATGGCTCTTCTGACTGATGCGAAGTGATATCTTTTGTAGTATTGACTTCCAGTGCCCACCTGTTTGGTTGGCTAAAAAAGTGTATGCCCTTTTCTTGAATATATACAGAAAAAAACACATACACCCTTTTTGGCCAACTGCAATGTTGGCAATGTTCAGCTCCTTTTCTTGTGCTTAATGGCGAGTCCTTTCTACCTCCTCAAATCCCTTTCCTGCCATTCTCCCTTGCTTACAAGTCCTTTTCTCTGACTTTCCTCAAGATATTTTTCAGTGATGGATATTTTCAACTCTGCAGTTTTGTGAATTTTACTGCCCCTGAGTTCCATTGTTCAACTTGTGTTTATGGGAACTGGCCACAAAGCAGCGGGATTTCCTCAAGCCCTATACTGTTTCCATGGGCAACCCTAGCCTTTGGTCAATTCGTCTTCCTGATTGGAAATTAGAGTGACATGTGCCTGTCTGAACACCTAGGACTTGTCTCTCTTTGTTCCTCATCCTTCCGCTTCATCCTCTGGACAAATTCCAAACTGTACGCAACAGGATGTTGACAGTGCTGACATCTCCAAGTGGGGAGACTGTTAGTAAAGACGCTGGAGGGGTGAACCCGAGCACCAGGAGATGAGGAGATGAGATGCCTTTTCCAAACTCTTCCCGATCAGACGGTATACCATCCTCTGGGTGTGACAGACATGTTTTAGCAGTAGGAAGAGTCCCATTCATGTAAGGAGAACACCAGGGCTTTTTCAAAATCAGTGTCTCCCCGAAACCCAAACTGGGGAAGTTTTTAAGCTACGGCTACACATATGTTCATTAAGGGCCTTGGGAAGTAGGCAGAGTCCAAACTTTAGATGATTGAAGTCTTCAGGGTCAGAAGCACTCACCACCAGCTTCCCTTAGGCTACACTTTAACTGTCATTGATAGATGATGTCAATAAAAATATCTATTCTTTTTCAGATTATTTCCCCTTATAGGTTATTGCAAAATGTTGAGTGTAGTTCCCTGTGCTATACAGTAGTTCCTTGTTGATGATCTATTTTATACATAGCAGTGTGTATGTGTTAATTCCAAACTGTTAATTTATCCCTCCTCCCACCTTTCCCCTTTGGTAATAATAAATTATAAGATTTTATACTTCTCAGAAATGGGGGAGCTGAAAGAGAGGTATCATTTTCAATGGAAAAGCATTTAAAACAAGATTGAAGGTTTAACCAAGATTATTAGATGTACATCCTTGGAAAGAAATCACTTCGTTTCTCTAATATTGACCTGACAAATAAGACAAACCTTTTCACTGAACTTGCTTATAAAAAGTGATGGAAATATCAAATGGAAGTGTTAAAAACATCTTATTTTACCCGAGCCTTATACACTGTTCTATGTTAACTACAGTTTGGCTCACACATCTGTTCATTGAGGTTACAATAGTCTCAATTTCTGTTACTGATCCTCCAGAGTGGACCCCAACGAGTGTCCCCCTGCCCAGTGTCATTGGGGCCAACAGATCGAGACTGAGTTTGGTTCACAAGCAAAGGAAACTTTATATTTTGCTCAGAGAATGGAGAGGTGAGAGCATGCACTACCCCGTGGGCTGTGGGCTGGGCTGCTGTGTAGAGATCCTGTCAGAGTCAGTGGGAGGGAGGGAGGCGGCGGAGCTCTCGCGGGCCGGGTTGGCTGTAGCTCAGGCTCTATATCGTGGAGTCTGCACTGGGCCCCAGGAGCTGAGGTGTCGACCCAGCCATTCTGCACTAGGAAATCTGGTCTGAAGTGCCGGGTATGGAACCTCTGCATGCGGGACCCTAGGAGTACGTGAAATTAGACAAAGCACAAAGGATAAAAAAGGTTAGACTTGACTTTATTGCCCAGATTCTATTTTTATCTCCCAGGGATTTTTAATGGGCTTTGCTGGGGACAAACCCCTCCTCTGCCTTTTGTCCCGTTCCTCATTCTTGGAGTGCTGAGGGTGCAGACCCTTCTTCTGTAACTGCTGAGTGCTGAGTTGGGAGCCCTCATACCCTGGGGCGAGGGTCAGAGCTTCTCCCCAGCAGCCTCCCGGTGACGTTGATTGTCCCCAGGACCCCTGCCTCCCTGCTCGTCCACCTGAGCACCAGCATTGGAAGTGTTATAGATTCTAATGACCTTTAAGGATCCAGGAAAGAAATGTGCAGAGACGCTGTGGGGGCCGGTTTCACCCCGCCCCACATTTGTTCGGCCACCTTAGGCTGACCGTTTCTGCCAGCCTAGATGCTCTGACCAGTAGTCTGCGCTTTCTTCAATTAGGCCCCTGAATTAACGTACAAACAGCACCAGGTGTCAGAGCCCTGCCCGCTCAACTCCCAGACAGTCCAGGGTCAGTGGTGATCAAGGACCATGATGGCCACTGAGTCAACAGCCTTTTGAAGTAAACAGGAGTCCAGCCGGTCTTATTGGCCACCATCATCACGGTGTCTGTAGGCTTTTCTATGGTGACAGTGTGGTATACTGTTCCCCCGCCAAGATTATTAGCTCCCCTCTGGGTGCAGTAAGTCCTGCAAGCAGTAGTCTACTCTTTTGGGACACACTCTTGTTGTTTTATGAGAGAAACTCCAGGTCAAGTGATGTTCACACGAGTCGTCATGGTGCCCTGTTGCCCCCGGTTATCTCTCTGGATGTTGGAGTTGGAGGGCCTCCTCACTCGAGGTCGGTGTGCCCACGGAGCGAACCCTGCAACTTCAGGGCATGGTTGGTGGTTAGGATCACCACGTGGGGTCCTTTTCCCTTAGGAAGGAGGTGGCCTTTTGGGCTGCTGATTTCCAGGTTTTTAGATACCGCCAGTATCTTTGCCTGATGTGGCAGTGGGCCAAGCCCCTTAGTGACCGTAGTTTATCCTACCTGGATGGCATTCTTGCATTGTTCCATTTCAAGTGGTCCCAGTTTTTGCACTAATTCTCCAATGGCGATTCACCTTTCACCGGGAATGTAAAGGTCAAAGGGTTTAGCTAAATTAGGGAGTTCCAGGGCAAGGGTCTGAATTGACTGCTCTTTCCATTCTTGAAAGGCCACTTCTGGGTTCTATTCAAAATGATCATCATCTTTTCCTTTCAGTGTTTCATATAGAGGCCCAGCTAGTAGACTGTAGTTAGGGATCCAGAAGCAGCAAACCCTGGCCTCCCCAGGAACCCCTAAGCTGTCTTCTAGTTTTAGAAAGGGGTAAGGCTGAAAATGGTTTCTTCCCTTTCCTGGGATGGGCTTCTCTGACCTTCTGTGAGAATGAAGCCCAGGCAGGTCACCGCAGTCTGTGATATTTGAGCTTTTTCTTGGACAACTTCTATCCTTTATTGGCTTGGTAGTTCAGAGGCCTCCTTAGTAGGGCTGGCGATCAGAATGTCGTCTGCATATTGAAGGAGGGTTTCCTTTTCCAGAGGTAGAACTTTTAGGTCTTTAGCTAAGCTTTCCCCAAAGATGGTGTAGGAATTTTTGCACCCTTGGGGCCAGACGGCCCGGAAGTATTGTTTTAGTTGTATGTTGAGTCCTGCCACTCACAAGCCAAAATTTCTTGTGACTCTGGGACTAATGGAATACAAAAGAAGGCATCATTGAAGACTAATACAGAATACCATGTCCTGGTGGTTGGTAGAATGACCAGCAGGGTGTAGGAATTAGGAGCAACTGGAGGTATATCTTCGGTGGCTTCACTGACTGTCCTGACATCCTTTACCAGGTCCCCAGCAGCCCATGGGGCTCTCGTGGTCAGACCAATCGCAGAATATGGAGCTCACCTGGGCAGGTACCCCACCCCCACCCCAGCCCACGGGGCTCTCGTGGTCAGGCCCCTCCCAGGATACAGAGCTACCCTTGCAGGTACCGTGGCAGGGCTGGGCACACAGGAACCGTGCACATAGCCCTCATTGCAGAGCACCCCCAGCTCACCTGTCGCTCAGAGCTGACACAGAGCACCTCAGAGCAGGACTTGAACTAACAAACAGCAGCTGCGACAGGTCTGTGACCCTGGGCATCACTCCGTGAGGCCTCCCTCCACCTGGTCTTCCAGAGACTTCCACTGCACCCGGGGCACCAGGCCTCTGTCTCCAACCACCACCCACCCCTCCTCTCCCTGACTCCTGGGTTCCTCTCATTAGGAGAGGGTTTTCTTGAAGTTGTCTCCCACTCATGGGCCAGATAAAATGATTAGAAAACAAGCCAAAGCTGCAGCCCCTTGTCTATCCTGACTCTCAGGAGCCCACACCTGTTCCTTGGACCTGGCCGGTTCAGCAAGTTCCATTTTCTGCAACTGTGAGCCCCTGAGGGGTGATGATTGGCTGACCTGGGCAGCCTTACCGTGCCGGCCAGCCCTCCCCAGGTGTGCCTGGGTTGAGATCAATATAAATACCACTCCAGACAGCAAGAGCCCCTGCAGCCGTGCCTGACACCATTTTCTCTGCCCTGTCAGCAGTCTCGGGGCTGGGCTGGTGGGAGGGAGTGAGAGGCCACGGCTTTGTGGGTGGCCCAGTGTGAGTGGGGCTCTGCTGGACTTTCTGCAGCAGTTGCCAGGCTGCCACCTGCTAAAGAAGAGGATGTGTCACCCATACCTGCTGCTGGAATTTCTCCCTGGGCAGAGGTGAGGAAGGAAAAAAGCAGTGGGGGCAGGGACAGGACGGGTATCTCAGGCAGGGAAATGGAAATCTTCCATAAGAGCACCCAGGGCCAGGACCATCCTGGCTGGCCTGCAGGCACCAAGTCGGCCGGCATGCTGTCACTCGTGTGGCTCTATGGCCCTTCCTCTAGGCTTTCAAGTCCTTGTATATATTCAGGTGTTTTACCTGGGACGGGTGGGAATAGTTCAGCAGCAACTGGCCTGGGGCTCAGCTCACGTTTACTCACAGATGCCTCGGCACGGTGCCCCAGCTTTGCAATGAGGACGCTTGTTGCGTGGGGGCTGCTGGCTGAATGGGAGACGATTCCCCACCACTGACCAACTTCAGAATTGTTTACAACTGGAGCAAGTGCCCTGATACGGTTTTCCTCTGTGTAACTGGTGGGTTCTGTGTTTTTTTCTCTTTTTCGTTTTTGGTTCAAGGTAGATTTTATTCCTCTTTTTTGTATTTACAGATATAAGCATGGAAATAATTTATTCATATGAATACATGTATGTGCAGGGAATAATTGTTTTTTCTGTTTTATTTTTTAAATTTTATTTCTTTTTAATTTTGAATTTTATTTTATATTTTTATACAGCAGGTTCTTATTGGTTATCTATTTTATACATATAAATGTATACATGCCAATCCCAGTCTCTCAACTCGTCCCACCACCACCCCCCCAACAGCTTTCCCCCCTTGTTGTCCATACGTTTGTTGTCTACATCTGTTGCTCTATTTATGCCTTGCAAAATGGTTAATCTGTACAGTTTTTCTAGGTTCCACATATATGCATGAATATACAAGATTTGTTTTTCTCTTTCTGACTTACTTCACTCTGTATGACAGTCTCTAGATCCATCGACGTCTCTACAAATGACCCAATTTCATTCCTTTTCATGGCTTAGTAATATTCCATTTTATATATGTACCACGGCTTTATGCATTCGTCTGTCTGTAGGCATTTAGGTTGCTTCCATTACCTCGATATTGTAAATAGTGATGCAATGAACATTGCGGTGAATGACTCTTTTTGATTTATGGTTTTGTCTGGGTATATGTCCAGTACTGGGATTGCTGTATCATATGGTAATTCTATTGTTAGTTTCTTAAGAAATTCCATATTGTTCTCCATAATGACTGTATCAATTTATATTCCCAACAATAGTGGAAGAGGGTTCCTTTTCTCCACACCCTTTCCAGCATTTTTTGTTTGTAGATTTTCTATGATGCCTATTCTACCAGGTGTGAGGTGATACCTCATTGTTGAATCCATTTCGTTGAGCAAGGGGTAGGTCTTGTCTATTACATATTTGGCTTATGGAACGGTATCTGTGCTAATTTCAAACTCTGCTTTTATGCAGCACCCCAACTCACCTTCCCCCTTAAGCAAGCATAAGTTGGTTTTCTAAATTTGAGACCCTGTTCTGTTTTGTAATTCAGTTCATGTGTAGCCAAGTTCACATTCCGTGTATTAGTGATACCTTAGGATGTTTCTTTTTCTGTGTGACTTATTTCACTTAGAATCATCGTGCCTCAATCCACTCATTATGCTGGTACGGGCCTGGTGACATAGATTTCATTGTTGAGTGGTATTCTGTTGTACATAAGTACCGCAACTTCTTTATCCATTATTTGCTCTCTGGGATATTTAACTTGTGCCACAGAAGAGATTCCTGTAAAAAGAGCCGTCCCAAATTTTGGGGTGGCTGTGTCTTTTTGATTTTAATTTCCCTAAGCTATAGGACCATAAGTGGAAGTGCCCTAGGCTCTGTTGCTTTGTTTTTTAGATGTTTCAGGAAACACCATACACTTCTACAGAGCGGCTGTTGGCAATTTACATCCAGCCCATCAGCATAAAAAGGCTCCCAGTTCTCCATGGCCTGTCCTGCCTTTCTGGATTTTACACTTTTTTCAGATGGCCCTTTTGACCGAGGGGAAGTGAGACTTCATTGTAGTGCAGATTTCCTTTGCAAGCTTGCTTGGTTGGCCAAAAAGGGCTTATGCGTTTTTTCCTGAATATATTCAGGAAAAAACGCATACGCCCTTTTTGGCCAAGTGCATCATTGTCGACATTCTGCCTCTTTTCCTGTGTTTTAAATGCAATCCAATTCCGATTCCTCCTAAAATCGATTTCCTGCAATTCTGCCCCGCATTCAAGTCCTCTTGGCAGCCCTACTTCAGTATATTTTCGGACAATAACTGTCATTTATAAATCTGCAGGTTTGTGAATTACAGTGCCCCTGAGCTCCTTTCTTCAACTCGCTTTCTTGTGACCTGGCCGCAACACCGCAGGATGGCTTCAGGCCCTAATCTGGTTCCGGCACGGCATGCTGAGCCTTTGGTTTATTCCTCTTCCCTGTGGGAAATGAGAGTTAAATTTGCCCGTCCAGACACCTCCAGCTAGTCTCTCATTGGTTCTCCCTATTCCTGTTCATCTTCCGCAGAAATTGCAAACTGGGCCAAACAGGAGGTTAAAGGCACTCACTCTCCAAGTGAGGAGAGTGTTAGTAAAGCGTCTGGAATGTTGCACCCGAGTACCAGGGAACGAAAAGTGAGACACATTTGAACACGGTTCTCGATCACACGGTGGATCATACTCTGGGTTCCACATGCATGTTTTAGCTGAAGGAAGAATCCCGTAAACCTGGAGAGTTGAGACCCATGGAATGGGTACCATGCAATGACTTCAAAGGGTCTGCATTTGCTCACCGAACCTCACCAATCTTATGAGCCCCAAGTGTCCAGCCTTATGTGTCACCCAGCTCTGGGTGTAGATATGGTAAATGCAGGTTGCCTCAGAAGCCTTGAATGAATTACTTAAGTATTGCTCTCTATTTCACTGTCATTGTGTTTTGTTTAAGAAATTTATTTTTAATATGGGATTTAGTTGATTTTCACTGCTTTAATGCCGCTGTACACACTCTTGATTCTCTTACAGAGATATATAAATCCATAGCTTTTATGATTCTTACTAGGCAGGTATATTCCTAGGCGTTGAATATGGGGTGTTGAGTCCATTTCGTTGAGCAAGGAGTAGCTCTTGTCTATTCCATATTTGGCTTATAGAACTTTATCTGTGCTCATTTCAATCTCTGGTTTTATGCAGCACCCCAACTCACCTTTCCCCTTAAGCAAGCATAAGTTGGTTTTCTAAATTTGAGACCCTGTTCTGTTTTGGAATTCAGTTCCTGTGTAGCCAAGTTTACATTCCGTGTATTAGTGATATCTTATGATGTTTCTTTCTCTGTGTGACTTATTTCAGTTAGATTCATCGTACTTAATCCACTCATTATGCTGCTACGGGCCTGATGACATAGATTTCATTGCTGAGTGATATTGCATTGTACATAAGTACCACAAATTCTTTATCCATTTTTCACTTTCTGCGATATTGAACTTGTACCGTATATGAGGTTCTTGTAAACAGAGCCATCCCAAACTTTGGGGTGGCTGTGTCTTTTTGATTTTAATTTCCCTAAACTATAGGACCATAAGTGGAAGTGCCCTAGGCTCTGTTGCTTTGTTTTTTAGATGTTTCAGGAAACACAATACACTTCTCCAGAGTGGCTGTTGGCAATTTACATCCCGCCCATCAGCAGAAGAAGGCTCCCAGTTCTCCATGGCCTGTCGTGCCTTTATGGATTTTACACTTTTTTCAGATGGCCCTTTTGACCAGGGGAAAGTGAGACTTCATTGTAGTGCAGATTTCCTTTGCAAGCTTGCTTGGTTGGCCAAAAAGTGTGTATGCGTTTTTTCCTGACTATATTCAGGAAAAAACGCATACGCCCTTTTTGGCCAAGTGCATCATTGTCGAGGTTCTGACTCTCTTCATATGTTTTAAATGCAATTCCAGTGTACCTCCTGAAATCGGTTTCCTGCAATTCTGCCTTGCTTTCAATGCTTCTTCATAGCCTTACCTCAATATATTTTTTGAAAATAGTTGGCCTTTATAACTCTGCAGGTTTTTGAATTGCAGTGGCCCTTAGCTCCATTTTTCAGCTCTTATTTTTGTGATCTTGCCTCATAACCACAGGATTCCTTGAAGCTCTATTCTTCTTCTGGGGCACCTTGCTGTGCCTTTGGTTAATTCTTCTTACTGATGTGAAATTAGAGTGACATGTGCCCATTGAAACCGCTACAGCTAGTTTCTCACTGGTTCCCCCATTCCCATTCATCCTCCGCACTAACTGCAGACTGTGCGATACCAGAACTTAAAGGCATTGACTCTCCATGTGGGGATGTTGTTAGTAAAGCGGCTGGAATGTCGATCCGGAGCCCCAGGAGAGGAAAAATGAGGTGTGTTTTAGAAACCTTTCCCGATCATATGGTATACCAGTCGCTGGGTTTCCCAAGCATGGTTTAGCTGGAGGAAGATTCCCTTCAACCTGGAGTGTTGGGACCCTTGGAATGAGTAGCATGAAGTATTGCATTAAACTTTCGGCAGTTGCTCACCAAAGCTCACCAATCCTCTCAGCCCCAAGTGTCCAGCCTTATGTCTTATCCAGCTGTGGGTTTATATGTGGTCAATCCAGGTTGCATCACAGCCCCTGAGCGAATTTTGTAAGAATTTTTCTCTCTTTCATTGTTTCAGCGTTTTGTTTTTAAAATTTATTTCTATAATGGGGTTTAGCTCATTTTCACTGCTGTGTTTGTGCCGCTCTGCACACACTTGATTCCCTTATGGAGATATATCAATACATGGGTTTTAAGATTCTTATTACTCAGATATATTTCTCTGCGGTGTATAGGGTGTGTTGAGGCCAGTTCATTGAGCAAGGTGTAGATCTTGTCTAATACCTATTTGGTTTATTGAACGGTATCTGTGCTAATTTCAAACTCTGGTTTTATGCATCACCCCACCTCTCCTTTCCCCTTAAGCTGACATAAGTGTGTTTTCTAAATGTGAGACACTGTTCTGTTCTGTAATTCATTTCTTGTGCAGCCATATTTACCCTCCCTCTATAAGTGATATCTTATGATATGTTTCTTTTTCTGTTTGACTTATTTCAAGTAGTATTATCGGACCTAAATCCACTCTTTATCCTTCTACTAGCCTTATTACATTGATTTCATGGTGAAGAGATATTCCATTGTACATAAGTACCACATCTTCTTTATCCATTGTTCTTTTTCCTGGGATATTTAAGGTGTACTGAAGTTGAGGTTCTTGTAAACAGAGTAGCCCTAAACTGTGGTGTGCTTGTGTCTTGTTGATTTTTAGACTTCCCTAGATATACTCCCATGATTGGAAGTGTCCTATGCTCTGTAGCTCTGTTTTTTAGATGATTTAGGAACCACCATACACTTCTCCAGAGTGGCTCTTGGCAGGTCACACACTGCCCATCAGCGTATAAAGGCTCCCTGTTCTCCATGGCCTGTCCTGCATTTCTGGTTTTTACAATTTTTTAGGATGGCCCTTTTGACCGGTGGGAAGTGAGACTTCTTTGTTGTGCACATTTGCATTGCTTGCTTGCTTCGTTGCCCATAAAGTGCGTATGCGTTTTTTCCTGGATATAATCAGGAAAAAACGCATACGCCCTTTTGGGCCAACTGCATCATTGTCGAAATTCTGCCGCTTTTCATGTGCGTGAAAGACGAGTCCAATCTATCTCTTGAAATCTGTTTCTTGCAATTCTGTCTTGCATTCAGATCCTCTTCTTTGCCTTACCTCAACATATTTTTGGACGTTAGTTTTCATTTATAACTCTGCAGGTTTGTGAATTGCAGTGACCCTGAGCTCCATTTTTTAAGTTGCTCTTTTGTGAGCTGGCCTCAAACCCGCAGGATTGCTTCAGGCCCTATTTTGGCTCCGGCGAGGCAGGCTGAGCCTTTCTTTAATTCTTATTCTTAATGGGAAATTAGAGTGATATGTGCCCGTCCAAACCCCTACAACTATTCTCTCATTGGTTCCCCCTCTTCCCGTTCATCCTCCTCACAATTTGCAAAATGTGTGAAACAGAATTTGAAATGTGCTGATTCTCCACGTGGGGAGATTCTAAGTAACGTGGCTGGAATGGTGAACAGGAGCACCAGGAGAGGATAAATGAGGTGCATTTTAGACACATCTCCCGATCACATGGTGTACAGTCCTCTGGGTTTTCCATGCATGTTTTAGCTGTAGGAAGATCCCTTGAACCTGCAGATTTGGGACCCATTGAATGGGTACCAGGTAGTATTACTTTAAAGGGTGTGCATTTCCTCACCCAACCTCACATTTCTCTTAGCGCAAACAGTTTCCAGCCTTATGTCTCATCCTGCTGTGGGTCTAGATGTGTTCAATCCATGTTGCATCACCGTCCCTGAGGAAAAGTTGTAAGAGGTTTTCTCTGTCTCTCTGTCGTTTATTTTTTTCAATTTATTACTATATTGGTTACAGCTGATTTTCAAAGCTCTGTTTCTTGCTGCTGTACATCCACTTGATTCACGTACAGAGAGACATCAATAAATTCTTTTTCAGATTCTTACCAGTCGTATATATTCTTTTCCGGTGACTTGAGTGTGCTGAGTGCAGTTCTTTTAGCTACCGTGTAGGCCTTGTTGATTATCAGTTTGGTATTTGGAATGGTATCTTTGCTAATTTCAACCTCCTGGATGATGCCTCACCCCTCCCCACCTTTCCCGTTTAGCAGCCTTATGCGTGTTTTCTACATATTTGACTATGTTTTTGTTTTGTAATTTATTTCATGTGTAGCCATTTTGGATTCCACCTTTAAGTGATATCTTATGATATGTGTCTTTTTCTTTTTGAATTCTGTCACTTAGAATGATCATACGTAACTCCTCTGGAGTTGTTACAACTGGCCATATTTCATTGATTTCCAGGCTGAATAATATTCCACTCTACCTAAGTACCACATCTCTATCCATTTTTTCCCTCCAGAGACATTTAAGTTATATCCTAGTCGAGGATCTTTTAAACAGAGAGGGGGTAAACATTGGGGTGCCTGTGTCCTCTCGATTTTTGTTTTTCCCAAGATATACGCCCATGAGTGCAAGTGCCCTATGCTCTGTAGCTCATTTTTTAGATGCTTTAGTAAACACAATACACTTCTCCAGAATGGCCGTTGGCAATATACATTTCCACTATAAGTCTCACAGGGCTCCCTCTTCTCCTTGCCCTGTCCTGCATTTCTGTTGTTTACGCTTTATGAGGATGGCTCTTCTGACTGATGCGAAGTGATATCTTTTGTAGTATTGACTTCCAGTGCCCACCTGTTTGGTTGGCTAAAAAGTGTATGCCCTTTTCTTGAATATATACAGAAAAAAACGCATACACCCTTTTTGGCCAACTGCAATGTTGGCAATGTTCAGCTCCTTTTCTTGTGCTTAATGGCGAGTCCTTTCTACCTCCTCAAATCCCTTTCCTGCCATTCTCCCTTGCTTACAAGTCCTGTTCTCTGACTTTCCTCAAGACATTTTTCAGTGATGGATATTTTCAACTCTGCAGTTTTGTGAATTTTACTGCCCCTGAGTTCCATTGTTCAACTTGTGTTTATGGGAACTGGCCACAAAGCAGCGGGATTTCCTCAAGCCCTATACTGTTTCCATGGGCAACCCTAGCCTTTGGTCAATTCGTCTTCCTGATTGGAAATTAGAGTGACATGTGCCTGTCTGAACACCTAGGACTTGTCTCTCTTTGTTCCTCATCCTTCCGCTTCATCCTCTGGACAAATTCCAAACTGTACGCAACAGGATGTTGACAGTGCTGACATCTCCAAGTGGGGAGACTGTTAGTAAAGACGCTGGAGGGGTGAACCCGAGCACCAGGAGATGAGGAGATGAGATGCCTTTTCCAAACTCTTCCCGATCAGACGGTATACCATCCTCTGGGTGTGACAGACATGTTTTAGCAGTAGGAAGAGTCCCATTCATGTAAGGAGAACACCAGGGCTTTTTCAAAATCAGTGTCTCCCCGAAACCCAAACTGGGGAAGTTTTTAAGCTACGGCTACACATATGTTCATTAAGGGCCTTGGGAAGTAGGCAGAGTCCAAACTTTAGATGATTGAAGTCTTCAGGGTCAGAAGCACTCACCACCAGCTTCCCTTAGGCTACACTTTAACTGTCATTGATAGATGATGTCAATAAAAATATCTATTCTTTTTCAGATTATTTCCCCTTATAGGTTATTGCAAAATGTTGAGTGTAGTTCCCTGTGCTATACAGTAGTTCCTTGTTGATGATCTATTTTATACATAGCAGTGTGTATGTGTTAATTCCAAACTGTTAATTTATCCCTCCTCCCACCTTTCCCCTTTGGTAATAATAAATTATAAGATTTTATACTTCTCAGAAATGGGGGAGCTGAAAGAGAGGTATCATTTTCAATGGAAAAGCATTTAAAACAAGATTGAAGGTTTAACCAAGATTATTAGATGTACATCCTTGGAAAGAAATCACTTCGTTTCTCTAATATTGACCTGACAAATAAGACAAACCTTTTCACTGAACTTGCTTATAAAAAGTGATGGAAATATCAAATGGAAGTGTTAAAAACATCTTATTTTACCCGAGCCTTATACACTGTTCTATGTTAACTACAGTTTGGCTCACACATCTGTTCATTGAGGTTACAATAGTCTCAATTTCTGTTACTGATCCTCCAGAGTGGACCCCAACGAGTGTCCCCCTGCCCAGTGTCATTGGGGCCAACAGATCAAGACTGAGTTTGGTTCACAAGCAAAGGAAACTTTATATTTTGATCAGAGAATGGAGAGGTGAGAGCATGCACTACCCCATGGGCTGTGGGCTGGGCTGCTGTGTAGAGATCCTGTCAGAGTCAGTGGGAGGGAGGGAGGCGGCGGAGCTCTCGAGGGCCGGGTTGGCTGTAGCTCAGGCTCTATATCGTGGAGTCTGCACTGGGCCCCAGGAGCTGAGGTGTCGACCCAGCCATTCTGCACTAGGAAATCTGGTCTGAAGTGCCGGGTGTGGAACCTCTGCATGCGGGACCCTAGGAGTACGTGAAATTAGACAAAGCACAAAGGATAAAAAAGGTTAGACTTGACTTTATTGCCCAGATTCTATTTTTATCTCCCAGGGATTTTTAATGGGCTTTGCTGGGGACAAACCCCTCCTCTGCCTTTTGTCCCGTTCCTCATTCTTGGAGTGCTGAGGGTGCAGACCCTTCTTCTGTAACTGCTGAGTGCTGAGTTGGGAGCCCTCATACCCTGGGGCGAGGGTCAGAGCTTCTCCCCAGCAGCCTCCCGGTGACGTTGATTGTCCCCAGGACCCCTGCCTCCCTGCTCGTCCACCTGAGCACCAGCATTGGAAGTGTTATAGATTCTAATGACCTTTAAGGATCCAGGAAAGAGATGTGCAGAGACGCTGTGGGGGCCGGTTTCACCCCACCCCACATTTGTTCGGCCACCTTAGGCTGACCGTTTCTGCCAGCCTAGATGCTCTGACCAGTAGTCTGCGCTTTCTTCAATTAGGCCCCTGAATTAACGTACAAACAGCACCAGGTGTCAGAGCCCTGCCCGCTCAACTCCCAGACAGTCCAGGGTCAGTGGTGATCAAGGACCATGATGGCCACTGAGTCAACAGCCTTTTGAAGTAAACAGGAGTCCAGCCGGTCTTATTGGCCACCATCATCACGGTGTCTGTAGGCTTTTCTATGGTGACAGTGTGGTATACTCTTCCCCCGCCAAGATTATTACCTCCCCTCTGGGTGCAGTAAGTCCTGCAAGCAGTAGTCTACTCTTTTGGGACACACTCTTGTTGTTTTATGAGAGAAACTCCAGGTCAAGTGATGTTCACACGAGTCGTCATGGTGCCCTGTTGCCCCCGGTTATCTCTCTGGATGTTGGAGTTGGAGGGCCTCCTCACTCAAGGTCAGTGTGCCCACGGAGCGAACCCTGCAACTTCAGGGCATGGTTGGTGGTTAGGATCACCACGTGGGGTCCTTTACCCTTAGGAAGGAGGTGGCCTTTTGGGCTGCTGATTTCCAGGTTTTTAGATACCGCCAGTATCTTGGCCAGATGTGGCAGTGGGCCAAGCCCCTTGGTGACCGTAGTTTATCCTACCTGGATGGCATTCTTGCATTGTTCCATTTCAAGTGGTCCCAGTTTTTGCACTAATTCTCCAATGGCGATTCACCTTTCACCGGGAATGTAAAGGTCAAAGGGTTTAGCTAAATTAGGGAGTTCCAGGGCAAGGGTCTGAATTGACTGCTCTTTCCATTCTTGAAAGGCCACTTCTGGATTCTATTCAAAAGGATCATCATCTTTTCCTTTCAGTGTTTCATATAGAGGCCCAGCTAGTAGACTGTAGTTAGGGATCCAGAAGCAGCAAACCCTGGCCTCCCCAGGAACCCCTAAGCTGTCTTCTAGTTTTAGAAAGGGGTAAGGCTGAAAACGGTTTCTTCCCTTTCCTGGGATGGGCTTCTCCGACCTTCTGTGTGAATGAAGCCCAGGCAGGTCACTGCAGTCTGTGATATTTGAGCTTTTTCTTGGACAACTTCTATCCTTTATTGGCTTGGTAGTTCAGAGGCCTCCTTAGTAGGGCTGGCGATCAGAATGTCGTCTGCATATTGAAGGAGGGTTTCCTTTTCCAGAGGCAGAACTTTTAGGTCTTTAGCTAAGCTTTCCCCAAAGATGGTGTGGGAATTTTTGCACCCTTGGGGCCAGACGACCCGGAAGTATTGTTTTAGTTGTATGTTGAGTCCTGCCACTCACAAGCCAAAATTTCTTGTGACTCTGGGACTAATGGAATACAAAAGAAGGCATCATTGAAGACTAATACAGAATACCATGTCCTGGTGGTTGGTAGAATGACCAGCAGGGTGTAGCAATTAGGAGCAACTGGAGGTATATCCTCGGTGGCTTCACTGACTGTCCTGACATCCTTTACCAGGTCCCCAGCAGCCCATGGGGCTCTCGTGGTCAGACCAATCGCAGAATATGGAGCTCACCTGGGCAGGTACCCCACCCCCACCCCAGCCCACGGGGCTCTCGTGGTCAGGCCCCTCCCAGGATACAGAGCTACCCTTGCAGGTACCGTGGCAGGGCTGGGCACACAGGAACCGTGCACATAGCCCTCATTGCAGAGCACCCCCAGCTCACCTGTCGCTCAGAGCTGACACAGAGCACCTCAGAGCAGGACTTGAACTAACAAACAGCAGCTGCGACAGGTCTGTGACCCTGGGCATCACTCCGTGAGGCCTCCCTCCACCTGGTCTTCCAGAGACTTCCACTGCACCCGGGGCACCAGGCCTCTGTCTCCAACCACCACCCACCCCTCCTCTCCCTGACTCCTGGGTTCCTCTCATTAGGAGAGGGTTTTCTTGAAGTTGTCTCCCACTCATGGGCCAGATAAAATGATTAGAAAACAAGCCAAAGCTGCAGCCCCTTGTCTATCCTGACTCTCAGGAGCCCACACCTGTTCCTTGGACCTGGCCGGTTCAGCAAGTTCCATTTTCTGCAACTTTGAGCCCCTGAGGGGTGATGATTGGCTGACCTGGGCAGCCTTACCGTGCCAGCCAGCCCTCCCCAGGTGTGCCTGGGTTGAGATCAATATAAATACCACTCCAGGCAGCAAGAGCCCCTGCAGCCGTGCCTGACACCATTTTCTCTGCCCTGTCAGCAGTCTCGGGGCTGGGCTGGTGGGAGGGAGTGAGAGGCCACGGCTTTGTGGGTGGCCCAGTGTGAGTGGGGCTCTGCTGGGCTTTCTGCAGCAGTTGCCAGGCTGCCACCTGCTAAAGAAGAGGATGTGTCACCCATACCTGCTGCTGGAATTTCTCCCTGGGCAGAGGTGAGGAAGGAAAAAAGCAGTGGGGGCAGGGACAGGATGGGTACCTCAGGCAGGGAAATGGAAATCTTCCATAAGAGCACCCAGGGCCAGGACCATCCTGGCTGGCCTGCAGGCACCAAGTCGGCCGGCATGCTGTCACTCGTGTGGCTCTATGGCCCTTCCTCTAGGCTTTCAAGTCCTTGTATATATTCAGGTGTTTTACCTGGGACGGGTGGGAATAGTTCAGCAGCAACTGGCCTGGGGCTCAGCTCACGTTTACTCACAGATGCCTCGGCACGGTGCCCCAGCTTTGCAATGAGGACGCTTGTTGCGTGGGGGCTGCTGGCTGAATGGGAGACGATTCCCCACCACTGACCAACTTCAGAATTGTTTACAACTGGAGCAAGTGCCCTGATACGGTTTTCCTCTGTGTAACTGGTGGGTTCTGTGTTTTTTTCTCTTTTTCGTTTTTGGTTCAAGGTAGATTTTATTCCTCTTTTTTGTATTTACAGATATAAGCATGGAAATAATTTATTCATATGAATACATGTATGTGCAGGGAATAATTGTTTTTTCTGTTTTATTTTTTAAATTTTATTTCTTTTTAATTTTGAATTTTATTTTATATTTTTATACAGCAGGTTCTTATTGGTTATCTATTTTATACATATAAATGTATACATGCCAATCCCAGTCTCTCAACTCCTCCCACCACCACCCCCCCAACAGCTTTCCCCCCTTTTTGTCCATACGTTTGTTGTCTACATCTGTTGCTCTATTTATGCCTTGCAAAATGGTTAATCTGTACAGTTTTTCTAGGTTCCACATATATGCATGAATATACAAGATTTGTTTTTCTCTTTCTGACTTACTTCACTCTGTATGACAGTCTCTAGATCCATCGACGTCTCTACAAATGACCCAATTTCATTCCTTTTCATGGCTTAGTAATATTCCATTTTATATATGTACCACAGCTTTATGCATTCGTCTGTCTGTAGGCATTTAGGTTGCTTCCATTACCTCGATATTGTAAATAGTGATGCAATGAACATTGCGGTGAATGACTCTTTTTGATTTATGGTTTTGTCTGGGTATATGTCCAGTACTGGGATTGCTGTATCATATGGTAATTCTATTGTTAGTTTCTTAAGAAATTCCATATTGTTCTCCATAATGACTGTATCAATTTATATTCCCAACAATAGTGGAAGAGGGTTCCTTTTCTCCACACCCTTTCCAGCATTTTTTGTTTGTAGATTTTCTATGATGCCTATTCTACCAGGTGTGAGGTGATACCTCATTGTTGAATCCATTTCGTTGAGCAAGGGGTAGGTCTTGTCTATTACATATTTGGCTTATGGAACGGTATCTGTGCTAATTTCAAACTCTGCTTTTATGCAGCACCCCAACTCACCTTCCCCCTTAAGCAAGCATAAGTTGGTTTTCTAAATTTGAGACCCTGTTCTGTTTTGTAATTCAGTTCATGTGTAGCCAAGTTCACATTCCGTGTATTAGTGATACCTTAGGATGTTTCTTTTTCTGTGTGACTTATTTCACTTAGAATCATCGTGCCTCAATCCACTCATTATGCTGGTACGGGCCTGGTGACATAGATTTCATTGCTGAGTGGTATTCTGTTGTACATAAGTACCGCAACTTCTTTATCCATTATTTGCTCTCTGGGATATTTAACTTGTGCCACAGAAGAGATTCCTGTAAAAAGAGCCGTCCCAAATTTTGGGGTGGCTGTGTCTTTTTGATTTTAATTTCCCTAAGCTATAGGACCATAAGTGGAAGTGCCCTAGGCTCTGTTGCTTTGTTTTTTAGATGTTTCAGGAAACACCATACACTTCTACAGAGCGGCTGTTGGCAATTTACATCCAGCCCATCAGCATAACAAAGCTCCCAGTTCTCCATGGCCTGTCCTGCCTTTCTGGATTTTACACTTTTTTCAGATGGCCCTTTTGACCGGGGGGAAGTGAGACTTCATTGTAGTGCAGATTTCCTTTGCAAGCTTGCTTGGTTGGCCAAAAAGGGCGTATGCGTTTTTTTCCTGAATATATTCAGGAAAAAACGCATACGCCCTTTTTGGCCAAGTGCATCATTGTCGACATTCTGCCTCTTTTCCTGTGTTTTAAATGCAATCCAATTCCGATTCCTCCTAAAATCGGTTTCCTGCAATTCTGCCCCGCATTCAAGTCCTCTTGGCAGCCCTACTTCAGTATATTTTCGGACAATAGCTGTCATTTATAAATCTGCAGGTTTGTGAATTACAGTGCCCCTGAGCTCCTTTCTTCAACTCGCTTTCTTGTGACCTGGCCGCAACACCGCAGGATGGCTTCAGGCCCTAATCTGGTTCCGGCACGGCATGCTGAGCCTTTGGTTTATTCCTCTTCCCTGTGGGAAATGAGAGTTAAATTTGCCCGTCCAGACACCTCCAGCTAGTCTCTCATTGGTTCTCCCTATTCCTGTTCATCTTCCGCAGAAATTGCAAACTGGGCCAAACAGGAGGTTAAAGGCACTCACTCTCCAAGTGAGGAGAGTGTTAGTAAAGCGTCTGGAATGTTGCACCCGAGTACCAGGGAACGAAAAGTGAGACACATTTGAACACGGTTCTCGATCACACGGTGGATCATACTCTGGGTTCCACATGCATGTTTTAGCTGAAGGAAGAATCCCGTAAACCTGGAGAGTTGAGACCCATGGAATGGGTACCATGCAATATGACTTCAAAGGGTCTGCATTTGCTCACCGAACCTCACCAATCTTATGAGCCCCAAGTGTCCAGCCTTATGTGTCACCCAGCTCTGGGTGTAGATATGGTAAATGCAGGTTGCCTCAGAAGCCTTGAATGAATTACTTAAGTATTGCTCTCTATTTCACTGTCATTGTGTTTTGTTTAAGAAATTTATTTTTAATATGGGATTTAGCTGATTTTCACTGCTTTAATGCCGCTGTACACACTCTTGATTCTGTTACAGAGATATATAAATCCATAGCTTTTATGATTCTTACTAGGCAGGTATATTCCTAGGCGTTGAATATGGGGTGTTGAGTCCATTTCGTTGAGCAAGGAGTAGCTCTTGTCTATTCCATATTTGGCTTATAGAACTTTATCTGTGCTCATTTCAATCTCTGGTTTTATGCAGCACCCCAACTCACCTTTCCCCTTAAGCAAGCATAAGTTGGTTTTCTAAATTTGAGACCCTGTTCTGTTTTGGAATTCAGTTCCTGTGTAGCCAAGTTTACATTCCGTGTATTAGTGATATCTTATGATGTTTCTTTCTCTGTGTGACTTATTTCAGTTAGATTCATCGTACTTAATCCACTCATTATGCTGCTACGGGCCTGATGACATAGATTTCATTGCTGAGTGATATTGCATTGTACATAAGTACCACAAATTCTTTATCCATTTTTCACTTTCTGCGATATTGAACTTGTACCGTATATGAGGTTCTTGTAAACAGAGCCATCCCAAACTTTGGGGTGGCTGTGTCTTTTTGATTTTAATTTCCCTAAACTATAGGACCATAAGTGGAAGTGCCCTAGGCTCTGTTGCTTTGTTTTTTAGATGTTTCAGGAAACACCATACACTTCTCCAGAGTGGCTGTTGGCAATTTACATCCCGCCCATCAGCAGAAGAAGGCTCCCAGTTCTCCATGGCCTGTCGTGCCTTTATGGATTTTACACTTTTTTCAGATGGCCCTTTTGACCAGGGGAAAGTGAGACTTCATTGTAGTGCAGATTTCCTTTGCAAGCTTGCTTGGTTGGCCAAAAAGTGTGTATGCGTTTTTTCCTGACTATATTCAGGAAAAAACACATACGCCCTTTTTGGCCAAGTGCATCACTGTCGAGGTTCTGACTCTCTTCATATGTTTTAAATGCAATTCCAGTGTACCTCCTGAAATCGGTTTCCTGCAATTCTGCCTTGCTTTCAATGCTTCTTCATAGCCTTACCTCAATATATTTTTTGAAAATAGTTGGCCTTTATAACTCTGCAGGTTTTTGAATTGCAGTGGCCCTTAGCTCCATTTTTCAGCTCTTATTTTTGTGATCTTGCCCCATAACCACAGGATTCCTTGAAGCTCTATTCTTCTTCTGGGGCACCTTGCTGTGCCTTTGGTTAATTCTTCTTACTGATGTGAAATTAGAGTGACATGTGCCCATTGAAACCACTACAGCTAGTTTCTCACTGGTTCCCCCTATTCCCATTCATCCTCCGCACTAACTGCAGACTGTGCGATACCAGAACTTAAAGGCATTGACTCTCCATGTGGGGATGTTGTTAGTAAAGTGGCTGGAATGTCGATCCGGAGCCCCAGGAGAGGAAAAATGAGGTGTGTTTTAGAAACCTTTCCCGATCATATGGTATACCAGTCGCTGGGTTTCCCAAGCATGGTTTAGCTGGAGGAAGATTCCCTTCAACCTGGAGTGTTGGGACCCTTGGAATGAGTAGCATGAAGTATTGCATTAAACTTTCGGCAGTTGCTCACCAAAGCTCACCAATCCTCTCAGCCCCAAGTGTCCAGCCTTATGTGTTATCCAGCTGTGGGTTTATATGTGGTCAATCCAGGTTGCATCACAGCCCCTGAGCGAATTTTGTAAGAATTTTTCTCTCTTTCATTGTTTCAGCGTTTTGTTTTTAAAATTTATTTCTATAATGGGGTTTAGCTCATTTTCACTGCTGTGTTTGTGCCGCTCTGCACACACTTGATTCCCTTATGGAGATATATCAATACATGGGTTTTAAGATTCTTATTACTCAGATATATTTCTCTGCGGTGTATAGGGTGTGTTGAGGCCAGTTCATTGAGCAAGGTGTAGATCTTGTCTAATACCTATTTGGTTTATTGAACGGTATCTGTGCTAATTTCAAACTCTGGTTTTATGCATCACCCCACCTCTCCTTTCCCCTTAAGCTGACATAAGTGTGTTTTCTAAATGTGAGACACTGTTCTGTTCTGTAATTCATTTCTTGTGCAGCCATATTTACCCTCCCTCTATAAGTGATATCTTATGATATGTTTCTTTTTCTGTTTGACTTATTTCAAGTAGTATTATCGGACCTAAATCCACTCTTTATCCTTCTACTAGCCTTATTACATTGATTTCATGGTGAAGAGATATTCCATTGTACATAAGTACCACATCTTCTTTATCCATTGTTCTCTTTCCTGGGATATTTAAGGTGTACTGAAGTTGAGGTTCTTGTAAACAGAGTAGCCCTAAACTGTGGTGTGCTTGTGTCTTGTTGATTTTTAGACTTCCCTAGATATACTCCCATGATTGGAAGTGTCCTATGCTCTGTAGCTCTGTTTTTTAGATGATTTAGGAACCACCATACACTTCTCCAGAGTGGCTCTTGGCAGGTCACACACTGCCCATCAGCGTATAAAGGCTCCCTGTTCTCCATGGCCTGTCCTGCATTTCTGGTTTTTACAATTTTTTAGGATGGCCCTTTTGACCGGTGGGAAGTGAGACTTCTTTGTTGTGCACATTTGCATTGCTTGCTTGCTTCGTTGCCCATAAAGTGCGTATGCGTTTTTTCCTGGATATAATCAGGAAAAAACGCATACGCCCTTTTGGGCCAACTGCATCATTGTCGAAATTCTGCCGCTTTTCATGTGCGTTAAAGACGAGTCCAATCTATCTCTTGAAATCTGTTTCTTGCAATTCTGTCTTGCATTCAGATCCTCTTCTTTGCCTTACCTCAACATATTTTTGGACGTTAGTTTTCATTTATAACTCTGCAGGTTTGTGAATTGCAGTGACCCTGAGCTCCATTTTTTAAGTTGCTCTTTTGTGAGCTGGCCTCAAACCCGCAGGATTGCTTCAGCCCCTAATCTTGTTCCGGCACGGCACGCTGAGCCTTTGGTTATTTCCTCTTCCTGGTGGGAAATGAGAGTTAAATTTGCCCGTCAAGACACCTCCAGCTAGTCTCTCATTGGTTCTCGCTATTCCTGTTCATCTTCCGCAGAAATTGCAAACTGGGCCAAACAGGAGGTTAAAGGCGCTGACTCTCCAAGTGGGGAGAGTGTTAGTAAAGCGTCTGGAATGTTGCACCCGAGTACCAGGGGAGGAAAACTGAGACATATTTGAACACGTCTCCCGTTCACACGGTTGATCATACTCTGGGTTCCACATGCATGTTTTAGCTGAAGGAAGAATACCTTAAACCTGGAGAGTTGAGACCCGTGTAATGGGTACCATGCAATATGACTTCAAAGGGTCTTCATTTGCTCACCGAACCTCTCCAATCCTATCACTGCTGCGTTTATGCCCCTGTACACATGCTTGATTCTCTTTCGGAGACATAGCAATCCATAGGTTTTAAGATACTTACTAGTCAGGTACATTCTTAGGCGTTTAATATGCGGTGTTGAGTCCATTTCGTTGAGCAAGGAGTGGCTCTTGTCTATTCCATATTTGGCTTAAGGAACTTTATCTGTGTTCATTTCAATCTCTGGTTTTATGCAGCACCCCAACTCACCTTTACCCTTAAGCAAGCATAAGTTGGTGTTCTAAATTTGAGACCCTGTTCTGTTCTGTAATTCAGTTTGTGTGTAGCCAAGTTTACATTCCGTGTATTAGTGATATCTTATGATGTTTCTTTTTCTGTGTGACTTATTTCAGTTAGAATCATCATACCTGAATCCACTCATTGTGCTGCTAAGTGCCTGATGACATAGATTTCATTGCTGAGTGATATTGCTTTGTAAGTAAATACCACAACTTCTTTATCCATTTTTCACTTTCTGCGATGTTGAACTTGTACTGTAAACGAGGTTCTTGTAAACAGAGCCGTTCCAAACTTTGGGGTGGCTGTGTCTTTTTGATTTTAATTTTCCTAAGCTATAGGACCATAAGTGGAAGTGCCCTAGGCTCTGTTGCTTTGTTTTTTAGATGTTTCAGGAAACACCATACAGTTCTCCCGAGTGTCTGTTGGCAAGTTACATCCCGCCCATCAGCATAACAAGGCTCCCAGTTCTCCATGGCCTGTCCTGCCTTTCTGGATTTTACACTTTTTTCAGATGGCCCTTTTGACTGGGGGGAAGTGAGACTTCATTGTAGTGCAGATTTCCTTTGCAAGCTTGCTTGGTTGGCCATAAAGGGCGTATGCGTTTTTTCCTGAATATATTCAGGAAAAAACGCATACGCCCTTTTTGGCCAAGTGCATCATTGTGGACGTTCTGCCTCTTTTCCTATGCTTTCAATGCAATTCCAGTCTACCTCCTGAAATCGGTTTCCTGCAATTCTGCCGCGCTTTCAAGTCCTCTTGGCAGCCTTACTTCAGTATATTTTTGGACAATAGCTGTCATTTATAACTCTGCAGGTTTGTGAATTACAGTGCCCCTGAGCTCCTTTCTTCAACTCGCTTTCTTGTGAGCTGGCCGCAACACTACAGGATGGCTTCAGGCCCTAATCTGTTTCCGGCACGGCACGCTGAGCCTTTGGTTAATTCCTCTACCTGGTGGGAAATGAGAAATAAATTTGCCCGTCCAGACACCTCCAGCTAGTCTCTCATTGGTTCTCGCTATTCCTGTTCATCTTCCGCAGAAATTGCAAACTAGGCCATACAGGAGGTTAAAGGGACTGACTCTCCAAGTCGGGAGAGTGCTAGTAAAGCGTCTGGAATGTTGCACCCGAGTACCAGGGTATGAAAACTGAGACATATTTGAACACGTCTCCCGATCACATGGTTGATCATACTCTAGGTTCCACATGCATGTTTTAGCTGAAGGAAGAATACCTTAAACCTGGGTAGTTGAAACCTTTGGAATGGGTACCATGCAATATGACTTCAAAGGGTCTTCATTTGCTCACCGAACCTCTCCAATCCTATCACTGCTGCGTTTATGCCCCTGTACACATGCTTGATTCTCTTTCGGAGACATAGCAATCCATAGGTTTTAAGATACTTACTAGTCAGGTACATTCTTAGGCGTTTAATATGTGGTGTTGAGTCCATTTCGTTGAGCAAGGAGTACCTCTTGTCTATTCCATATTTGGCTTAAGGAACTTTATCTGTTCTCATTTCAATCTCTGGTTTTATGCAGCACCCCAACTCACCTTTCCGCTTAAGCAAGCATAAGTTGGTTTTCTAAATTTGAGACCGTGTTCTGTTCTGTAATTCAGTTCCTTTGTAGCCAAGTTTACATTCCATGTATTACTGATATCTTATGATGTTTCTTTTTCTGTGTGACTTATTTCAGTTAGAATCATCGTACCTGAATCCACTCATTATGCTGCTAAGGGCCTGATGACATAGATTTCTTTACTGAGTGATATTGCTTTGTAAGTAAATACCACAACTTCTTTATCCATTTTTCACTTTCTGCGATGTTGAACTTTTACTGTAAACGAGGTTCTTGTAAACAGAGGCGTCCCAAACTTTGGGGTGGCTGTGTCTTTTTGATTTTAATTTCCCTAAGCTATAGGACCATAAGTGGAAGTGCCCTAGGCTCTGTTGCTTTGTTTTTTAGATGTTTCAGGAAACACCATACACTTCTCCGGAGTGTCTGTTGGCAATTTACATCCCGCCCATCAGCATAACAAGGCTCCCAGTTCTCCATGGCCTGTCCTGCCTTTCTGGATTTTACACTTTTTTCAGATGGCCCTTTTGACCGGGGGGAAGTGAGACTTCATTGTAGTGCAGATTTCCTTTGCAAGCTTGCTTGGTTGGCCAAAAAGGGCGTATGCGTTTTTTCCTGAATATATTCAGGAAAAAACGCATACGCCCTTTTTGGCCAAGTGCATCATTGTGGACGTTCTGCCTCTTTTCCTATGCTTTCAATGCAATTCCAGTCTACCTCCTGAAATCGGTTTCCTGCAATTCTGCCCCGCTTTCAAGTCCTCTTGGCAGCCTTACTTCAGTATATTTTTGGACGATAGCTGTCATTTATAACTCTGCAGGTTTGTGAATTACAGTGCCCCTGAGCTCCTTTCTTCAACTCGCTTTCTTGTGAGCTGGCCGCAACACCGCTGGATGGCTTCAGGCCCTAATGTGGTTCTGGCACGGCACGCTGAGCCTTTGGTTATTTCCTCTTCCTGGTGGGAAATGAGAGTTAAATTTGCCCGTCCATACACCTCCAGCTAGTCTCTCATTGGTTCTCGCTATTCCTGTTCATCTTCCGCAGAAATTGCAAACTGGGCCAAACAGGAGGTTAAAGGCGCTGACTCTCCAAGTGGGGAGAGTGTTAGTAAAGCGTCTGGAATGTTGCACCCGAGTACCAGGGGAGGAAAACTGAGACATATTTGAACACATCTCCCGTTCACACGGTTGATCATACTCTGTGTTCCACATGCATGTTTTAGCTGAAGGAAGAATACCTTAAACCTGGAGAGTTGAGACCCATGTAATGGGTACCATGCAATATGACTTCAAAGGGTCTTCATTTGCTCACCGAACCTCTCCAATCCTATCACTGCTGCGTTTATGCCCCTGTACACACGCTTGATTCTCCTTTGGAGACATAGCAATCCATAGGTTTTAAGATACTTACTAGTCAGGTACATTCTTAGGCGTTTAATATGCGGTGTTGAGTCCATTTCGTTGAGTAAGGAGTAGCTCTTGTCTATTCCATATTTGGCTTAAGGAACTTTATCTGTGCTCATTTCAATCTCTGGTTTTATGCAGCACCCCAAATCACCTTTCCCCTTAAGCAAGCATAAGTTGGTTTTCTAAATTTGAGACCCTGTTCTGTTTTGGAATTCAGTTCCTGTGTAGCCAAGTTTACATTCCGTGTATTAGTGATATCTTATGATGTTTCTTTTTCTGTGTGACTTATTTCAGTTAGAATCATCGTACCTGAATCCACTCATTATGCTGCTATGGGCCTGATGACATAGATTTCATTGCTGAGTGATACTGCATTGTACGTAAGTACCACAAGTTCTTTATCCATTTTTCACTTTCTGTGATTTTGAACTTGTACGGTAAACGAGGTTCTTGTAAACAGAGGCGTCCCAAACTTTGGGGTGGCTGTGTCTTTTTGATTTTAATTTCCCTAAGCTATAGGACCATAAGTGGAAGTGCCCTAGGCTCTGTTGCTTTGTTTTTTAGATGTTTCAGGAAACACCATACACTTCTCCGGAGTGTCTGTTGGCAATTTACATCCCGCCCATCAGCATAACAAGGCTCCCAGTTCTCCATGGCCTGTCCTGCGTTTCTGGATTTTACACTTTTTTCAGATGGCCCTTTTGACCGGGAGGAAGTGAGACTTCATTGTAGTGCAGATTTCCTTTGCAAGATTGCTTGGTTGGCCAAAAAGGGCGTATACGTTTTTTCCTGAATATATTCAGGAAAAAACGCATACGCCCTTTTTGGCCAAGTGCATCATTGTGGACGTTCTGCCTCTTTTCCTATGCTTTCAATGCAATTCCAGTCTACCTCCTGAAATCGATTTCCTGCAATTCTGCCGCGCTTCCAAGTCCTCTTGGCAGCGTTACTTCAGTATATTTTTGGACGATAGCTGTCATTTATAACTCTGCAGGTTTGTGAATTACAGTGCCCCTGAGCTCCTTTCTTCAACTCGCTTTCTTTTGAGCTGGCCGCAACACCACAGGATGGCTTCAGGCCCTAATGTGCTTCTGGCACGGCACGCTGAGCCTTTGGTTATTTCCTCTTCCTGGTGGGAAATGAGAGTTAAATTTGCCCGTCCAGACACCTCCAGCTAGTCTCTCATTGGTTCTCGCTATTCCTGTTCATCTTCCACAGAAATTGCAAACTGGGCCAAACAGGAGGTTAAAGGCGCTGACTCTCCAAGTGGGCAGAGTGTTAGTAAAGCGTCTGGAATGTTGCACCCGAGTACCAGGGTACGAATACTGAGACATATTTGAACACGTCTCCCGTTCACACGGCTGATCATACTCTGGGTTCCACATGCATGTTTTAGCTGAAGGAAGAATACCTTAAACCTGGAGAGTTGAGACCCGTGTAATGGGTACCATGCAATATGACTTCAAAGGGTCTTCATTTGCTCACCGAACCTCTCCAATCCTATCACTGCTGCGTTTATGCCCCTGAACACACGCTTGATTCTCTTTTGGAGACATAGCAATCCATAGGTTTTAAGATACTTAGTAGTCAGGTACATTCTTAGGCGTTTAATATGCGGTGTTGAGTCCATTTCGTTAAGCAAGGAGTAGCTCTTGTCTATTCCATATTTGGCTTAAGGAACTTTATCTGTGCTCATTTCAATCTCTGGTTTTATGCAGCACCCCAACTCACCTTTCCCCTTAAGCAAGCATAAGTTGGTTTTCTACATTTGAGACCCTGTTCTGTTTTGGAATTCAGTTCCTGTGTAGCCAAGTTTACATTCCGCGTATTAGTGATATCTTATGATGTTTCTTTTTCTGCGTGACTTATTTCAGTTAGAATCATCGTACCTGAATCCACTCATTATGCTGCTACGGGCCTGATGACATAGATTTCATTGCTGAGTGATACTGCATTGTACGTAAGTACCACATGTTCTTTATCCATTTTTCACTTTCTGTGATATTGAACTTGTACGGTAAACGAGGTTCTTGTAAACAGAGGCTTCCCAAACTTTGGGGTGGCTGTGTGTTTTTGATTTTAATTTCCCTAAGCTATAGGACCATAAGTGGAAGTGCCCTAGGCTCTGTTGCTTTGTTTTTTAGATGTTTCAGGAAACACCATACACTTCTCCGGAGTGTCTGTTGGCAATTTACATCCCGCCCATCAGCATAACAAGGCTCCCAGTTCTCCATGGCCTGTCCTGCCTTTCTGGATTTTACACTTTTTTCAGATGGCCCTTTTGACCTGGGGGAAGTGAGACTTCATTGTAGTGCAGATTTCCTTTGCAAGTTTGCTTGCTTGGCCAAAAAGGGCATATGCGTTTTTTCTTGAATATATTCAGGAAAAATGCATACGCCCTTTTTGGCCAAGTGCATCATTGTGGACGTTCTGCCTCTTTTCCTATGCTTTCAATGCAATTCCAGTCTACCTCCTGAAATCGGTTTCCTGCAATTCTGCCGCGCTTTCAAGTCCTCTTGGCAGCCTTACTTCAGTATATTTTTGGACGATAGCTGTCATTTATAACTCTGCAGGTTTGTGAATTACAGTGCCCCTGAGCTCCTTTCTTCAACTCGCTTTCTTTTGAGCTGGCCGCAACACCGCAGGATGGCTTCAGGCCCTAATCTGGTTCCGGCACGGCACGCTGAGCCTTTGGTTATTTCCTCTTCCTGGTGGGAAATGAGAGTTAAATTTGCCCGTCCAGACACCTCCAGCTAGTCTCTCATTGGTTCTCCCTATTCCTGTTCATCTTCCGCAGAAATTGCAAACTGGGCCAAACAGGACGTTAAAGGCGCTGACTCTCCAAGTATGGAGAGTGTTAGTAAAGCGTCTGGAATGTTGCACCCGAGTACCAGGGGAGGAAACCTGAAACATATTTGAACACGTCTCCCGTTCACACGGTTGATCATACTCTGGGTTCCACATGCATGTTTTAGCTGAAGGAAGAATAACTTAAACCTGGAGAGTTGAGACCTGTGTAATGGGTACCATGCAATATGACTTCAAAGGGTCTTCATTTGCTCACCGAACCTCTCCAATCCTATCACTGCTGCGTTTATGCCCCTGTACACATGCTTGATTCTCTTTTGGAGACATAGCAATCCATAGGTTTTAAGATATTTACTAGTCAGGTACATTCTTAGGCATTTAATGTGCGGTGTTTTGTCCATTTCGTTGAGCAAGGAGTAGCTCTTGTCTATTCCATATTTGGCTTAAGGAACTTTATCTGTGCTCATTTCAGTCTCTGGTTTTATGCAGCACCCCAACTCACCTTTCTCCTTAAGCAAGCATAAGTTGGTTTTCTAAATTTGAGACCTTGTTCTGTTCTGTAATTCAGTTCCTGTGTAGCCAAGTTTACATTCCGTGTATTACTGATATCTTATGATGTTTCTTTTTCTGTGTGACTTATTTCAGTTAGAATCATCATACCTGAATCCACTCATTGTGCTGCTAAGGGCCTGATGACATAGATTTCATTGCTGAGTGATATTGCTTTGTAAGTAAATACCACAACTTCTTTATCCATTTTTCACTTTCTGCGATGTTGAACTTGTACTGTAAACGAGGTTCTTGTAAACAGAGCCGTTCCAAACTTTGGGGTGGCTGTGTCTTTTTGATTTTAATTTCCCTAATCTATAGGACCATAAGTGGAAGTGCCCTAGGCTCTGTTGCTTTGTTTTTTAGATGTTTCAGGAAACACCATACACTTCTCCCGAGTGTCTGTTGGCAATTTACATCCCGCCCATCAGCATAACAAGGCTCCCAGTTCTCCATGGCCTGTCCTGCCTTTCTGGATTTTACAATTTTTTCAGATGGCCCTTTTGACCGGGGGGAAGTGAGACTTCATCGTAGTGCAGATTTCCTTTGCAAGCTTGCTTGCTTGGCCAAAAAGGCCGTATGCGTTTTTTCCTGAATATATTCAGGAAAAAACGCATACGCCCTTTTTGGCCAAGTGCATCATTGTGGACGTTCTGCCTCTTTTCCTATGCTTTCAATGCAATTCCAGTCTACCTCCTGAAATCAGTTTCCTGCAATTCTGCCCCGCTTTCAAGTCCTCTTGGCAGCCTTACTTCAGTATATTTTTGGACGATAGCTGTCATTTATAACACTGCAGGTTTGTGAATTACAGTGCCCCTGAGCTCCTTTCTTCAACTCGCTTTCTTTTGAGCTGGCCGCAACAACGCAGGATGGCTTCAGGCCCTAATCTGGTTCTGGCATGGCACGCTGAGCCTTTGGTTAATTCCTCTTCCTGGTGGGAAATGAGAGTTAAATTTGCCCGTCCAGACACCTCCAGCTAGTCTCTCATTGGTTCTCGCTATTCCTGTTCATCTTCCGCAGAAATTGCAAACTGGGCCAAACAGGAGGTTAAAGGCGCTGACTCTCCAAGTGGGGAGAGTGTTAGTAAAGCGTCTGGAATGTTGCACCCGAGTACCAGGGGAGGAAAACTGAGACATATTTGAACACGTCTCCCGTTCACACGGTTGATCATACTCTGGGTTCCACATGCATGTTTTAGCTGAAGGAAGAATACCTTAAACCTGGAGAGTTGAGACCCGTGGAATGGGTACCATGCAATATGACTTCAAAGGGACTTCATTTGCTCACCGAACCTCTCCAATCCTATCACTGCTGCGTTTATGCCCCTGTACACACGCTTGATTCTCTTTTGGAGACATAGCAATCCATAGGTTTTAAGATACTTACTAGTCAGGTACATTCTTAGGCATTTAATATGGGGTGTTGCGTCCATTTTGTTGAGTAAGGAGTAGCTCTTGTCTATTCCATATTTGGCTTAAGGAACTTTATCTCTGCTCATTTCAATCTCTGGTTTTATGCAGCACCCCAACTCACCTTTCCCCTTAAGCAAGCATAAGTTGGTTTTCTAAATTTGTGTCCCTGTTCTGTTCTGTAATTCAGTTCCTGTGTAGCCAAGTTTACATTCCGTGTATTAGTGATATCTTATGATGTTTCTTTTTCTGTGTGACTTATTTCAGTTAGAATCATCGTACCTGAATCCACTCATTGTGCTGCTACGGGCCTGATGACATAGATTTCATTGCTGAGTGATCCTGCATTGTACGTAAGTACCACAACTTTTTTATCCATTTTTCACTTTCTGCGATGTTGAACTTGTACTGTAAAGGAGGTTCTTATAAACAGAGCCGTTCCAAACTTTGGGGTGGCTGTGTCTTTTTGATTTTAATTTCCCTAAGCTATAGGACCATAAGTGGAAGTGCCCTAGGCTCTGTTGCTTTGTTTTTTAGATGTTTCAGGAAACACCATACACTTCTCCCGAGTGTCTGTTGGCAATTTACATCCCGCCCATCAGCATAATAAGGCTCCCAGTTCTCCATGGCCTGTCCTGCCTTTCTGGATTTTACACTTTTTTCAGATGGCCCTTTTGACTGGGGGGAAGTGAGACTTCATTGTAGTGCAGGTTTCCTTTGCAAGCTTGCTTGCTTGGCCAAAAAGGGCGTATGCGTTTTTTCCTGAATATATTCAGGAAAAAACGCATACGCCCTTTTTGGCCAAGTTCATCATTGTGGACGTTCTGCCTCTTTTCCTATGCTTTCAATGCAATTCCAGTCTACCTCCTGAAATCAATTTCCTGCAATTCTGCCCCGCTTTCAAGTCCTCTTGGCAGCCTTACTTCAGTATATTTTTCGACGATAGCTGTCATTTATAACACTGCAGGTTTGTGAATTACAGTGCCCCTGAGCTCCTTTCTTCAACTCGCTTTCTTGTGAGCTGGCCGCAACAACGCAGGATGGCTTCAGGCCCTAATCTGGTTCCGGCACGGCACGCTGAGCCTTTGGTTAATTCCTCTTCCTGGTGGAAAATGAGAGTTAAATTTGCCCGTCCAGACACCTCCAGCTAGTCTCTCATTGGTTCTCGCTATTCCTGTTCATCTTCCGCAGAAATTGCAAACTGGGCCAAACAGGAGGTTAAAGGGACTGACTCTCCATGTCGGGAGAGTGTTAGTAAAGCGTCTAGAATGTTGCACCCGAGTACCAGGGTATGAAAACTGAGACATATTTGAACACGTCTCCCGATCACATGGTTGATCTTACTCTAGGTTCCACATGCATGTTTTAGCTGAAGGAAGAATACCTTAAACCTGGAGAGTTGAGACCCGTGTAATGGGTACCATGCAATATGACTTCAAAAGGTCTTCATTTGCTCACCGAACCTCTCCAATCCTATCACTGCTGCGTTTATGCCCCTGTACACACGCTTGATTCTCTTTTGGAGACATAGCAATCCATAGGTTTTAAGATACATACTAGTCAGGTACATTCTTAGGCTTTTAATATGGTGTGTTGAGTCCATTTCGTTGAGTAAGGAGTAGCTCTTGTCTATTCCATATTTGGCTTAAGGAACTTTATCTGTGCTCATTTCAATCTCTGGTTTTATGCAGCACCCCAACTCACCTTTCCCCTTAAGCAAGCATAAGTTGGTTTTCTAAATTTGAGACCCTGTTCTGTTTTGGAATTCAGTTCCTGTGTAGCCAAGTTTACATTCCGTGTATTAGTGATATCTTATGATGTTTCTTTTTCTGTGTGACTTATTTCAGTTAGAATCATCGTACCTGAATCCACTCATTGTGCTGCTAAGGGCCTGATGACATAGATTTCATTGCTGAGTGATATTGCTTTGTAAGTAAATACCACAACTTCTTTATCCATTTTTCACTTTCTGCGATGTTGAACTTGTACTGTAAACGAGGTTCTTGTAAACAGAGCCGTTCCAAACTTTGGGGTGCCTGTGTCTTTTTGATTTTAATTTCCCTATGCTATAGGACCATAAGTGGAAGTGCCCTAGGCTCTGTTGCTTTGTTTTTTAGATGTTTCTGGAAACACCATACACTTCCCCCGAGTGTCTGTTGGCAATTTACATCCCGCCCATCAGCATAACAAGGCTCCCAGTTCTCCATGGCCTGTCCTGCCTTTCTGTTTTTTACACTTTTTTCAGATGGCCCTTTTGACCGGGGGGAAGTGAGACTTCATTGTAGTGCAGATTTCCTTTGCAAGCTTGCTTGGTTGGCCAAAAAGGGCGTATGCGTTTTTTCCTGAATATATTCAGGAAAAAACGCATACGCCCTTTTTGTCCAAGTGCATCATTGTGGACGTTCTGCCTCTTTTCCTATGCTTTCAATGCAATTCCAGTCTACCTCCTGAAATCGATTTCCTGCAATTCTGCCGCGCTTCCAAGTCCTCTTGGCAGCCTTACTTCAGTATATTTTTGGACGATAGCTGTCATTGATAACTCTCCAGGTTTGTGAATTACAGTGCCCCTGAGCTCCTTTCTTCAACTCGCTTTCTTTTGAGCTGGCCGAAACACCACAGGATGGCTTCAGGCGCTAATGTGGTTCTGGCATGGCACGCTGAGCCTTTGGTTATTTCCTCTTCCTGGTGGGAAATGAGAGTTAAATTTGCCCGTCCAGAAACCTCCAGCTAGTCTCTCATTGGTTCTCGCTATTCCTGTTCATCTTCCGCAGAAATTGCAAACTGGGCCAAACAGGAGGTTAAAGGGACTGACTCTCCAAGTGGGGAGAGTGTTAGTAAAGCGTCTGGAATGTTGCACCCGAGTACCAGGGGAGGAAAACTGAGACATATTTGAACACGTCTCCCGATCACATGGTTGATCATACTCTAGGTTCCACATGGATATTGTAGCTGAAGGAAGAATACCTTAAACCTGGAGATTTGAGACCCGTGTAATGGGTACCATAAAATATGACTTCAAAGGGACTTCATTTGCTCACCGAACCTCTCCAATCCTATCACTGCTGCGTTTATGCCCCTGTAAACACGCTTGATTCTCTTTTGGAGACATAGCAATCCATAGGTTTTAAGATACTTACTAGTCAGGTACATTCTTAGGCGTTTAATATGCGGTGTTGAGTCCATTTCGTTGAGCAAGGAGTAGCTCTTGTCTATTCCATATTTGGCTTAAGGAACTTTATCTGTGCTCATTTCAATCTCTGGTTTTATGCAGCACCCCAACTCACCTTTCCCCTTAAGCAAGCATAAGTTGGTTTTCTAAATTTGAGACCCTGTTCTGTTTTGGAATTTAGTTCCTGTGTAGCCAAGTTTACATTCCGTGTATTAGTGATATCTTATGATGTTTCTTTTTCTGTGTGACTTATTTCAGTTAGAATCATCGTACCTGAATCCACTCATTATGCTGCTATGGGCCTGATGACATAGATTTCATTGCTGAGTGATACTGCATTGTACGTAAGTACCACATGTTCTTTATCCATTTTTCACTTTCTGTGATATTGAACTTGTATGGTAAACGAGGTTCTTGTAAACAGAGGCGTCCGAAACTTTGGGGTGGCTGTGTCTTTTTGATTTTAATTTCCCTAAGCTATAGGACCATAAGTGGGAGTGCCCTAGGCTCTGTTGCTTTGTTTTTTAGATGTTTCAGGAAACACCATACACTTCTCCCGAGTGTCTGTTGGCAATTTACATCCCGCCCATCAGCATAAAAAGGCTCCCAGTTCTCCATGGCCTGTCCTGCCTTTCTGGATTTTACACTTTTTTCAGATGGCCCTTTTGACCTGGGGGAAGTGAGACTTCATTGTAGTGCAGATTTCCTTTGCAAGTTTGCTTGCTTGGCCAAAAAGGGCGTATGCGTTTTTTCCTGAATATATTCAGGAAAAAACGCATACGCACTTTTTGGCCAAGTGCATCATTGTGGACGTTCTGCCTCTTTTCCTATGCTTTCAATGCAATTCCAGTCTACCTCCTGAAATCGGTTTCCTGCAATTCTACCCCGCTTTCAAGTCCTCTTGGCAGCCTTACTTCAGTATATTTTTGGACGATAGCTGTCATTTATAACTCTGCAGGTTTGTGAATTACAGTGCCCCTGAGCTCCTTTCTTCAACTCGCTTTCTGTTGAGCTGGCCGCAACACCACAGTATGGCTTCAGGCCCTAATGTGGTTCTGGCACGGCACGCTGAGCCTTTGGTTATTTCCTCTTCCTGGTGGGAAATGAGAGTTAAATTTGCCCGTCCAGACACCTCCAGCTAGTCTCTCATTGGTTCTCGCTATTCCTGTTCATCTTCCACAGAAATTGCAAACTGGGCCAAACAGGAGGTTAAAGGCGCTGACTCTCCAAGTGGGGAGAGTGTTAGTAAAGCGTCTGGAATGTTGCACCCGAGTACCAGGGTACGAAAACTGAGACATATTTGAACACGTCTCCCGATCACATGGTTGATCATACTCTAGGTTCCACATGCATGTTTTAGCTGAAGGAAGAATACCATAAACCTGGGTAGTTGAAACCCGTGGAATGGGTACCATGCAATATGACTTCAAAGGGTCTTCATTTGCTCACCGAACCTCTCCAATCCTATCACTGCTGCGTTTATGCCCCTGTACACATGCTTGATTCTCTTTCGGAGACATAGCAATCCGTAGGTTTTAAGATACTTACTAGTCAGGTACATTCTTAGGCGTTTAATATGCGGTGTTGAGTCCATTTCGTTGAGCAAGGAGTAGCTCCTGTCTATTCCATATTTGGCTTAAGGAACGTTTTCTGTGTTCATTTCAATCTCTGGTTTTATGCAGCACCCCAACTCACCTTTACCCTTAAGCAAGCATAAGTTGGTTTTCTAAATTTGAGACCCTGTTCTGTTTTGGAATTCAGTTCCTGTGTAGCCAAGTTTACATTCCGTGTATTACTGATATCTTATGATGTTTCTCTTTTCTGTGTGACTTATTTCAGTTAGAATCATCATACCTGAATCCACTCATTGTGCTACTAAGGGCCTGATGACACAGATTTCATTGCTGAGTGATATTGCTTTGTAAGTAAATACCACAACTTCTTTATCCATTTTTCACTTTCTGCGATGTTGAACTTGTACTGTAAACGAGGTTCTTGTAAACAGAGCCCTTCCAAACTTTAGGGTGGCTGTGTCTTTTTGATTTTAATTTCCCTAAGCTATAGGACCATAAGTGGAAGTGCCCTAGGCTCTGTTGCTTTGTTTTTTAGATGTTTCAGGAAACACCATACACTTCTCCCGAGTGTCTGTTGGCAATTTACATCCCGCCCATCAGCATAACAAGGCTCCCAGTTCTCCATGGCCTGTCCTGCCTTTCTGGATTTTACACTTTTTTGAGATGACCCTTTTGACCGGGGGGAAGTGAGACTTCATTGTAGTGCAGATTTCCTTTGCAAGTTTGCTTGCTTGGCCAAAAAGGGCGTATGCGTTTTTTCCTGAATATATTCAGGAAAAAAAGCATACGCCCTTTTTGGCCAAGTGCATCATTGTGGACGTTCTGCCTCTTTTCCTATGCTTTCAATGCAATTCCAGTCTACCTCCTGAAATCGGTTTCCTGCAATTCTGCTGCGCTTTCAAGTCCTCTTGGCAGCCTTACTTCAGTATATTTTTGGACGATAGCTGTCATTTATAACTCTGCAGGTTTGTGAATTACAGTGCCCCTGAGCTCCTTTCTTCAACTCGCTTTCTTTTGAGCTGGCCGCAATACCGCAGGATGGCTTCAGGCCCTAATCTGGTTCCGGCACGGCACGCTGAACCTTTGGTTATTTCTTCTTCCTGGTGGGAAATGAGAGATAAATTTGCCCGTCCAGACACCTCCAGCTAGTCTCTCATTGGTTCTCCCTATTCCTGTTCATCTTCCGCAGAAATTGCAAACTGGGCCAAACAGGACGTTAAAGGCGCTGACTCTCCAAGTGTGGAGAGTGTTAGTAAATCGTCTGGAATGTTGCACCCGAGTACCAGGGGAGGAAACCTGAAACATATTTGAACACGTCTCCCGTTCACACGGTTGATCATACTCTGGGTTCCACATGCATGTTTTAGCTGAAGGAAGAATAACTTAAACCTGGAGAGTTGAGACCTGTGTAATGGGAACCATGCAATATGACTTCAAAGGGTCTTCATTTGCTCACCGAACCTCTCCAATCCTATCATTGCTGCGTTTATACCCCTGTACACACGCTTGATTCTCTTTTGGAGACATAGCTATCCATAGGTTTTAAGATACTTACTAGTCAGGTACATTCTTAGGCGTTTAATATGCGGTGTTGAGTCCATTTCGTTGAGCAAGGAGTAGCTCTTGTCTATTCCATATTTGGCTTAAGGAACTTTATCTGTGCTCATTTCAATCTCTGGTTTTATGTAGCACCCCAACTCACCTTTCCCCTTAAGCAAGCATAAGTTGGTTTTCTAAATTTGAGACCCTGTTCTGTTTTGGAATTCAGTTCCTGTGTAGCCAAGTTTACATTCCGTGTATTACTGATATCTTATGATGTTTCTTTTTCTGTGTGACTTATTTCAGTTACAATCATCATACCTGAATCCACTCATTGTGCTGCTAAGGGCCTGATGACATAGATTTCACTGCTGAGTGATATTGCTTTGTAAGTAAATACCACAACTTCTTTATCCATTTTTCACTTTCTGCGGTGTTGAACTTGTACTGTAAATGAGGTTCTTGTAAACAGAGCCGTTGCAAACTTTGGGATGGCTGTGTCTTTTTGATTTTAATTTCCCTAAGCTATAGGACCATAAGTGGAAGTGCCCTAGGCTCTGTTGCTTTGTTTTTTAGATGTTTCAGGAAACACCATACACTTCTCCCGAGTGTCTGTTGGCAATTTACATCCCGCCCTTCAGCATAACAAGGCTCCCAGTTCTCCATGGCCTGTCCTGCCTTTCTGGATTTTACACTTTTTTCAGATGGCCCTTTTGACCGGGGGTAAGTGAGATTTCATTGTAGTGCAGATTTCCTTTGCAAGCTTGCTTGGTTGGCCAAAAAGGGCGTATGCGTTTTTTCCTGAATATATTCAGGAAATAACGCATAAGCCCTTTTTGGCCAAGTGCATCATTGTGGACGTTCTGCCTCTTTTCCTATGCTTTCAATGCAATTCCAGTCTACCTCCTGAAATCGGTTTCCTGCAATTCTGCCCCGCTTTCAAGTCCTCTTGGCAGCCTTACTTCAGTATATTTTTGGACGATAGCTGTCATTTATAACTCTGCAGGTTTGTGAATTACAGTGTCCCTGAGCTCCTTTCTTCAACTCGCTTTCTTGTGAGCTGACCGCAACACCGCAGGATGGCTTCAGGCCCTAATGTGGTTCCAGCACGGCATGCTCAGCCTTTGGTTATTTCCTCTTCCTGGTGGGAAATGAGAGTTAAATTTGCCCGTCCAGACACCTCCAGCTAGTCTCTCATTGGTTCTCGCTATTCCTGTTCATCTTCCGCAGAAATTGCAAACTGGGCCAAACAGGAGGTTAAAGGGACTGACTCTCCAAGTCGGGAGAGTGTTAGTAAAGCGTCTGGAATGTTGCATCCGAGTACCAGGGTATGAAAACTGAGACATATTTGAACACGTCTCCCGATCACATGGTTGATCATACTCTGGGTTCCACATGCATGTTTTAGCTGAAGGAAGAATACCTTAAACCTGGGTCGTTGAAACCTGTGGAATGGGTACCATGCAATATGACTTCAAAGGGTCTTCATTTGCTCACCGAACCTCTCCAATCCTATCACTGCTGCGTTTATGCCCCTGTACACATGCTTGATTCTCTTCCGGAGACAAAGCAATCCATAGGTTTTAAGATACTTACTAGTCAGGTACATTCTTAGGTGTTTAATATGCGGTGTTGAGTCCATTTCGTTGAGCAAGGAGTAGCTCTTGTCTATTCCATATTTAGCTTAAGGAACTTTATCTGTGCTCATTTCAATCTCTGGTTTTATGCAGCACCCCAACTCACCTTTCCCCTTAAGCAAGCATAAGTTGGTTTTCTAAATTTGAGACCCTGTTCTGTTCTGTAATTCAGTTCCTGTGTAGCCAAGTTTACATTCCGTGTATTACTGATATCTTATGATGTTTCTTTTTCTGTGTGACTTATTTCAGTTAGAATCTTCGTACCTGAATCCACTCATTGTGCTGCTAAGGGCCTGATGACATAGATTTCATTGCTGAGTGATATTGCTTTGTAAGTAAATACCACAACTTCTTTATCCATTTTTCACTTTCTGCGATGTTGAACTTGTACTGTAAACGAGGTTCTTGTAAACAGAGGCGTCCCAAACTTTGGGGTGGCTGTGTCTTTTTGATTTTAATTTCCCTAAGCTATAGGACCATAAGTGGAAGTGCCCTAGGCTCTGTTGCTTTGTTTTTTAGATGTTTCAGGAAACACCATACACTTCTCCCGAGTGTCTGTTGGCAATTTACATCCCGCCCATCAGCATAACAAGGCTCCCAGTTCTCCATGGCCTGTCCTGCCTTTCTGGATTTTACACTTTTTTCAGATGGCCCTTTTGACCGGGGGGAAGTGAGACTTCATTGTAGTGCAGATTTCCTCTGCAAGCTTGCTTGGTTGGCCAAAAAGGGCGTATGCGTTTTTTCCTGAATATATTCAGGAAAAAACGCATACGCCCTTTTTGGCCAAGTGCATCATTGTGGACGTTCTGCCTCTTTTCCTATGCTTTCAATGCAATTCCAGTCTACCTCCTGAAATCGGTTTCCTGCAATTCTGCCGCGCTTTCAAGTCCTCTTGGCAGCCTTACTTCAGTATATTTTTGGACGATAGCTGTCATTTATAACTCTGCAGGTTTGTGAATTACAGTGCCCCTGAGCTCCTTTCTTCAACTCGCTTTCTTGTGAGCTGGCCGCAACACCGCAGGATGGCCTCAGGCCCTAATCTGGTTCCGGCACGGCACGCTGAGCCTTTGGTTATTTCCTCTTCTTGGTGGGAAATGAGAGTTAAATTTGCCCGTCCAGACACCTCCAGCTAGTCTCTCACTGGTTCTCGCTATTCCTGTTCATCTTCCGCAGAAAATGCAAACTGGGCCAAACAGGAGGTTAAAGGCGCTGACTCTCCAAGTGGGGAGAGTGTTAGTAAAGCGTCTGGAATGTTGCACCCGAGTACCAGGGGAAGAAAACTGAGACATATTTGAACACGTCTCCCGTTCACACGGTTGATCATACTCTGGGTTCCACATGCATATTTTAGCTGAAGGAAGAATACCTTAAACCTGGAGAGTTGAGACCCGTGTAATGGGTACCATGCAATATGACTTCAAAGGGTCTTCATTTGTTCACCGAACCTCTCCAATCCTATCACTGCTGCGTTTATGCCCCTGTACACATGCTTGATTCTCTTTTGGAGACATAGCAATCCATAGGTTTTAAGATAATTACTAGTCAGGTACATTCTTAGGCGTTTAATATGGGGTGTTGAGTCCATTTCGTTGAGCAAGGAGTAGCTCTTGTCTATTCCATATTTGGCTTAAGGAACTTTATCTGTGCTCATTTCAATCTCTGGTTTTATGCAGCACCCCAACTCACCTTTCCCCTTAAGCAAGCATAAGTTGGTTTTCTAAATTTGAGACCCTGTCCTGTTTTGGAATTCAGTTCCTGTGTAGCCAAGTTTACATTCCGTGTATTAGTGATATCTTATGATGTTTCTATTTCTGTGTGACTTATTTCAGTTAGAATCATCGTACCTGAATCCACTCATTGTGCTGCTACGGGCCTGATGACATAGATTTCATTGCTGAGTGATACTGCATTGTACGTAAGTACCACAAGTTCTTTATCCATTTTTCACTTTCTGTGATATTGAACTTGTACGGTAAACGAGGTTCTTGTAAACAGAGGCGTCCCAAACTTTGGGGTGGCTGTGTCTTTTTGATTTTAATTTCCCTAAGCTATAGGACCATAAGTGGAAGTGCCCTAGGCTCTGTTGCTTTGTTTTTTAGATGTTTCAGGAAACACCATACACTTCTCCCAAGTGTCTGTTGGCAATTTACATCCCGCCCATCAGCATAACAAGGCTCCCAGTTCTCCATGGCCTGTCCTGCCTTTCTGGATTTTACACTTTTTTCAGATGGCCCTTTTGACCGGGGGGAAGTGAGACTTCATTGTAGTGCAGATTTCCTTTGCAAGCTTGCTTGGTTGGCCAAAAAGTGCGTATGCGTTTTTTCCTGAATATATTCAGGAAAAAACGCATACGCCCTTTTTGGCCAAGTGCATCATTGTGGACGTTCTGCCTCTTTTCCTATGCTTTCAATGCAATTCCAGTCTACCTCCTGAAATCGGTTTCCTGCAATTCTGCCGCACTTTCAAGTCCTCTTGGCAGCCTTACTTCAGTATATTTTTGGACGATAGCTGTCATTTATAACTCTGCAGGTTTGTGAATTACAGTGCCCCTGAGCTCCTTTCTTCAACTCGCTTTCTTGTGAGCTGGCCGCAACACCGCAGGATAGCTTCAGCCCCTAATCTTGTTCCGGCACGGCACGCTGAGCCTTTGGTTATTTCCTCTTCCTGGTGGGAAATGAGAGTTAAATTTGCCCGTCAAGACACCTCCAGCTAGTCTCTCATTGGTTCTCGCTATTCCTGTTCATCTTCCGCAGACATTGCAAACTGGGCCAAACAGGAGGTTAAAGGCGCTGACTCTCCAAGTGGGGAGAGTGTTAGTAAAGGGTCTGGAATGTTGCACCCGAGTACCAGGGGAGGAAAACTGAGACATATTTGAACACGTCTCCCGTTCACACGGTTGATCATACTCTGGGTTCCACATGCATGTTTTAGCTGAAGGAAGAATACCTTAAACCTGGAGAGTTGAGACCCGTGTAATGGGTACCATGCAATATGACTTCAAAGGGTCTTCATTTGCTCACCGAACCTCTCCAATCCTATCACTGCTGCGTTTATGCCCCTGTACACATGCTTGATTCTCTTTCAGAGACATAGCAATCCATAGGTTTTAAGATACTTACTAGTCAGGTACATTCTTAGGCGTTTAATATGCGGTGTTGAGTCCATTTCGTTGAGCAAGGAGTAGCTCTTGTCTATTCCATATTTGGCTTAAGGAACTTTATCTGTGTTCATTTCAATCTCTGGTTTTATGCAGCACCCCAACTCACCTTTACCCTTAAGCAAGCATAAGTTGGTGTTCTAAATTTGAGACCCTGTTCTGTTCTGTAATTCAGTTTGTGTGTAGCCAAGTTTACATTCCGTGTATTAGTGATATCTTATGATGTTTCTTTTTCTGTGTGACTTATTTCAGTTAGAATCATCATACCTGAATCCACTCATTGTGCTGCTAAGTGCCTGATGACATAGATTTCATTGCTGAGTGATATTGCTTTGTAAGTAAATACCACAACTTCTTTATCCATTTTTCACTTTCTGCGATGTTGAACTTGTACTGTAAACGAGGTTCTTGTAAACAGAGCCGTTCCAAACTTTGGGGTGGCTGTGTCTTTTTGATTTTAATTTTCCTAAGCTATAGGACCATAAGTGGAAGTGCCCTAGGCTCTGTTGCTTTGTTTTTTAGATGTTTCAGGAAACACCATACAGTTCTCCCGAGTGTCTGTTGGCAAGTTACATCCCGCCCATCAGCATAACAAGGCTCCCAGTTCTCCATGGCCTGTCCTGCCTTTCTGGATTTTACACTTTTTTCAGATGGCCCTTTTGACTGGGGGGAAGTGAGACTTCATTGTAGTGCAGATTTCCTTTGAAAGCTTGCTTGGTTGGCCAAAAAGGGCGGATGCGTTTTTTCCTGAATATATTCAGGAAAAAACTCATACGCCCTTTTTGGCCAAGTGCATCATTGTGGACGTTCTGCCTCTTTTCCTATGCTTTCAATGCAATTCCAGTCTACCTCCTGAAATCGGTTTCCTGCAATTCTGCCGCGCTTTCAAGTCCTCTTGGCAGCCTTACTTCAGTATATTTTTGGACAATAGCTGTCATTTATAACTCTGCAGGTTTGTGAATTACAGTGCCCCTGAGCTCCTTTCTTCAACTCGCTTTCTTGTGAGCTGGCCGCAACACTACAGGATGGCTTCAGGCCCTAATCTGTTTCCGGCACGGCACGCTGAGCCTTTGGTTAATTCCTCTACCTGGTGGGAAATGAGAAATAAATTTGCCCGTCCAGACACCTCCAGCTAGTCTCTCATTGGTTCTCGCTATTCCTGTTCATCTTCCACAGAAATTGCAAACTAGGCCATACAGGAGGTTAAAGGGACTGACTCTCCAAGTCGGGAGAGTGCTAGTAAAGCGTCTGGAATGTTGCACCCGAGTACCAGGGTATGAAAACTGAGACATATTTGAACACGTCTCCCGATCACATGGTTGATCATACTCTAGGTTCCACATGCATGTTTTAGCTGAAGGAAGAATACCTTAAACCTGGGTAGTTGAAACCTTTGGAATGGGTACCATGCAATATGACTTCAAAGGGTCTTCATTTGCTCACCGAACCTCTCCAATCCTATCACTGCTGCGTTTATGCCCTTGTACACATGCTTGATTCTCTTTCGGAGACATAGCAATCCATAGGTTTTAAGATACTTACTAGTCAGGTACATTCTTAGGCGTTTAATATGTGGTGTTGAGTCCATTTCGTTGAGCAAGGAGTACCTCTTGTCTATTCCATATTTGGCTTAAGGAACTTTATCTGTTCTCATTTCAATCTCTGGTTTTATGCAGCACCCCAACTCACCTTTCCGCTTAAGCAAGCATAAGTTGGTTTTCTAAATTTGAGACCGTGTTCTGTTCTGTAATTCAGTTCCTGTGTAGCCAAGTTTACATTCCATGTATTACTGATATCTTATGATGTTTCTTTTTCTGTGTGACTTATTTCAGTTAGAATCATCGTACCTGAATCCACTCATTATGCTGCTAAAGGCCTGATGACATAGATTTCTTTACTGAGTGATATTGCTTTGTAAGTAAATACCACAACTTCTTTATCCATTTTTCACTTTCTGCGATGTTGAACTTTTACTGTAAACGAGGTTCTTGTAAACAGAGGCGTCCCAAACTTTGGGGTGGCTGTGTCTTTTTGATTTTAATTTCCCTAAGCTATAGGACCATAAGTGGAAGTGCCCTAGGCTCTGTTGCTTTGTTTTTTAGATGTTTCAGGAAACACCATACACTTCTCCGGAGTGTCTGTTGGCAATTTACATCCCGCCCATCAGCATAACAAGGCTCCCAGTTCTCCATGGCCTGTCCTGCCTTTCTGGATTTTACACTTTTTTCAGATGGCCCTTTTGACCGGGGGGAAGTGAGACTTCATTGTAGTGCAGATTTCCTTTGCAAGCTTGCTTGGTTGGCCAAAAAGGGCGTATGCGTTTTTTCCTGAATATATTCAGGAAAAAACGCATACGCCCTTTTTGGCCAAGTGCATCATTGTGGACGTTCTGCCTCTTTTCCTATGCTTTCAATGCAATTCCAGTCTACCTCCTGAAATCGGTTTCCTGCAATTCTGCCCCGCTTTCAAGTCCTCTTGGCAGCCTTACTTCAGTATATTTTTGGACGATAGCTGTCATTTATAACTCTGCAGGTTTGTGAATTACAGTGCCCCTGAGCTCCTTTCTTCAACTCGCTTTCTTGTGAGCTGGCCGCAACACCATAGGATGGCTTCAGGCCCTAATGTGGTTCTGGCACGGCACGCTGAGCCTTTGGTTATTTCCTCTTCCTGGTGGGAAATGAGAGTTAAATTTGCCCGTCCAGACACCTCCAGCTAGTCTCTCATTGGTTCTCGCTATTCCTGTTCATCTTCCGCAGAAATTGCAAACTGGGCCAAACAGGAGGTTAAAGGCGCTGACTCTCCAAGTGGGGAGAGTGTTAGTAAAGCGTCTGGAATGTTGCACCCGAGTACCAGGGGAGGAAAACTGAGACATATTTGAACACGTCTCCCGTTCACACGGTTGATCATACTCTGGGTTCCACATGCATGTTTTAGCTGAAGGAAGACTACCTTAAACCTGGAGAGTTGAGACCCGTGTAATGGGTACCATGCAATATGACTTCAAAGGGTCTTCATTTGCTCACCGAACCTCTCCAATCCTATCACTGCTGCGTTTATGCCCCTGTACACACGCTTGATTCTCCTTTGGAGACATAGCAATCCATAGGTTTTAAGATACTTACTAGTCAGGTACATTCTTAGGCGTTTAATATGCGGTGTTGAGTCCATTTCGTTGAGTAAGGAGTAGCTCTTGTCTATTCGATATTTGGCTTAAGGAACTTTATCTGTGCTCATTTCAATCTCTGGTTTTATGCAGCACCCCAACTCACCTTTCCCCTTAAGCAAGCATAAGTTGGTTTTCTAAATTTGAGACCCTGTTCTGTTTTGGAATTCAGTTCCTGTGTAGCCAAGTTTACATTCCGTGTATTAGTGATATCTTATGATGTTTCTTTTTCTGTGTGACTTATTTCAGTTAGAATCATCGTATCTGAATCCACTCATTATTCTGCTACGGGCCTGATGACATAGATTTCATTGCTGAGTGATACTGCATTGTACGTAAGTACCACAAGTTCTTTATCCATTTTTCACTTGCTGTGATATTGAACTTGTACGGTAAACGAGGTTCTTGTAAACAGAGGCGTCCCAAACTTTGGGGTGGCTGTGTCTTTTTGATTTTAATTTCCCTAAGCTATAGGACCATAAGTGGAAGTGCCCTAGGCTCTGTTGCTTTGTTTTTTAGATGTTTCAGGAAACACCATACAATTCTCCGGAGTGTCTGTTGGCAATTTACATCCCGCCCATCAGCCTAACAAGGCTCCCAGTTCTCCATGGCCTGTCCTGCCTTTCTGGATTTTACAATTTTTTCAGATGGCCCTTTTGACCTGGGGGAAGTGAGACTTCATTGTAGTGCAGATTTCCTTTGCAAGCTTGCTTGGTTGGCCAAAAGGGGCGTATGCGTTTTTTCCTGAATATATTCAGGAAAAAACACATACGCACTTTTTGGCCAAGTGCATCATTGTGGACGTTCTGCCTCTTTTCCTATGCTTTCAATGCAATTCCAGTCTACCTCCTGAAATCGGTTTCCTGCAATTTTGCCCCGCTTTCAAGTCCTCTTGGCAGCCTTACTTCAGTATATTTTTGGACGATAGCTGTCATTTATAACTCTGCAGGTTTGTGAATTACAGTGCCCCTGAGCTCCTTTCTTCAACTCGCTTTCTTGTGACATGGCCGCAACACCCCAGGATGGTTTCAGGCCCTAATCTGGTTCTGGCACGGCACGCTGAGCCTTTGGTTAATTCCTCTTCCTGGTGGGAAATGAGAGTTAAATTTGCCTGTCCAGACACCTCCAGCTAGTCTCTCATTGGTTCTCGCTATTCCTGTTCATCTTCCGCAGAAATTGCAAACTGGGCCAAACAGGAGGTTAAAGGGACTGACTCTCCAAGTCGGGAGAGTGTTAGTAAAGCGTCTGGAATGTTGCACCCGAGTACCAGGGGAGGAAAACTGAGACATATTTGAACACGTCTCCCGTTCACACGGTTGATCATACTCTGGGTTCCACATGCATGTTTTAGCTGAAGGAATAATACCTTAAACCTGGAGAGTTGAGACCCGTGTAATGGGTACCATGCAATATGACTTCAAAGGGTCTTCATTTGCTCACCGAACCTCTCCAATCCTATCACTGCTGCGTTTATGCCCCTGTAAACATGCTTGATTCTCTTTTGGAGACATAGCAATCCATAGGTTTTAAGATACTTACTAGTCAGGTACATTCTTAGGTGTTTAATATGCGGTGTTGAGTCCATTTCATTGAGTAAGGAGTAGCTCTTGTCTATTCCATATTTGGCTTAAGGAACATTATCTGTGCTCATTTCAATCTCTGGTTTTATGCAGCACCCCAACTCACCTTTCCCCTTAAGCAAGCATAAGTTGGTTTTCTAAATTTGAGACCCTGTTCTGTTTTGGAATTCAGTTCCTGTGTAGCCAAGTTTACATTCCGTGTATTAGTGATATCTTATGATGTTTCTTTTTCTGTGTGACTTATTTCAGTTAGAATCATCGTACCTGAATCCACTCATTATGGTGCTACGGGCCTGATGACATAGATTTCATTGCTGAGTGATACTGCATTGTACGTAAGTACCACAAGTTCTTTATCCATTTTTCACTTTCTGTGATATTGAACTTGTACAGTAAACGAGGTTCTTGTAAACAGAGGCATCGCAAACTTTGGGGTGGCTGTGTCTTTTTGATTTTAATTTCCCTAAGCTATAGGACCATAAGTGGAAGTGCCCTAGGCTCTGTTGCTTTGTTTTTTAGATGTTTCAGGAAACACCATACACTTCTCCCGAGTGTCTGTTGGCAATTTACATCCCGCCCATCAGCATAACAAGGCTCCCAGTTCTCCATGGCCTGTCCTGCCTTTCTGGATTTTACAATTTTTTCAGATGGCCCTTTTGACCGGGGGGAAGTGAGACTTCATTGTAGTGCAGATTTCCTTTGCAAGCTTGCTTGGTTGGCCAAAAAGGGCGTATGCGTTTTTTCCTGAATATATTCAGGAAAAAACGCATACGCCCTTTTTGGCCAAGTGCATCATTGTGGACGTTCTGCCTCTTTTCCTATGCTTTCAATGCAATTCCAGTCTACCTCCTGAAATCGGTTTCCTGCAATTCTGCCGCGCTTTCAAGTCCTCTTGGCAGCCTTACTTCAGTATATTTTAGGACGATAGCTGTCATTTATAACTCTGCAAGTTTGTGAATTACAGTGCCCCTGAGCTCCTTTCTTCAATTCACTTTCTTTGGAGCTTGCCGCAACACCGCAGGATAGCTTCAGGCCCTAATCTTGTTCCGGCACATCACGCTGAGCCTTTGGTTATTTCCTCTTCCTGGTGGGTAATGAGAGTTAAATTTGCCCGTCAAGACACCTCCAGCTAGTCTCTCATTGGTTCTCGCTATTCCTGTTCATCTTCCGCAGAAATTGCAAACTGGGCCAAACAGGAGGTTAAAGGCGCTGACTCTCCAAGTGGGGAGAGTGTTAGTAAAGCGTCTGGAATGTTGCACCCGAGTACCAGGGGAGGAAAACTGAGACATATTTGTACACGTCTCCCGTTCACACGGTTGATCATACTCTGGGTTCCACATGCATGTTTTAGCTGAAGGAAGAATACCTTAAACCTGGAGAGTTGAGACCCGTGTAATGGGTACCATGCAATATGAGTTCAAAGGGTCTTCATTTGCTCACCGAACCTCTCCAATCCTATCACTGCTGCGTTTATGCCCCTGTACACACAGTTGATTCTCTTTTGGAGACATAGCAATCCATAGGTTTTAAGATACTTACTAGTCAGGTACATTCTTAGGCGTTTAATATGGGGTGTTGAGTCCATTTCGTTGAGTAAGGAGTAGCTCTTGTCTATTCCATATTTGGCTTAAGGAACTTTATCTGTGCTCATTTCAATCTCTGGTTTTATGCAGCACCCCAACTTACCTTTCCCCTTAAGCAAGCATAAGTTGGTTTTCTAAATTTGAGACCCTGTTCTGTTTTGGAATTCAGTTCCTGTGTAGCCAAGTTTACATTCCGTGTATTAGTGATATCTTATGATGTTTCTTTTTCTGTGTGACTTATTTCAGTTAGAATCATCGTACCTGAATCCACTCATTATGCTGCTACAGGCCTGATGACATAGATTTCATTGCTGAGTGATACTGCATTGTACGTAAGTACCACAAGTTCTTTATCCATTTTTCACTTTCTGTGATTTTGAACTTGTACGGTAAACGAGGTTCTTGTAAACAGAGGCGTCCCAAACTTTGGGGTGGCTGTGTCTTTTTGATTTTAATTTCCCTAAGCTATAGGACCATAAGTGGAAGTGCCCTAGGCTCTGTTGCTTTGTTTTTTAGATGTTTCAGGAAACACCATACAATCTCCTGAGTGTCTGTTGGCAATTTACATCCCGCCCATCAGCATAACAAGGCTCCCAGTTCTCCATGGCCTGTCCTGCGTTTCTGGATTTTACACTTTTTTCAGATGGCCCTTTTGACCGGGAGGAAGTGAGACTTCATTGTAGTGCAGATTTCCTTTGCAAGATTGCTTGGTTGGCCAAAAAGGGCGTATACGTTTTTTCCTGAATATATTCAGGAAAAAACGCATACGCCCTTTTTGGCCAAGTGCATCATTGTGGACGTTCTGACTCTTTTCCTATGCTTTCAATGCAATTCCAGTCTACCTCCTGAAATCGATTTCCTGCAATTCTGCCGCGCTTCCAAGTCCTCTTGGCAGCGTTACTTCAGTATATTTTTGGACGATAGCTGTCATTTATAACTCTGCAGGTTTGTGAATTACAGTGCCCCTGAGCTCCTTTCTTCAACTCGCTTTCTTTTGAGCTGGCCGCAACACCACAGGATGGCTTCAGGCCCTAATGTGCTTCTGGCACGGCACGCTGAGCCTTTGGTTATTTCCTCTTCCTGGTGGGAAATGAGAGTTAAATTTGCCCGTCCAGACACCTCCAGCTAGTCTCTCATTGGTTCTCGCTATTCCTGTTCATCTTCCACAGAAATTGCAAACTGGGCCAAACAGGAGGTTAAAGGCGCTGACTCTCCAAGTGGGCAGAGTGTTAGTAAAGCGTCTGGAATGTTGCACCCGAGTACCAGGGTACGAATACTGAGACATATTTGAACACGTCTCCCGTTCACACGGCTGATCATACTCTGGGTTCCACATGCATGTTTTAGCTGAAGGAAGAATACCTTAAACCTGGAGAGTTGAGACCCGTGTAATGGGTACCATGCAATATGACTTCAAAGGGTCTTCATTTGCTCACCGAACCTCTCCAATCCTATCACTGCTGCGTTTATGCCCCTGTACACACGCTTGATTCTCTTTTGGAGACATAGCAATCCATAGGTTTTAAGATACTTACTAGTCAGGTACATTCTTAGGCTTTTAATATGGTGTGTTGAGTCCATTTCGTTGAGTAAGGAGTAGCTCTTGTCTATTCCATATTTGGCTTAAGGAACTTTATCTGTGCTCATTTCATTCTCTGGTTTTATGCAGCACCCCAACTCACCTTTCCCCTTAAGCAAGCATAAGTTGGTTTTCTAAATATGAGACCCTGTTCTGTTTTGGAATTCAGTTCCTATGTAGCCAAGTCTACATTCCGTGTATTAGTGATATCTTATGATGTTTCTTTTTCTGTGTGACTTATTTCAGTTAGAATCATCGTACCTGAATCCACTCATTATGCTGCTATGGGCCTGATGACATAGATTTCATTGCTGAGTGATACTGCATTGTACGTAAGTACCACAAGTTCTTTATCCATTTTTCACTTTCTGTGATATTGAACTTGTACGGTAAACGAGGTTCTTGTAAACAGAGGCGTCCCAAACTTTGGGGTGGCTGTGTCTTTTTGATTTTAATTTCCCTAAGCTATAGGACCATAAGTGGAAGTGCCCTAGGCTCTGTTGCTTTGTTTTTTAGATGTTTCAGGAAACACCATACACTTCTCCCGAGTGTCTGTTGGCAATTGACATCCCGCCCATCAGCATAACAAGGCTCCCAGTTCTCCATGGCCTGTCCTGCCTTTCTGGATTTTACACTTTATTCAGATGGCCCTTTTGACCTGGGGGAAGTGAGACTTCATTGTAGTGCAGGTTTCCTTTGCAAGCTTGCTTGTTTGTCCAAAAAGGGCGTATGCGTTTTTTCCTGAATATATTCAGGAAAAAACGCATACGCGCTTTTTGGCCAAGTGCATCATTGTGGACGTTCTGCCTCTTTTCCTATGCTTTCAATGCAATTCCAGTCTACCTCCTGAAATCGGTTTCCTGCAATTCTGCCCCGCTTTCAAGTCCTCTTGGCAGCCTTACTTCAGTATATTTTTGGACGATAGCTGTCATTTATAACTCTGCAGGTTTGTGAATTACAGTGCCCCTGAGCTCCTTTCTTCATCTCGCTTTCATTTGAGCTGGCCGCAACACCGCAGGATGGCTTCAGGCCTTAATGTGGTTCTGGCACGGCATGCTGAGCCTTTGGTTATTTCCTCTTCCTGGTGGGAAATGAGAGTTAAATTTGCCCGTCCAGACACCTCCAGCTAGTCTCTCATTGGTTCTCGCTATTCCTGTTCATCTTCCGCAGAAATTGCAAACTGGGCCAAACAGGAGGTTAAAGGGACTGACTCTCCAAGTCGGGAGAGTGTTAGTAAAGCGTCTGGAATGTTGCACCCGAGTACCAGGGTACGAAAACTGAGACATATTTGAACAGTCTCCCGATCACACGGTTGATAATACTCTAGGTTCCACATGCATGTTTTAGCTGAAGGAAGAATACCTTAAACCTGGAGAGTTGAGACCCGTGTAATGGGTACCATGCAATATGACTTCAAAGGGTCTTCATTTGCTCACCGAACCTCTCCAATCCTATCACTGCTGCGTTTATGCCCCTGTACACATGCTTGATTCACTTTCGGAGACATAGCAATCCATAGGTTTTAAGATACTTACTAGTCAGGTACATTCTTAGGCGTTTAATATGGGGTGTTGAGTCCATTTCGTTGAGCAAGGAGTAGCTCTTGTCTATTCCATATTTGGCTTAAGGAACTTTATCTGTGCTCATTTCAATCTCTGGTTTTATGCAGCACCCCAACTCAGCTTTCCCCTTAAGCAAGCATAAGTTGGTTTTCTAAATTTGAGACCCTGTTCTGTTTTGGAATTCAGTTCCTGTGTAGCCAAGTTTATATTCCGTGTATTACTGATATCTTATGATGTTTCTTTTTCTGTGTGACTTATTTCAGTTAGAATCATCATACCTGAATCCACTCATTGTGCTGCTAAGGGCCTGATGACATAGATTTCATTGCTGAGTGATATTGCTTTGTAAGTAAATACCACAACTTCTTTATCCATTTTTCACTTTCTGCGGTATTGAACTTGTACTGTAAATGAGGTTCTTGTAAACAGAGCCGTTCCAAACTTTGGGGTGGCTGTGTCTTTTTGATTTTAATTTCCCTAAGCTATAGGACCATAAGTGGAAGTGCCCTAGGCTCTGTTGCTTTGTTTTTTAGATGTTTCAGGTAACACCATACACTTCTCCCGAGTGTCTGTTGGCAATTGACATCCCGCCCATCAGCATAACAAGGCTCCCAGTTCTCCATGGCCTGTCCTGCCTTTCTGGATTTTACACTTTTTTCAGATGGCCCTTTTGACCGGGAGGAAGTGAGACTTCATTGTAGTGCAGATTTCCTTTGCAAGCTTGCTTGGTTGGCCAAAAAGGGCGTATGCGTTTTTTCCTGAATATATTCAGGAAAAAACGCATACGCCCTTTTTGGCCAAGTGCATCATTGTGGACGTTCTGCCTCTTTTCCTATGTTTTCAATGCAATTCCAGTCTACCTCCTGAAATCGATTTCCTGCAATTCTGCCGCGCTTGCAAGTCCTCTTGGCAGCCTTACTTCAGTATATTTTTGGACGATAGCTGTCATTGATAACTCTGCAGGTTTGTGAATTACAGTGCCCCTGAGCTCCTTTCTTCAACTCGCTTTCTTTTGAGCTGGCCGCAACACCACAGGATGGCTTCAGGCACTAATGTGGTTCTGGCACGGCACGCTGAGCCTTTGGTTATTTCCTCTTCCTGGTGGGAAATGAGAGTTAAATTTGCCCGTCCAGACACCTCCAGCTAGTCTCTCATTGGTTCTCGCTATTCCTGTTCATCTTCCGCAGAAATTGCAAATTGGGCCAAACAGGAGGTTAAAGGCGCTGACTCTCCAAGTGGGGAGAGTGTTAGTAAAGCGTCTGGAATGTTGCACCCGAGTACCAGAGGAGGAAAACTGAGACATATTTGAACACGTCTCTCGTTCACACGGTTGATCATACTCTGGGTTCCACATGCATGTTTTAGCTGAAGGAAGAATACCTTAAACCTGGAGAGTTGAGACCCGTGTAATGGGTACCATGCAATATGACTTCAAAGGGTCTTCATTTGCTCACCGAACCTCTCCAATCCTATCACTGCTGCGTTTATGCCCCTGTACACACGCTTGATTCTCTTTTGGAGACATAGCAATCCATAGGTTTTAAGATACGTACTAGTCAGGTACATTCTTAGGCGTTTAATATGGTGTGTTGAGTCCATTTCGTTGAGTAAGGAGTAGCTCTTGTCTATTCCATATTTGGCTTAAGGAACTTTATCTGTGCTCATTTCAATCTCTGGTTTTATGCAGCACCCCAACTCACCTTTCCCCTTAAGCAAGCATAAGTTGGTTTTCTAAATTTGAGACCCTGTTCTGTTTTGGAATTCAGTTCCTGTGTAGCCAAGTCTACATTCCGTGTATTAGTGATATCTTATGATGTTTCATTTTCTGTGTGACTTATTTCAGTTAGAATCATCGTACCTGAATCCACTCATTATGCTGCTACGGGCCTGATGACATAGATTTCATTGCTGAGTGATACTGCATTGTAGGTAAGTACCACAAGTTCTTTATCCATTTTTCACTTTCTGTGATATTGAACTTGTACGGTAAACGAGGTTCTTGTAAACAGAGGCGTCCCAAACTTTGGGGTGGCTGTGTCTTTTTGATTTTAATTTCCCTAAGCTATAGGACCATAAGTGGAAGTGCCCTAGGCTCTGTTGCTTTGTTTTTTAGATGTTTCAGGAAACACCATACACTTCTCCCGAGTGTCTGTTGGCAATTTACATCCCGCCCATCAGCATAACAAGGCTCCCAGTTCTCCATGGCCTGTCCTGCCTTTCTGGATTTTACACTTTTTTCAGATGGCCCTTTTGACCTGGGGGAAGTGAGGCTTCATTGTAGTGCAGATTTCCTTTGCAAGTTTGCTTGCTTGGCCAAAAAGGGCGTATGCGTTTTTTCCTGAATATATTCAGGAAAAAACGCATACGCCCTTTTTGGCGAAGTGCATCATTGTGGACGTTCTGCCTCTTTTCCTATGCTTTCAATGCAATTCCAGTCTACCTCCTGAAATCGGTTTCCTCCAATTCTGCCGCGCTTTCAAGTCCTCTTGGCAGCCTTACTTCAGTATATTTTTGGACGATAGCTGTCATTTATAACTCTGCAGGTTTGTGAATTACAGTGCCCCTGAGCTCCTTTCTTCAACTCGCTTTCTTTTGAGCTGGCTGCAACACCGCAGGATGGCTTCAGGCCCTAATCTGGTTCCGGCACGGCACGCTGAGCCTTTGGTTATTTCCTCTTCCTGGTGGGAAATGAGAGTTAAATTTGCCCGTCTAGACACCTCCAGCTAGTCTCTCATTGGTTCTCCCTATTCCTGTTCATCTTCCGCAGAAATTGCAAACTGGGCCAAACAGGAGGTTAAAGGCGCTGACTCTCCAAGTGGGGAGAGTGTTAGTAAAGCGTCTGGAATGTTGCACCCGAGTACCAGGGGAGGAAAACTGAGACATATTTGAACACGTCTCCCGATCACATGGTTGATCATACTCTAGGTTCCACATGCATATTGTAGCTGAAGGAAGAATACCTTAAACCTGGAGAGTTGAGACCCGTGTAATGGGTACCATACAATATGTCTTCAAAGGGACTTCATTTGCTCACCGAACCTCTCCAATCCTATCACTGCTGCGTTTATGCCCCTGTAAACACGCTTGATTCTCTTTTGGAGACATAGCAATCCATAGGTTTTAAGATACTTAGTAGTCAGGTACATTCTTAGGCGTTTAATATGCGGTGTTGAGTCCATTTCGTTGAGCAAGGAGTAGGTCTTGTCTATTCCATATTTGGCTTAAGGAACTTTATCTGTGCTCATTTCAATCTCTGGTTTTATGCAGCACCCCAACTCACCTTTCCCCTTAAGCAAGCATAAGTTGGTTTTCTAAATTTGAGACCCTGTTCTGTTTTGGAATTTAGTTCCTGTGTAGCCAAGTTTACATTCCGTGTATTAGTGATATCTTATGATGTTTCTTTTTCTGTGTGACTTATTTCAGTTAGAATCATCGTACCTGAATCCACTCATTATGGTGCTACGGGCCTGATGACATAGATTTCATTGCTGAGTGATACTGCATTGTACGTAAGTACCACATGTTCTTTATCCATTTTTCACTTTCTGTGATATTGAACTTCTATGGTAAACGAGGTTCTTGTAAACAGAGGCGTCCCAAACTTTGGGGTGGCTGTGTCTTTTTGATTTTAATTTCCCTAAGCTATAGGACCATAAGTGGAAGTGCCCTAGGCTCTGTTGCTTTGTTTTTTAGATGTTTCAGGAAACACCATACACTTCTCCCGAGTGTCTGTTGGCAATTTACATCCCGCCCATCAGCATAACAAGGCTCCCAGTTCTCCATGGCCTGTCCTGCCTTTCTGGATTTTACACTTTTTTCAGATGGCCCTTTTGACCTGGGGGAAGTGAGGCTTCATTGTAGTGCAGATTTCCTTTACAAGTTTGCTTGCTTGGCCAAAAAGGGCGTATGCGTTTTTTCCTGAATATATTCAGGAAAAAACGCATACGCCCTTTTTGGCGAAGTGCATCATTGTGGACGTTCTGCCTCTTTTCCTATGCTTTCAATGCAATTCCAGTCTACCTCCTGAAATCGGTTTCCTGCAATTCTGCCGCGCTTTCAAGTCCTCTTGGCAGCCTTACTTCAGTATATTTTTGGACGATAGCTGTCATTTATAACTCTGCAGGTTTGTGAATTACAGTGCCCCTGAGCTCCTTTCTTCAACTCTCTTTCTTTTGAGCTGGCCGCAACACCGCAGGATGGCTTCAGGCCCTAATCTGGTTCCGGCACGGCACGCTGAGCCTTTGGTTATTTCCTCTTCCTGGTGGGAAATGAGAGTTAAATTTGCCCGTCCAGACACCTCCAGCTAGTCTCTCATTGGTTCTCCCTATTCCTGTTCATCTTCCGCAGAAATTGCAAACTGGGCCAAAGAGGACGTTAAAGGCGCTGACTCTCCAAGTGTGGAGAGTGTTAGTAAAGCGTCTGGAATGTTGCACCCGAGTACCAGGGGAGGAAAACTGAGACATATTTGAACACGTCTCTCGTTCACACGGTTGATCATACTCTGGGTTCCACATGCATGTTTTAGCTGAAGGAAGAATAACTTAAACCTGGAGAGTTGAGACCTGTGTAATGGGTACCATGCAGTATGACTTCAAAGGGTCTTCATTTGCTCACCGAACCTCTCCAATCCTATCATTGCTGCGTTTATGCCCCTGTACACACGCTTGATTCTCTTTTGGAGACATAGCTATCCATAGGTTTTAAGATACTTACTAGTCAGGTACATTCTTAGGCGTTTAATATGGGGTGTTGAGTCCATTTCGTTGAGCAAGGAGTAGCTCTTGTCTATTCCATATTTGGCTTAAGGAACTTTATCTGTGCTCATTTCAATCTCTGGTTTTATGCAGCACCCCAACTCACCTTTCCCCTTAAGCAAGCATAAGTTGGTTTTCTAAATTTGAGACCCTCTTCTCTTTTGGAATTCAGTTCCTGTGTAGCCAAGTTTACATTCCGTGTATTACTGATATCTTATGATGTTTCTTTTTCTGTGTGACTTATTTCAGTTAGAATCATCGTACCTGAATCCACTCATTATGCTGCTACGGGCCTGATGACATAGATTTCATTGCTGAGTGATACTGCATTGTACGTAAGTACCACAAGTTCTTTATCCATTTTTCACTTTCTGTGATATTGAACTTGTACGGTAAACGAGGTTCTTGTAAACAGAGGCGTCCCAAACTTTGGGGTGGCTGTGTCTTTTTGATTTTAATTTCCCTAAGCTATAGGACCATAAGTGGAAGTGCCCTAGGCTCTGTTGCTTTGTTTTTTAGATGTTTCAGGAAACACCATACACTTCTCCCGAGTGTCTGTTGGCAATTTACATCCCGCCCATCAGCATAACAAGGCTCCCAGTTCTCCATGGCCTGTCCTGCCTTTCAGGATTTTACACTTTTTTCAGATGGCCCTTTTGACCGGGGGGAAGTGAGACTTCATTGTAGTGCAGATTTCCTTTGCAAGCTTGCTTGGTTGGCCAAAAAGGGCGTATGCGTTTTTTCCTGAATATATTCAGGAAAAAACGCATACGCCCTTTTTGGCCAAGTGCCTCATTGTGGACGTTCTGCCTCTTTTCCTATGCTTTCAATGCAATTCCAGTCTACCTCCTGAAATCGGTTTCCTGCAATTCTGCCCCGCTTTCAAGTCTTCTTGGCAGCCTTACTTCAGTATATTTTTGGACGATAGCTGTCATTTATAACTCTGCAGGTTTGTGAATTACAGTGTCCCTGAGCTCCTTTCTTCAACTCGCTTTCTTGTGAGCTGGCCGCAACAACGCAGGATGGCTTCAGGCCCTAATCTGTTTCCGGCACGGCATGCTCAGCCTTTGGTTATTTCCTCTTCCTGGTGGGAAATGAGAGTTAAATTTGCCCGTCCAGACACCTCCAGCTAGTCTCTCATTGGTTCTCGCTATTCCTGTTCATCTTCCGCAGAAATTGCAAACTGGGCCAAACAGGAGGTTAAAGGGACTGACTCTCCAAGTCGGGAGAGTGTTAGTAAAGCGTCTGGAATGTTGCCTCCGAGTACCAGGGTACGAAAACTGAGACATATTTGAACACGTCTCCCGATCACATGGTTGATCATACTCTGGGTTACACATGCATGTTCTAGCTGAAGGAAGAATACCTTAAACCTGGGTAGTTGAAACCTGTGGAATGGGTACCATGCAATATGACTTCAAAGGGTCTTCATTTGCTCACCGAACCTCTCCAATCCTATCACTGCTGCGTTTATGCCCCTGTACACATGCTTGATTCTCTTCCGGAGACAAAGCAATCCGTAGGTTTTAAGATACTTACTAGTCAGGTACATTCTTAGGCGTTTAATATGCGGTGTTGAGTCCATTTCGTTGAGCAAGGAGTAGCTCTTGTCTATTCCATATTTAGCTTAAGGAACTTTATCTGTGCTCATTTCAATCTCTGGTTTTATGCAGCACCCCAACTCACCTTTCCCCTTAAGCAAGCATAAGTTGGTTTTCTAAATTTGAGACCCTGTTCTGTTCTGTAATTCAGTTCCTGTGTAGCCAAGTTTACATTCCGTGTATTACTGATATCTTATGATGTTTCTTTTTCTGTGTGACTTATTTCAGTTAGAATCATCGTACATGAATCCACTCATTGTGCTGCTAAGGGCCTGATGACATAGATTTCATTGCTGAGTGATATTGCTTTGTAAGTAAATACCACAACTACTTTATCCATTTTTCACTTTCTGCGATGTTGAACTTGTACTGTAAACGAGGTTCTTGTAAACAGACCCGTTGCAAACTTTGGGGTGGCTGTGTCTTTTTTATTTTAATTTCCCTAAGCTATAGGACCATAAGTGGGAGTGCCCTAGGCTCTGTTGCTTTGTTTTTTAGATGTTTCAGGAAACACCATACACTTCTCCCGAGTGTCTGTTGGCAATTTACATCCCGCCCATCAGCATAACAAGGCTCCCAGTTCTCCATGGCCTGTCCTGCGTTTCTGGATTTTACACTTTTTTCAGATGGCCCTTTTGACCGGGGAGAAGTGAGACTTCATTGTAGTGCAGATTTCCTTTGCAAGCTTGCTTGGTTGGCCAAAAAGGGCGTATGCGTTTTTTCCTGAATATATTCAGGAAAAAACGCATACGCCCTTTTTGGCCAAGTGCATCATTGTGGACGTTCTGCCTCTTTTCCTATGCTTTCAATGCAATTCCAGTCTACCTCCTGAAATCGGTTTCCTGCAATTCTGACCCGCTTTCAAGTCCTCTTGGCAGCCTTACTTCAGTATATTTTTGGACGATAGCTGTCATTTATAACTCTGCAGGTTTGTGAATTACAGTGCCCCTGAGCTCCTTTCTTCAACTCGCTTTCTTGTGAGCTGGCCGCAACACCGCAGGATGGCTTCAGGCCCTAATCTGGTTCCGGCACGGCACGCTCAGCCTTTGGTTATTTCCTCTTCCTGGTGGGAAATGAGAGTTAAATTTGCCCGTCCAGACACCTCCAGCTAGTCTCTCATTGGTTCTCCCTATTCCTGTTCATCTTCCACAGAAATTGCAAACTGGGCCAAACAGGAGGTTAAAGGCGCTGACTCTCCAAGTGGGGAAAGTGTTAGTAAAGCGTCTGGAATGTTGCACCCGAGTACCAGGGGAGGAAAACTGAGACATATTTGAACACGTCTCCCGTTCACACGGTTGATCATACTCTGGGTTCCACATGCATGTTTTAGCTGAAGGAAGAATACCTTAAACCTGGAGAGTTGAGACCCGTGTAATGGGTACCATGCAATATGACTTCAAAGGGTCTTCATTTGCTCACCGAACCTCTCCAATCCTATCACTGCTGCGTTTATGCCCCTGTACACACGCTTGATTCTCTTTTGGAGACATAGCAATCCATAGGTTTTAAGATACTTACTAGTCAGGTACATTCTTAGGCATTTAATATGGGGTGTTGAGTCCATTTCGTGGGGCAAGGAGTAGCTCTTGTCTATTCCATATTTGGCTTAAGGAACTTTATCTGTGCTCATTTCAATCTCTGGTTTTATGCAGCACCCCAACTCACCTTTCCCCTTAAGCAAGCATAAGTTGGTTTTCTACATTTGAGACCCTGTTCTGTCTTGGAATTCAGTTCCTTTGTAGCCAAGGTTACATTCCGTGTATTAGTGATATCTTATGATGTTTCTTTTTCTGTGTGACTTATTTCAGTTAGAATCATCATACCTGAATCCACTCATTATGCTGCTACGGGCCTGATGACATAGATTTCATTGCTGAGTGATACTGCATTGTACGTAAGTACCACAAGTTCTTTATCCATTTTTCTCTTTCTGTTATATTGAACTTGTACTGTAAACGAGGTTCTTGTAAACAGAGCCGTTGTAAACTTTGGGGTGGCTGTGTCTTTTTGATTTTAATTTCCCTAAGCTATAGGACCATAAGTGGAAGTGCCCTAGGCTCTGTTGCTTTGTTTTTTAGATGTTTCAGGAAACACCATACACTTCTCCTGAGTGTCTGTTGGCAATTTACATCCCGCCCATCAGCATAACAAGGCTCCCAGTTCTCCATGGCCTGTCCTGCCTTTCTGGATTTTACACTTTTTTCAGATGGCCCTTTTGACCGGGGGGAAGTGAGACTTCATTGTAGTGCAGATTTCCTTTGCAAGCTTGCTTGGTTGGCCAAAAAGGGCGTATGCGTTTTTTCCTGAATATATTCAGGAAAAAACGCATACGCCCTTTTTGGCCAAGTGCATCATTGTGGACGTTCTGCCTCTTTTCCTATGCTTTCAATGCAATTCCAGTCTACCTCCTGAAATCGGTTTCCTGCAATTCTGCCCCGCTTTCAAGTCCTCTTGGCAGCCTTACTTCAGTATATTTTTGGACGATAGCTGTCATTTATAACTCTGCAGGTTTGTGAATTACAGTGCCCCTGAGCTCCTTTCTTCAACTCGCTTTCTTGTGAGCTGGCCGCAACACCGCAGGATGGCTTCAGGCCCTAATGTGGTTCTGGCACGGCACGCTGAGCCTTTGGTTATTTCCTCTTCCTGGTGGGAAATGAGAGTTAAATTTGCCCGTCCAGACACCTCCAGCTAGTCTCTCATTGGTTCTCGCTATTCCTGTTCATCTTCCGCAGAAATTGCAAACTGGGCCAAACAGGAGGTTAAAGGGACTGACTCTCCAAGTCGGGAGAGTGTTAGTAAAGCGTCTGGAATGTTGCCTCCGAGTACCAGGGTACGAAAACTGAGACATATTTGAACACGTCTCCCGATCACATGGTTGATCATACTCTGGGTTCCACATGCATGTTCTAGCTGAAGGAAGAATACCTTAAACCTGGGTAGTTGAAACCTGTGGAATGGGTACCATGCAATATGACTTCAAAGGGTCTTCATTTGCTCACCGAACCTCTCCAATCCTATCACTGCTGCGTTTATGCCCCTGTACACATGCTTGATTCTCTTCCGGAGACAAAGCAATCCGTAGGTTTTAAGATACTTACTAGTCAGGTACATTCTTAGGCGTTTAATATGCGGTGTTGAGTCCATTTCGTTGAGCAAGGAGTAGCTCTTGTCTATTCCATATTTAGCTTAAGGAACTTTATCTGTGCTCATTTCAATCTCTGGTTTTATGCAGCACCCCAACTCACCTTTCCCCTTAAGCAAGCATAAGTTGGTTTTCTAAATTTGAGACCCTGTTCTGTTCTGTAATTCAGTTCCTGTGTAGCCAAGTTTACATTCCGTGTATTACTGATATCTTATGATGTTTCTTTTTCTGTGTGACTTATTTCAGTTAGAATCATCGTACATGAATCCACTCATTGTGCTGCTAAGGGCCTGATGACATAGATTTCATTGCTGAGTGATATTGCTTTGTAAGTAAATACCACTACTACTTTATCCATTTTTCACTTTCTGCGATGTTGAACTTGTACTGTAAACGAGGTTCTTGTAAACAGACCCGTTGCAAACTTTGGGGTGGCTGTGTCTTTTTTATTTTAATTTCCCTAAGCTATAGGACCATAAGTGGGAGTGCCCTAGGCTCTGTTGCTTTGTTTTTTAGATGTTTCAGGAAACACCATACACTTCTCCCGAGTGTCTGTTGGCAATTTACATCCCGCCCATCAGCATAACAAGGCTCCCAGTTCTCCATGGCCTGTCCTGCCTTTCTGGATTTTACACTTTTTTCAGATGGCCCTTTTGACCGGGGAGAAGTGAGACTTCATTGTAGTGCAGATTTCCTTTGCAAGCTTGCTTGGTTGGCCAAAAAGGGCGTATGCGTTTTTTCCTGAATATATTCAGGAAAAAACGCATACGCCCTTTTTGGCCAAGTGCATCATTGTGGACGCTCTGCCTCTTTTCCTATGCTTTCAATGCAATTCCAGTCTACCTCCTGAAATCGGTTTCCTGCAATTCTGACCCGCTTTCAAGTCCTCTTGGCAGCCTTACTTCAGTATATTTTTGGACGATAGCTGTCATTTATAACTCTGCAGGTTTGTGAATTACAGTGCCCCTGAGCTCCTTTCTTCAACTCGCTTTCTTGTGAGCTGGCCGCAACACCGCAGGATGGCTTCAGGCCCTAATCTGGTTCCGGCACGGCACGCTCAGCCTTTGGTTATTTCCTCTTCCTGGTGGGAAATGAGAGTTAAATTTGCCCGTCCAGACACCTCCAGCTAGTCTCTCATTGGTTCTCCCTATTCCTGTTCATCTTCCACAGAAATTGCAAACTGGGCCAAACAGGAGGTTAAAGGCGCTGACTCTCCAAGTGGGGAAAGTGTTAGTAAAGCGTCTGGAATGTTGCACCCGAGTACCAGGGGAGGAAAACTGAGACATATTTGAACACGTCTCCCGTTCACACGGTTGATCATACTCTGGGTTCCACATGCATGTTTTAGCTGAAGGAAGAATACCTTAAACCTGGAGAGTTGAGACCCGTGTAATGGGTACCCTCAATATGACTTCAAAGGGTCTTCATTTGCTCACCGAACCTCTCCAATCCTATCACTGCTGCGTTTATGCCCCTGTACACACGCTTGATTCTCTTTTGGAGACATAGCAATCCATAGGTTTTAAGATACTTACTAGTCAGGTACATTCTTAGGCATTTAATATGGGGTGTTGAGTCCATTTCGTTGAGCAAGGAGTAGCTCTTGTCTATTCCATATTTGGCTTAAGGAACTTTATCTGTGCTCATTTCAATCTCTGGTTTTATGCAGCACCCCAACTCACCTTTCCCCTTAAGCAAGCATAAGTTGGTTTTCTACATTTGAGACCCTGTTCTGACTTGGAATTCAGTTCCTGTGTAGCCAAGGTTACATTCCGTGTATTAGTGATATCTTATGATGTTTCTTTTTCTGTGTGACTTATTTCAGTTAGAATCATCGTACTTGAATCCACTCATTATGCTGCTACGGGCCTGATGACATAGATTTCATTGCTGAGTGATACTGCATTGTACGTAAGTACCACAAGTTCTTTAACCATTTTTCTCTTTCTGTTATATTGAACTTGTACGGTAAACGAGGTTCTTGTAAACAGAGGCGTCCCAAACTTTGGGGTGGCTGTGTCTTTTTGATTTTAATTTCCCTAAGCTATAGGACCATAAGTGGAAGTGCCCTAGGCTCTGTTGCTTTGTTTTTTAGATGTTTCAGGAAACACCATACACTTCTCCCGAGTGTCTGTTGGCAATTTACATCCCGCCCATCAGCATAACAAGGCTCCCAGTTCTCCATGGCCTGTCCTGCCTTTCTGGATTTTACACTTTTTTCAGATGGCCCTTTTGACCTGGGGGAAGTGAGACTTCATTGTAGTGCAGATTTCCTTTGTAAGCTTGCTTGGTTGGCCAAAAAGGGCGTATGCGTTTTTTCCTGAATATATTCAGGAAAAAACGCATACGCCCTTTTTGGCCAAGTGCATCATTGTGGACGTTCTGCCTCTTTTCCTATGCTTTCAATGCAATTCCAGTCTACCTCCTGAAATCGGTTTCCTGCAATTCTGCCCCGCTTTCAAGTCCTCTTGGCAGCCTTACTTCAGTATATTTTTGGACGATAGCTGTCATTTATAACTCTGCAGGTTTGTGAATTACAGTGTCCCTGAGCTCCTTTCTTCAACTCGCTTTCTTGTGAGCTGGCCGCAACACCGCAGGATGGCTTCAGGCCCTAATTTGGTTCCAGCACGGCATGCTCAGCCTTTGGTTATTTCCTCTTCCTGGTGGGAAATGAGAGTTAAATTTGCCCGTCCAGACACCTCCAGCTAGTCTCTCATTGGTTCTCGCTATTCCTGTTCATCTTCCGCAGAAATTGCAAACTGGGCCAAACAGGAGGTTAAAGGGACTGACTCTCCAAGTCGGGAGAGTGTTAGTAAAGCGTCTGGAATGTTGCACCCGAGTACCAGGGGAGGAAACCTGAAACATATTTGAACACGTCTCCCATTCTCACGGTTGATCATACTCTGGGTTCCACATGCATGTTTTAGCTGAAGGAAGAATAACTTAAACCTGGAGAGTTGAGACCTGTGTAATGGGTACCATGCAATATGACTTCAAAGGGTCTTCATTTGCTCACCGAACCTCTCCAATCCTATCACTGCTGCGTTTATGCCCCTGTACACACGCTTGATTCTCTTTTGGAGACATAGCAATCCATAGGTTTTAAGATACTTACTAGTCAGGTACATTCTTAGGCGTTTAATATGCGGTGTTGAGTCCATTTCGTTGAGCAAGGAGTAGCTCTTGTCTATTCCATATTTGGCTTAAGGAACTTTATCTGTGCTCATTTCAATCTCTGGTTTTATGCAGCACCCCAACTCACCTTTCCCCTTAAGCAAGCATAAGTTGGTTTTCTAAATTTGAGACCCTGTTCTGTTTTGGAATTCAGTTCCTGTGTAGCCAAGTTTACATTCCGTGTATTACTGATATCTTATGATGTTTCTTTTTCTGTGTGACTTATTTCAGTTAGAATCATCATACCTGAATCCACTCATTGTGCTGCTAAGGGCCTGATGACATAGATTTCATTGCTGAGTGATATTGCTTTGTAAGTAAATACCACAACTTCTTTATCCATTTTTCACTTTCTGCGGTGTTGAACTTGTACTGTAAATGAGGTTCTTGTAAACAGAGCCGTTCCAAACATTGGGGTGGCTGTGTCTTTTTGATTTTAATTTCCCTAAGCTATAGGACCATAATTGGAAGTGCCCTAGGCTCTGTTGCTTTGTTTTTTAGATGTTTCAGGAAACACCATACACTTCTCCCGAGTGTCTGTTGGCAATTGACATCCCGCCCATCAGCATAACAAGGCTCCCAGTTCTCCATGGCCTGTCCTGCCTTTCTGGATTTTACACTTTTTTCAGATGGCCCTTTTGACCGGGGAGAAGTGAGACTTCATTGTAGTGCAGATTTCCTTTGCAAGCTTGCTTGGTTGGCCAAAAAGGGCGTATGCGTTTTTTCCTGAATATATTCAGGAAAAAACGCATACGCCCTTTTTGGCCAAGTGCATCATTGTGGACGTTCTGCCTCTTTTCCTATGCTTTCAATGCAATTCCAGTCTACCTCCTGAAATCGGTTTCCTGCAATTCTGACCCGCTTTCAAGTCCTCTTGGCAGCCTTACTTCAGTATATTTTTGGACGATAGCTGTCATTTATAACTCTGCAGGTTTGTGAATTACAGTGCCCCTGAGCTCCTTTCTTCAACTCGCTTTCTTGTGAGCTGGCCGCAACACCACAGGATGGCTTCAGGCCCTAATCTGGTTCCGGCACGGCACGCTCAGCCTTTGGATATTTCCTCTTCCTGGTGGGAAATGAGAGTTAAATTTGCCCGTCCAGACACCTCCAGCTAGTCTCTCATTGGTTCTCCCTATTCCTGTTCATCTTCCACAGAAATTGCAAACTGGCCCAAACAGGAGGTTAAAGGCGCTGACTCTCCAAGTGGGGAAAGTGTTAGTAAAGCGTCTGGAATGTTGCACCCGAGTACCAGGGGAGGAAAACTGAGACATATTTGAACACGTCTCCCGTTCACACAGTTGATAATACTCTGGGTTCCACATGCATGTTTTAGCTGAAGGAAGAATACCTTAAACCTGTAGAGTTGAGACCCGTGTAATGGGTACCATGCAATATGACTTCAAAGGGTCTTCATTTGCTCACCGAACCTCTCCAATCCTATCACTGCTGCGTTTATGCCCCTGTACACACGCTTGATTCTCTTTTGGAGACATAGCAATCCATAGGTTTTAAGATACTTACTAGTCAGGTACATTCTTAGGCATTTAATATGGGGTGTTGAGTCCATTTCGTTGAGCAAGGAGTAGCTCTTGTCTATTCCATATTTGGCTTAAGGAACTTTATCTGTGCTCATTTCAATCTCTGGTTTTATGCAGCACCCCAACTCACCTTTCCCCTTAAGGAAGCATAAGTTGGTTTTCTACATTTGAGACCCTGTTCTGTCTTGGAATTCAGTTCCTGTGTAGCCAAGGTTACATTCCGTGTATTAGTGATATCTTATGATGTTTCTTTTTCTGTGTGACTTATTTCAGTTAGAATCATCGTACCTGAATCCACTCATTATGCTGCTACGGGCCTGATGACATAGATTTCATTGCTGAGTGATACTGCATTGTACGTAAGTACCACAAGTTCTTTATCCATTTTTCACTTTCTGTGATATTGAACTTGTACGGTAAACGAGGTTCTTGTAAACAGAGGCGTCCCAAACTTTGGGGTGGCTGTGTCTTTTTGATTTTAATTTCCCTAAGCTATAGGACCATAAGTGGAAGTGCCCTAGGCTCTGTTGCTTTGTTTTTTCGATGTTTCAGGAAACACCATACACTTCTCCGGAGTGTCTGTTGGCAATTTACATCCCGCCCATCAGCCTAACAAGGCTCCCAGTTCTCCATGGCCTGTCCTGCCTTTCTGGATTTTACAATTTTTTCAGATGGCCCTTTTGACCGGGGGGAAGTGAGACTTCATTGTAGTGCAGATTTCCTTTGCAAGCTTGCTTGGTTGGCCAAAAAGGGCGTATGCGTTTTTTCCTGAATATATTCAGGAAAAAACACATACACCCTTTTTGGCCAAGTGCATCATTGTGGACGTTCTGCCTCTTTTCCTATGCTTTCAATGCAATTCCAGTCTACCTCCTGAAATCGGTTTCCTGCAATTCTGCCCCACTTTCAAGTCCTCTTGGCAGCCTTACTTCAGTATATTTTTGGACGATAGCTGTCATTTATAACTCTGCAGGTTTGTGAATTACAGTGCCCCTGAGCTCCTTTCTTCAACTCGCTTTCTTGTGAGCTGGCCGCAACACCGCAGGATGGCTTCAGGCCCTAATCTGGTTCCGGCACGGCACGCTGAGCCTTTGGTTAATTCCTCTTCCTGGTGGGAAATGAGAGTTAAATTTGCCCGTCCAGACACCTCCAGCTAGTCTCTCATTGGTTCTCGCTATTCCTGTTCATCTTCCGCAGAAATTGCAAACTGGGCCAAACAGGAGGTTAAAGGCGCTGACTCTCCATGTCGGGAGAGTGTTAGTAAAGCGTCTGGAATGTTGCACCCGAGTACCAGGGTATGAAAACTGAGACATATTTGAACACGTCTCCCGATCACATGGTTGATCATACTCTAGGTTCCACATGCATGTTTTAGCTGAAGGAAGAATACCTTAAACCTGGAGAGTTGAGAACCGTGTAATGGGTACCATGCAATATGACTTCAAAGGGTCTTCATTTGCTCACCGAACCTCTCCAATCCTATCACTGCTGCGTTTATGCCCCTGTACACACGCTTGATTCTCTTTTGGAGACATAGCAATCCATAGGTTTTAAGATACTTACTAGTCAGGTACATTCTTAGGCGTTTAATATGCGGTGTTGAGTCCATTTCGTTGAGTAAGGAGTAGCTCTTGTCTATTCCATATTTGGCTTAAGGAACTTTATCTGTGCTCATTTCAATCTCTGGTTTTATGCAGCACCCCAACTCACCTTTCCCCTTAAGCAAGCATAAGTTGGTTTTCTAAATTTGAGACCCTGTTCTGTTTTGGAATTCAGTTCCTGTGTAGCCAAGTTTACATTCCGTGTATTAGTGATATGTTATGATGTTTCTTTTTCTGTGTGACTTATTTCAGTTAGAATCATCGTACCTGAATCCACTCATTATGCTGCTACGGGCCTGATGACATAGATTTCATTGCTGAGTGATACTGCATTGTACGTAAGTACCACAAGTTCTTTATCCATTTTTCACTTTCTGTGATATTGAACTTGTACGGTAAACGGGGTTCTTGTAAACAGAGGCGTCCCAAACTTTGGGGTGGCTGTGTCTTTTTGATTTTAATTTCCCTAAGCTATAGGACCATAAGTGGAAGTGCCGTAGGCTCTGTTGCTTTGTTTTTTAGATGTTTCAGGAAACACCATACACTTCTCCGGAGTGTCTGTTGGCAATTTACATCCCGCCCATCAGCCTAACAAGGCTCCCAGTTCTCCATGGCCTGTCCTGCCTTTCTGGATTTTACAATTTTTTCAGATGGCCCTTTTGACCGGGGGGAAGTGAGACTTCATTGTAGTGCAGATTTCCTTTGCAAGCTTGCTTGGTTGGCCAAAAAGGGCGTATGCGTTTTTTTCCTGAATATATTCAGGAAAAAACACATACACCCTTTTTGGCCAAGTGCATCATTGTGGACGTTCTGCCTCTTTTCCTATGCTTTCAATGCAATTCCAGTCTACCTCCTGAAATCGGTTTCCTGCAATTCTGCCCCGCTTTCAAGTCCTCTTGGCAGCCTTACTTCAGTATATTTTTGGACGATAGCTGTCATTTATAACTCTGCAGGTTTGTGAATTACAGTGCCCCTGAGCTCCTTTCTTCAACTCGCTTTCTTGTGACATGGCCGCAACACCCCAGGATGGCTTCAGGCCCTAATCTGGTTCTGGCACGGCACGCTGAGCCTTTGGTTAATTCCTCTTCCTGGTGGGAAATGAGAGATAAATTTGCCCGTCCAGACACCTCCAGCTAGTCTCTCATTGGTTCTCGCTATTCCTGTTCATCTTCCGCAGAAATTGCAAACTAGGCCAAAGAGGAGGTTAAAGGGACTGACTCTCCAAGTCGGGAGAGTGTTAGTAAAGCGTCTGGAATGTTGCACCCGAGTACCAGGGTATGAAAACTGAGACATATTTGAACACGTCTCCCTATCACATGGTTGATCATACTCTAGGTTCCACATGCATGTTTTAGCTGAAGGAAGAATACCTTAAACCTGGGTAGTTGATACCTGTGGAATAGGTACCATGCAATATGAATTCAAAGGGTCTTCATTTGCTCACCGAACTTCTCCAATCCTATCACTGCTGCGTTTGTGCCCCTGTAAACATGCTTGATTCTCTTTCGGAGACATAGCAATCCATAGGTTTTAAGATACTTACTAGTCAGGTACATTCTTAGGCGTTTAATATGCGGTGTTGAGTCCATTTCTTTGAGCAAGGAGTAGCTCTTGTCTATTCCATATTTGGCTTAAGGAACATTATCTGTGCTCATTTCAATCTCTGGTTTTATGCAGCACCCCAAATCACCTTTCCCCTTAAGCAAGCATAAGTTGGTTTTCTAAATTTGAGACCCTGTTCTGTTTTGGAATTCAGTTCCTGTGTAGCCAAGTTTACATTCCGTGTATTAGTGATATCTTATGATGTTTCTTTTTCTGTGTGACTTATTTCAGTTAGAATCATCGTACCTGAATCCACTCATTATGCTGCTACGGGCCTGATGACATAGATTTCATTGCTGAGTGATACTGCATTGTACGTAAGTACCACAAGTTCTTTATCCATTTTTCACTTTCTGTGATATTGAACTTGTACGGTAAACGAGGTTTTTGTAAACAGAGGCGTCCCAAACTTTGGGGTGGCTGTGTCTTTTTGATTTTAATTTCCCTAAGCTATAGGACCATAAGTGGAAGTGCCCTAGGCTCTGTTGCTTTGTTTTTTAGATGTTTCAGGAAACACCATACACTTCTCTGGAGTGTCTGTTGGCAATTTACATCCCGCCCATCAGCCTAACAAGGCTCCCAGTTCTCCATGGCATGTCCTGCCTTTCTGGATTTTACAATTTTTTCAGATGGCCCTTTTGACCGGGGGGAAGTGACACTTCATTGTAGTGCAGATTTCCTTTGCAAGCTTGCTTGGTTGGCCAAAAAGGGCGTATGCGTTTTTTCCTGAATATATTCAGGAAAAAACGCATACGCCCTTTTTGGCCAAGTGCATCATTGTGGACGCTCTGCCTCTTTTCCTATGCTTTCAATGCAATTCCAGTCTACCTCCTGAAATCGGTTTCCTGCACTTCTGCCCCGCTTTCAAGTCCTCTTTGCAGCCTTACTTCAGTATATTTTTGGACGATAGCTGTCATTTATAACTCTGCAGGTTTGTGAATTACAGTGCCCCTGAGCTCCTTTCTACAACTCGCTTTCTTGTGAGCTGGCCGCAACACCCCAGGATGGCTTCAGGCCCTAATCTGGTTCCGGCACGGCACGCTGAGCCTTTGGTTATTTCCTCTTCCTGGTGGGAAATGAGAGTTAAATTTGCCCGTCCAGACACCTCCAGCTAGTCTCTCATTGGTTCTCGCTATTCCTGTTCATCTTCCGCAGAAATTGCAAACTGGGCCAAACAGGAGGTTAAAGGCGCTGACTCTCCAAGTGGGGAGAGTGTTAGTAAAGCGTCTGGAATGTTGCACCCGAGTACCAGGGGAGGAAAACTGAGACATATTTGAACACGTCTCCCGTTCACACGGTTGATCATACTCTGGGTTCCACATGCATGTTTTAGCTGAAGGAAGAATACCTTAAACCTGGAGAGTTGAGACCCGTGTAATGGGTACCATGCAATATGACTTCAAAGGGTCTTCATTTGCTCACCGAACCTCTCCAATCCTATCACTGCTGCGTTTATGCCCCTGTACACATGCTTGATTCTCCTTTGGAGACATAGCAATCCATAGGTTTTAAGATACTTACTAGTCAGGTACATTCTTAGGCGTTTAATATGCGGTGTTGAGTCCATTTCGTTGAGTAAGGAGTAGCTCTTGTCTATTCCATATTTGGCTTAAGGAACTTTATCTGTGCTCATTTCAATCTCTGGTTTTATGCAGCACCGCAAATCACCTTTCCCCTTAAGCAAGCATAAGTTGGTTTTCTAAATTTGAGACCCTGTTCTGTTTTGGAATTCAGTTCCTGTGTAGCCAAGTTTACATTCCGTGTATTAGTGATATCTTATGATGTTTCTTTTTCTGTGTGACTTATTTCAGTTAGAATCATCGTACCTGAATCCACTCATTATGCTGCTACGGGCCTGATGACATAGATTTCATTGCTGAGTGATACTGCATTGTACGTAAGTACCACAAGTTCTTTATCCATTTTTCACTTTCTGTGATTTTGAACTTGTACGGTAAACGGGGTTCTTGTAAACAGAGGCGTCCCAAACTTTGGGGTGGCTGTGTCTTTTTGATTTTAATTTCCCTAAGCTATAGGACCATAAGTGGAAGTGCCCTAGGCTCTGTTGCTTTGTTTTTTAGATGTTTCAGGAAACACCATACACTTCTCCCGAGTGTCTGTTGGCAATTTACATCCCGCCCATCAGCATAACAAGGCTCCCAGTTCTCCATGGCCTGTCCTGCCTTTCTGGATTTTACACTTTATTCAGATGGCCCTTTTGACCTGGGGGAAGTGAGACTTCATTGTAGTGCAGGTTTCCTTTGCAAGCTTGCTTGGTTGGCCAAAAAGGGCGTATGCGTTTTTTCCTGAATATATTCAGGAAAAAACGCATACGCCCTTTTTGGCCAAGTGCATCATTGTGGACGTTCTGCCTCTTTTCCTATGCTTTCAATGCAATTCCAGTCTACCTCCTGAAATCGGTTTCCTGCAATTCTGCCGCGCTTCCAAGTCCTCTTGGCAGCCTTACTTCAGTATATTTTTGGACGATAGCTGTCATTTATAACTCTGCAGGTTTGTGAATTACAGTGCCCCTGAGCTCCTTTCTTCAACTCAATTTCTTGTGAGCTGGCCGCAACACCGCAGGATGGCTTCAGGCCCTAATCTGTTTCCGGCACGGCACGTTGAGCCTTTGGTTAATTCCTCTTCCTGGTGGGAAATGAGAGTTAAATTTGCCCGTCCAGACACCTCCAGCTAGTCTCTCATTGGTTCTCGCTATTCCTGTTCATCTTCCGCAGAAATTGCAAACTGGGCCAAACAGGAGGTTAAAGGGACTTACTCTCCAAGTCGGGAGAGTGTTAGTAAAACGTCTGGAATGTTGCACCCGAGTACCAGGGTATGAAAACTGAGACATATTTGAACACGTCTCCCGATCACATGGTTGATCATACTCTAGGTTCCACATGCATATTGTAGCTGAAGGAAGAATACCTTAAACCTGGAGAGTTGAGACCCGTGTAATGGGTACCATGCAATATGACTTCAAAGGGACTTCATTTGCTCACCGAACCTCTCCAATCCTATCACTGCTGCGTTTATGCCCCTGTAAACACGCTTGATTCTCTTTTGGAGACATAGCAATCCATAGGTTTTAAGATACTTACTAGTCAGGTACATTCTTAGGCGTTTAATATGCGGTGTTGAGTCCATTTCGTTGAGCAAGGAGTAGCTCTTGTCTATTCCATATTTGGCTTAAGGAACTTTATCTGTGCTCATTTCAATCTCTGGTTTATGCAGCACCCCAACTCACCTTTCCCCTTAAGCAAGCATAAGTTGGTTTTCTAAATTTGAGACCCTGTTCTGTTTTGGAATTTAGTTCCTGTGTAGCCAAGTTTACATTCCGTGTATTAGTGATATCTTATGATGTTTCTTTTTCTGTGTGACTTATTTCAGTTAGAATCATCGTACCTGAATCCACTCATTATGCTGCTACGGGCCTGATGACATAGATTTCATTGCTGAGTGATACTGCATTGTACGTAAGTACCACATTTTCTTTATCCATTTTTCACTTTCTGTGATATTGAACTTGTATGGTAAATGAGGTTCTTGTAAACAGAGGCGTCCGAAACTTTGGGGTGGCTGTGTCTTTTTGATTTTAATTTCCCTAAGCTATAGGACCATAAGTGGGAGTGCCCTAGGCTCTGTTGCTTTGTTTTTTAGATGTTTCAGGAAACACCATACACTTCTCCGGAGTGTCTGTTGGCAATTTACATCCCGCCCATCAGCATAACAAGGCTCCCAGTTCTCCATGGCCTGTCCTGCCTTTCTGGATTTTACACTTTTTTCAGATGGCCCTTTTGACCTGGGGGAAGTGAGACTTCATTGTAGTGCAGATTTCCTTTGCAAGCTTGCTTGGTTGGCCAAAAAGGGCGTATGCGTTTTTTCCTGAATATATTCAGGAAAAAACGCATACGCCCTTTTTGGCCAAGTGCATCATTGTGGACGTTCTGCCTCTTTTCCTATGCTTTCAATGCAATTCCAGTCTACCTCCTGAAATCGGTTTCCTGCAATTCTGCCCCGCTTTCAAGTCCTCTTGGCAGCCTTACTTCAGTATATTTTTGGACGATAGCTGTCATTTATAACTCTGCAGGTTTGTGAATTACAGTGCCCCTGAGCTCCTTTCTTCAACTCGCTTTCTGTTGAGCTGGCCGCAACACCCCAGGATGGCTTCAGGCCCTAATCTGGTTCCGGCACGGCACGCTGAGCCTTTGGTTAATTCCTCTTCCTGGTGGGAAATGAGAGATAAATTTGCCCGTCCAGACACCTCCAGCTAGTCTCTCATTGGTTCTCGCTATTCCTGTTCATCTTCCGCAGAAATTGCAAACTAGGCCAAACAGGAGGTTAAAGGGACTGACTCTCCAAGTCGGGAGAGTGTTAGTAAAGCGTCTGGAATGTTGCACCCGAGTACCAGGGTATGAAAACTGAGACATATTTGAACACGTCTCCCTATCACATGGTTGATCATACTCTAGGTTCCACATGCATGTTTTAGCTGAAGGAAGAATACCTTAAACCTGGGTAGTTGATACCTGAGGAATAGGTACCATGCAATATGAATTCAAAGGGTCTTCATTTGCTCACCGAACCTCTCCAATCCTATCACTGCTGCGTTTATGCCCCTGTAAACATGCTTGATTCTCTTTCGGAGACATAGCAATCCATAGGTTTTAAGATACTTACTAGTCAGGTACATTCTTAGGCGTTTAATATGCGGTGTTGAGTCCATTTCTTTGAGCAAGGAGTAGCTCTTGTCTATTCCATATTTGGCTTAAGGAACATTATCTGTGCTCATTTCAATCTCTGGTTTTATGCAGCACCCCAAATCACCTTTCCCCTTAAGCAAGCATAAGTTGGTTTTCTAAATTTGAGACCCTGTTCTGTTTTGGAATTCAGTTCCTGTGTAGCCAAGGTTACATTCCATGTATTACTGATATCTTATGATGTTTCTTTTTCTGTGTGACTTATTTCAGTTAGAATCATCGTACCTGAATCCACTCATTATGCTGCTACGGGCCTGATGACATAGATTTCATTGCTGAGTGATACTGCATTGTACGTAAGTACCACAAGTTCTTTATCCATTTTTCACTTTCTGTGATATTGAACTTGTACAGTAAACGAGGTTCTTGTAAACAGAGGCGTCCCAAACTTTGGGGTGGCTGTGTCTTTTTGATTTTAATTTCCCTAAGCTATAGGACCATAAGTGGAAGTGCCCTAGGCTCTGTTGCTTTGTTTTTTAGATGTTTCAGGAAACACCATACACTTCTCCCGAGTGTCTGTTGGCAATTTACATCCCGCCCATCAGCCTAACAAGGCTCCCAGTTCTCCAAGGCCTGTCCTGCCTTTCTGGATTTTACAATTTTTTCAGATGGCCCTTTTGACCGGGGGGAAGTGACACTTCATTGTAGTGCAGATTTCCTTTGCAAGCTTGCTTGGTTGGCCAAAAAGGGCGTATGCGTTTTTTCCTGAATATATTCAGGAAAAAACGCATACGCCCTTTTTGGCCAAGTGCATCATTGTGGACGTTCTGCCTCTTTTCCTATGCTTTCAATGCAATTCCAGTCTACCTCCTGAAATCGGTTTCCTGCAATTTTGCCCCGCTTTCAAGTCCTCTTGGCAGCCTTACTTCAGTATATTTTTGGACGATAGCTGTCATTTATAACTCTGCAGGTTTGTGAATTACAGTGCCCCTGAGCTCCTTTCTACAACTCGCTTTCTTGTGAGCTGGCCGCAACACCCCAGGATGGCTTCAGGCCCTAATCTGGTTCCGGCACGGCATGCTGAGCCTTTGGTTATTTCCTCTTCCTGGTGGGAAATGAGAGTTAAATTTGCCCGTCCAGACACCTCCAGCTAGTCTCTCATTGGTTCTCGCTATTCCTGTTCATCTTCCGCAGAAATTGCAAACTGGGCCAAACAGGAGGTTAAAGGCGCTGACTCTCCAAGTGGGGAGAGTGTTAGTAAAGCGTCTGGAATGTTGCACCCGAGTACCAGGGGAGGAAAACTGAGACATATTTGAACACGTCTCCCGTTCACACGGTTGATCATACTCTGGGTTCCACATGCATGTTTTAGCTGAAGGAAGAATACCTTAAACCTGGAGAGTTGAGACCCGTGTAATGGGTACCATGCAATATGACTTCAAAGGGTCTTCATTTGCTCACCGAACCTCTCCAATCCTATCACTGCTGCGTTTATGCCCCTGTACACATGCTTGATTCTCCTTTGGAGACATAGCAATCCATAGGTTTTAAGATACTTACTAGTCAGGTACATTCTTAGGCGTTTAATATGCGGTGTTGAGTCCATTTCGTTGAGTAAGGAGTAGCTCTTGTCTATTCCATATTTGGCTTAAGGAACTTTACCTGTGCTCATTTCAATCTCTGGTTTTATGCAGCACCCCAAATCACCTTTCCCCTTAAGCAAGCATAAGTTGGTTTTCTAAATTTGAGACCCTGTTCTGTTTTGGAATTCAGTTCCTGTGTAGCCAAGTTTACATTCCGTGTATTAGTGATATCTTATGATGTTTCTTTTTCTGTGTGACTTATTTCAGTTAGAATCATCGTACCTGAATCCACTCATTATGCTGCTACGGGCCTGATGACATAGATTTCATTGCTGAGTGATACTGCATTGTACGTAAGTACCACAAGTTCTTTATCCATTTTTCACTTTCTGTGATTTTGAACTTGTACGGTAAACGGGGTTCTTGTAAACAGAGGCGTCCCAAACTTTGGGGTGGCTGTGTCTTTTTGATTTTAATTTCCCTAAGCTATAGGACCATAAGTGGAAGTGCCCTAGGCTCTGTTGCTTTGTTTTTTAGATGTTTCAGGAAACACCATACACTTCTCCCGAGTGTCTGTTGGCAATTTACATCCCGCCCATCAGCATAACAAGGCTCCCAGTTCTCCATGGCCTGTCCTGCCTTTCTGGATTTTACACTTTATTCAGATGGCCCTTTTGACCTGGGGGAAGTGAGACTTCATTGTAGTGCAGGTTTCCTTTGCAAGCTTGCTTGGTTGGCCAAAAAGGGCGTATGCGTTTTTTCCTGAATATATTCAGGAAAAAACGCATACGCCCTTTTTGGCCAAGTGCATCATTGTGGACGTTCTGCCTCTTTTCCTATGCTTTCAATGCAATTCCAGTCTACCTCCTGAAATCGGTTTCCTGCAATTCTGCCGCGCTTCCAAGTCCTCTTGGCAGCCTTACTTCAGTATATTTTTGGACGATAGCTGTCATTTATAACTCTGCAGGTTTGTGAATTACAGTGCCCCTGAGCTCCTTTCTTCAACTCAATTTCTTGTGAGCTGGCCGCAACACCGCAGGATGGCTTCAGGCCCTAATCTGTTTCCGGCACGGCACGTTGAGCCTTTGGTTAATTCCTCTTCCTGGTGGGAAATGAGAGTTAAATTTGCCCGTCCAGACACCTCCAGCTAGTCTCTCATTGGTTCTCGCTATTCCTGTTCATCTTCCGCAGAAATTGCAAACTGGGCCAAACAGGAGGTTAAAGGGACTTACTCTCCAAGTCGGGAGAGTGTTAGTAAAACGTCTGGAATGTTGCACCCGAGTACCAGGGTATGAAAACTGAGACATATTTGAACACGTCTCCCGATCACATGGTTGATCATACTCTAGGTTCCACATGCATATTGTAGCTGAAGGAAGAATACCTTAAACCTGGAGAGTTGAGACCCGTGTAATGGGTACCATGCAATATGACTTCAAAGGGACTTCATTTGCTCACCGAACCTCTCCAATCCTATCACTGCTGCGTTTATGCCCCTGTAAACACGCTTGATTCTCTTTTGGAGACATAGCAATCCATAGGTTTTAAGATACTTACTAGTCAGGTACATTCTTAGGCGTTTAATATGCGGTGTTGAGTCCATTTCGTTGAGCAAGGAGTAGCTCTTGTCTATTCCATATTTGGCTTAAGGAACTTTATCTGTGCTCATTTCAATCTCTGGTTTATGCAGCACCCCAACTCACCTTTCCCCTTAAGCAAGCATAAGTTGGTTTTCTAAATTTGAGACCCTGTTCTGTTTTGGAATTTAGTTCCTGTGTAGCCAAGTTTACATTCCGTGTATTAGTGATATCTTATGATGTTTCTTTTTCTGTGTGACTTATTTCAGTTAGAATCATCGTACCTGAATCCACTCATTATGCTGCTACGGGCCTGATGACATAGATTTCATTGCTGAGTGATACTGCATTGTACGTAAGTACCACATGTTCTTTATCCATTTTTCACTTTCTGTGATATTGAACTTGTATGGTAAATGAGTTTCTTGTAAACAGAGGCGTCCGAAACTTTGGGGTGGCTGTGTCTTTTTGATTTTAATTTCCCTAAGCTATAGGACCATAAGTGGGAGTGCCCTAGGCTCTGTTGCTTTGTTTTTTAGATGTTTCAGGAAACACCATACACTTCTCCGGAGTGTCTGTTGGCAATTTACATCCCGCCCATCAGCATAACAAGGCTCCCAGTTCTCCATGGCCTGTCCTGCCTTTCTGGATTTTACACTTTTTTCAGATGGCCCTTTTGACCTGGGGGAAGTGAGACTTCATTGTAGTGCAGATTTCCTTTGCAAGCTTGCTTGGTTGGCCAAAAAGGGCGTATGCGTTTTTTCCTGAATATATTCAGGAAAAAACGCATACGCCCTTTTTGGCCAAGTGCATCATTGTGGACGTTCTGCCTCTTTTCCTATGCTTTCAATGCAATTCCAGTCTACCTCCTGAAATCGGTTTCCTGCAATTCTGCCCCGCTTTCAAGTCCTCTTGGCAGCCTTACTTCAGTATATTTTTGGACGATAGCTGTCATTTATAACTCTGCAGGTTTGTGAATTACAGTGCCCCTGAGCTCCTTTCTTCAACTCGCTTTCTGTTGAGCTGGCCGCAACACCCCAGGATGGCTTCAGGCCCTAATCTGGTTCCGGCACGGCACGCTGAGCCTTTGGTTAATTCCTCTTCCTGGTGGGAAATGAGAGATAAATTTGCCCGTCCAGACACCTCCAGCTAGTCTCTCATTGGTTCTCGCTATTCCTGTTCATCTTCCGCAGAAATTGCAAACTAGGCCAAACAGGAGGTTAAAGGGACTGACTCTCCAAGTCGGGAGAGTGTTAGTAAAGCGTCTGGAATGTTGCACCCGAGTACCAGGGTATGAAAACTGAGACATATTTGAACACGTCTCCCTATCACATGGTTGATCATACTCTAGGTTCCACATGCATGTTTTAGCTGAAGGAAGAATACCTTAAACCTGGGTAGTTGATACCTGAGGAATAGGTACCATGCAATATGAATTCAAAGGGTCTTCATTTGCTCACCGAACCTCTCCAATCCTATCACTGCTGCGTTTATGCCCCTGTAAACATGCTTGATTCTCTTTCGGAGACATAGCAATCCATAGGTTTTAAGATACTTACTAGTCAGGTACATTCTTAGGCGTTTAATATGCGGTGTTGAGTCCATTTCTTTGAGCAAGGAGTAGCTCTTGTCTATTCCATATTTGGCTTAAGGAACATTATCTGTGCTCATTTCAATCTCTGGTTTTATGCAGCACCCCAAATCACCTTTCCCCTTAAGCAAGCATAAGTTGGTTTTCTAAATTTGAGACCCTGTTCTGTTTTGGAATTCAGTTCCTGTGTAGCCAAGGTTACATTCCATGTATTACTGATATCTTATGATGTTTCTTTTTCTGTGTGACTTATTTCAGTTAGAATCATCGTACCTGAATCCACTCATTATGCTGCTACGGGCCTGATGACATAGATTTCATTGCTGAGTGATACTGCATTGTACGTAAGTACCACAAGTTCTTTATCCATTTTTCACTTTCTGTGATATTGAACTTGTACAGTAAACGAGGTTCTTGTAAACAGAGGCGTCCCAAACTTTGGGGTGGCTGTGTCTTTTTGATTTTAATTTCCCTAAGCTATAGGACCATAAGTGGAAGTGCCCTAGGCTCTGTTGCTTTGTTTTTTAGATGTTTCAGGAAACACCATACACTTCTCCCGAGTGTCTGTTGGCAATTTACATCCCGCCCATCAGCATAACAAGGCTCCCAGTTCTCCATGGCCTGTCCTTCCTTTCTGGATTTTACACTTTTTTCAGCTGGCCCTTTTGACCGGGGGGAAGTGAGACTTCATTGTAGTGCAGATTTCCTTTGCAAGCTTGCTTGGTTGGCCAAAAAGGGCGTATGCGTTTTTTCCTGAATATATTCAGGAAAAAATGCATACGCCCTTTTTGGCCAAGTGCATCATTGTGGACGTTCTGCCTCTTTTCCTATGCTTTCAATGCAATTCCAGTCTACCTCCTGAAATCGGTTTCCTGCAATTCTGCCGCGCTTTCAAGTCCTCTTGGCAGCCTTACTTCAGTATATTTTTGGACGATAGCTGTCATTTATAACTCTGCAAGTTTGTGAATTACAGTGCCCCTGAGCTCCTTTCTTCAATTCACTGTCTTTTGAGCTGGCCGCAACACCGCAGGATAGCTTCAGGCCCTAATCTTGTTCCGGCACGGCACGCTGAGCCTTTGGTTATTTCCTCTTCCTGGTGGGAAATGAGAGTTAAATTTGCCCGTCAAGACACCTCCAGCTAGTCTCTCATTGGTTCTCGCTATTCCTGTTCATCTTCCGCAGAAATTGCAAACTGGGCCAAACAGGAGGTTAAAGGCGCTGACTCTCCAAGTGGGGAGAGTGTTAGTAAAGCGTCTGGAATGTTGCACCCGAGTACCAGGGGAGGAAAACTGAGACATATTTGAACACGTCTCCCGTTCACACGGTTGATCATACTCTGGGTTCCACATGCATGTTTTAGCTGAAGGAAGAATACCTTAAACCTGGAGAGTTGAGACCCGTGTAATGGGTACCATGCAATATGACTTCAAAGGGTCTTCATTTGCTCACCGAACCTCTCCAATCCTATCACTGCTCCGTTTATGCCCCTGTACACACGCTTGATTCTCCTTTGGAGACATAGCAATCCATAGGTTTTAAGATACTTAGTAGTCAGGTACATTCTTAGGCGTTTAATATGCGGTGTTGAGTCCATTTCGTTGAGTAAGGAGTAGCTCTTGTCTATTCCATATTTGGCTTAAGGAACTTTATCTGTGCTCATTTCAATCTCTGGTTTTATGCAGCACCGCAAATCACCTTTCCCCTTAAGCAAGCATAAGTTGGTTTTCTAAATTTGAGACCCTGTTCTGTTTTGGAATTCAGTTCCTGTGTAGCCAAGTTTACATTCCGTGTATTAGTGATATCTTATGATGTTTCTTTTTCTGTGTGACTTATTTCAGTTAGAATCATCGTACCTGAATCCACTCATTATGCTGCTACGGGCCTGATGACATAGATTTCATTGCTGAGTGATACTGCATTGTACGTAAGTACCACAAGTTCTTTATCCATTTTTCACTTTCTGTGATTTTGAACTTGTACGGTAAACGGGGTTCTTGTAAACAGAGGCGTCCCAAACTTTGGGGTGGCTGTGTCTTTTTGATTTTAATTTCCCTAAGCTATAGGACCATAAGTGGAAGTGCCCTAGGCTCTGTTGCTTTGTTTTTTAGATGTTTCAGGAAACACCATACACTTCTCCCGAGTGTCTGTTGGCAATTTACATCCCGCCCATCAGCATAACAAGGCTCCCAGTTCTCCATGGCCTGTCCTGCCTTTCTGGATTTTACACTTTATTCAGATGGCCCTTTTGACCTGGGGGAAGTGAGACTTCATTGTAGTGCAGGTTTCCTTTGCAAGCTTGCTTGGTTGGCCAAAAAGGGCGTATGCGTTTTTTCCTGAATATATTCAGGAAAAAACGCATACGCCCTTTTTGGCCAAGTGCATCATTGTGGACGTTCTGCCTCTTTTCCTATGCTTTCAATGCAATTCCAGTCTACCTCCTGAAATCGGTTTCCTGCAATTCTGCCGCGCTTCCAAGTCCTCTTGGCAGCCTTACTTCAGTATATTTTTGGACGATAGCTGTCATTTATAACTCTGCAGGTTTGTGAATTACAGTGCCCCTGAGCTCCTTTCTTCAACTCAATTTCTTGTGAGCTGGCCGCAACACCGCAGGATGGCTTCAGGCCCTAATCTGTTTCCGGCACGGCACGTTGAGCCTTTGGTTAATTCCTCTTCCTGGTGGGAAATGAGAGTTAAATTTGCCCGTCCAGACACCTCCAGCTAGTCTCTCATTGGTTCTCGCTATTCCTGTTCATCTTCCGCAGAAATTGCAAACTGGGCCAAACAGGAGGTTAAAGGGACTTACTCTCCAAGTCGGGAGAGTGTTAGTAAAACGTCTGGAATGTTGCACCCGAGTACCAGGGTATGAAAACTGAGACATATTTGAACACGTCTCCCGTTCACACGGTTGATCATACTCTGGGTTCCACATGCATATTGTAGCTGAAGGAAGAATACCTTAAACCTGGAGAGTTGAGACCCGTGTAATGGGTACCATGCAATATGACTTCAAAGGGACTTCATTTGCTCACCGAACCTCTCCAATCCTATCACTGCTGCGTTTATGCCCCTGTAAACACACTTGATTCTCTTTTGGAGACATAGCAATCCATAGGTTTTAAGATACTTACTAGTCAGGTACATTCTTAGGCGTTTAATATGCGGTGTTGAGTCCATTTCGTTGAGCAAGGAGTAGCTCTTGTCTATTCCATATTTGGCTTAAGGAACTTTATCTGTGCTCATTTCAATCTCTGGTTTATGCAGCACCCCAACTCACCTTTCCCCTTAAGCAAGCATAAGTTGGTTTTCTAAATTTGAGACCCTGTTCTGTTTTGGAATTTAGTTCCTGTGTAGCCAAGTTTACATTCCGTGTATTAGTGATATCTTATGATGTTTCTTTTTCTGTGTGACTTATTTCAGTTAGAATCATCGTACCTGAATCCACTCATTATGCTGCTACGGGCCTGATGACATAGATTTCATTGCTGAGTGATACTGCATTGTACGTAAGTACCACATGTTCTTTATCCATTTTTCACTTTCTGTGATATTGAACTTGTATGGTAAATGAGGTTCTTGTAAACAGAGGCGTCCGAAACTTTGGGGTGGCTGTGTCTTTTTGATTTTAATTTCCCTAAGCTATAGGACCATAAGTGGGAGTGCCCTAGGCTCTGTTGCTTTGTTTTTTAGATGTTTCAGGAAACACCATACACTTCTCCGGAGTGTCTGTTGGCAATTTACATCCCGCCCATCAGCATAACAAGGCTCCCAGTTCTCCATGGCCTGTCCTGCCTTTCTGGATTTTACACTTTTTTCAGATGGCCCTTTTGACCTGGGGGAAGTGAGACTTCATTGTAGTGCAGATTTCCTTTGCAAGCTTGCTTGGTTGGCCAAAAAGGGCGTATGCGTTTTTTCCTGAATATATTCAGGAAAAAACGCATACGCCCTTTTTGGCCAAGTGCATCATTGTGGACGTTCTGCCTCTTTTCCTATGCTTTCAATGCAATTCCAGTCTACCTCCTGAAATCGGTTTCCTGCAATTCTGCCCCGCTTTCAAGTCCTCTTGGCAGCCTTACTTCAGTATATTTTTGGACGATAGCTGTCATTTATAACTCTGCAGGTTTGTGAATTACAGTGCCCCTGAGCTCCTTTCTTCAACTCGCTTTCTGTTGAGCTGGCCGCAACACCCCAGGATGGCTTCAGGCCCTAATCTGGTTCCGGCACGGCACGCTGAGCCTTTGGTTAATTCCTCTTCCTGGTGGGAAATGAGAGATAAATTTGCCCGTCCAGACACCTCCAGCTAGTCTCTCATTGGTTCTCGCTATTCCTGTTCATCTTCCGCAGAAATTGCAAACTAGGCCAAACAGGAGGTTAAAGGGACTGACTCTCCAAGTCGGGAGAGTGTTAGTAAAGCGTCTGGAATGTTGCACCCGAGTACCAGGGTATGAAAACTGAGACATATTTGAACACGTCTCCCTATCACATGGTTGATCATACTCTAGGTTCCACATGCATGTTTTAGCTGAAGGAAGAATACCTTAAACCTGGGTAGTTGATACCTGAGGAATAGGTACCATGCAATATGAATTCAAAGGGTCTTCATTTGCTCACCGAACCTCTCCAATCCTATCACTGCTGCGTTTATGCCCCTGTAAACATGCTTGATTCTCTTTCGGAGACATAGCAATCCATAGGTTTTAAGATACTTACTAGTCAGGTACATTCTTAGGCGTTTAATATGCGGTGTTGAGTCCATTTCTTTGAGCAAGGAGTAGCTCTTGTCTATTCCATATTTGGCTTAAGGAACATTATCTGTGCTCATTTCAATCTCTGGTTTTATGCAGCACCCCAAATCACCTTTCCCCTTAAGCAAGCATAAGTTGGTTTTCTAAATTTGAGACCCTGTTCTGTTTTGGAATTCAGTTCCTGTGTAGCCAAGGTTACATTCCATGTATTACTGATATCTTATGATGTTTCTTTTTCTGTGTGACTTATTTCAGTTAGAATCATCGTACCTGAATCCACTCATTATGCTGCTACGGGCCTGATGACATAGATTTCATTGCTGAGTGATACTGCATTGTACGTAAGTACCACAAGTTCTTTATCCATTTTTCACTTTCTGTGATATTGAACTTGTACAGTAAACGAGGTTCTTGTAAACAGAGGCGTCCCAAACTTTGGGGTGGCTGTGTCTTTTTGATTTTAATTTCCCTAAGCTATAGGACCATAAGTGGAAGTGCCCTAGGCTCTGTTGCTTTGTTTTTTAGATGTTTCAGGAAACACCATACACTTCTCCCGAGTGTCTGTTGGCAATTTACATCCCGCCCATCAGCCTAACAAGGCTCCCAGTTCTCCAAGGCCTGTCCTGCCTTTCTGGATTTTACAATTTTTTCAGATGGCCCTTTTGACCGGGGGGAAGTGACACTTCATTGTAGTGCAGATTTCCTTTGCAAGCTTGCTTGGTTGGCCAAAAAGGGCGTATGCGTTTTTTCCTGAATATATTCAGGAAAAAACGCATACGCCCTTTTTGGCCAAGTGCATCATTGTGGACGTTCTGCCTCTTTTCCTATGCTTTCAATGCAATTCCAGTCTACCTCCTGAAATCGGTTTCCTGCAATTTTGCCCCGCTTTCAAGTCCTCTTGGCAGCCTTACTTCAGTATATTTTTGGACGATAGCTGTCATTTATAACTCTGCAGGTTTGTGAATTACAGTGCCCCTGAGCTCCTTTCTACAACTCGCTTTCTTGTGAGCTGGCCGCAACACCCCAGGATGGCTTCATGCCCTAATCTGGTTCCGGCACGGCACGCTGAGCCTTTGGTTATTTCCTCTTCCTGGTGGGAAATGAGAGTTAAATTTGCCCGTCCAGACACCTCCAGCTAGTCTCTCATTGGTTCTCGCTATTCCTGTTCATCTTCCGCAGAAATTGCAAACTGGGCCAAACAGGAGGTTAAAGGCGCTGACTCTCCAAGTGGGGAGAGTGTTAGTAAAGCGTCTGGAATGTTGCACCCGAGTACCAGGGGAGGAAAACTGAGACATATTTGAACACGTCTCCCGTTCACACGGTTGATCATACTCTGGGTTCCACATGCATGTTTTAGCTGAAGGAAGAATACCTTAAACCTGGAGAGTTGAGACCCGTGTAATGGGTACCATGCAATATGACTTCAAAGGGTCTTCATTTGCTCACCGAACCTCTCCAATCCTATCACTGCTGCGTTTATGCCCCTGTACACATGCTTGATTCTCCTTTGGAGACATAGCAATCCATAGGTTTTAAGATACTTACTAGTCAGGTACATTCTTAGGCGTTTAATATGCGGTGTTGAGTCCATTTCGTTGAGTAAGGAGTAGCTCTTGTCTATTCCATATTTGGCTTAAGGAACTTTACCTGTGCTCATTTCAATCTCTGGTTTTATGCAGCACCCCAAATCACCTTTCCCCTTAAGCAAGCATAAGTTGGTTTTCTAAATTTGAGACCCTGTTCTGTTTTGGAATTCAGTTCCTGTGTAGCCAAGTTTACATTCCGTGTATTAGTGATATCTTATGATGTTTCTTTTTCTGTGTGACTTATTTCAGTTAGAATCATCGTACCTGAATCCACTCATTATGCTGCTACGGGCCTGATGACATAGATTTCATTGCTGAGTGATACTGCATTGTACGTAAGTACCACAAGTTCTTTATCCATTTTTCACTTTCTGTGATTTTGAACTTGTACGGTAAACGGGGTTCTTGTAAACAGAGGCGTCCCAAACTTTGGGGTGGCTGTGTCTTTTTGATTTTAATTTCCCTAAGCTATAGGACCATAAGTGGAAGTGCCCTAGGCTCTGTTGCTTTGTTTTTTAGATGTTTCAGGAAACACCATACACTTCTCCCGAGTGTCTGTTGGCAATTTACATCCCGCCCATCAGCATAACAAGGCTCCCAGTTCTCCATGGCCTGTCCTGCCTTTCTGGATTTTACACTTTATTCAGATGGCCCTTTTGACCTGGGGGAAGTGAGACTTCATTGTAGTGCAGGTTTCCTTTGCAAGCTTGCTTGGTTGGCCAAAAAGGGCGTATGCGTTTTTTCCTGAATATATTCAGGAAAAAACGCATACGCCCTTTTTGGCCAAGTGCATCATTGTGGACGTTCTGCCTCTTTTCCTATGCTTTCAATGCAATTCCAGTCTACCTCCTGAAATCGGTTTCCTGCAATTCTGCCGCGCTTCCAAGTCCTCTTGGCAGCCTTACTTCAGTATATTTTTGGACGATAGCTGTCATTTATAACTCTGCAGGTTTGTGAATTACAGTGCCCCTGAGCTCCTTTCTTCAACTCAATTTCTTGTGAGCTGGCCGCAACACCGCAGGATGGCTTCAGGCCCTAATCTGTTTCCGGCACGGCACGTTGAGCCTTTGGTTAATTCCTCTTCCTGGTGGGAAATGAGAGTTAAATTTGCCCGTCCAGACACCTCCAGCTAGTCTCTCATTGGTTCTCGCTATTCCTGTTCATCTTCCGCAGAAATTGCAAACTGGGCCAAACAGGAGGTTAAAGGGACTTACTCTCCAAGTCGGGAGAGTGTTAGTAAAACGTCTGGAATGTTGCACCCGAGTACCAGGGTATGAAAACTGAGACATATTTGAACACGTCTCCCGTTCACACGGTTGATCATACTCTGGGTTCCACATGCATATTGTAGCTGAAGGAAGAATACCTTAAACCTGGAGAGTTGAGACCCGTGTAATGGGTACCATGCAATATGACTTCAAAGGGACTTCATTTGCTCACCGAACCTCTCCAATCCTATCACTGCTGCGTTTATGCCCCTGTAAACACACTTGATTCTCTTTTGGAGACATAGCAATCCATAGGTTTTAAGATACTTACTAGTCAGGTACATTCTTAGGCGTTTAATATGCGGTGTTGAGTCCATTTCGTTGAGCAAGGAGTAGCTCTTGTCTATTCCATATTTGGCTTAAGGAACTTTATCTGTGCTCATTTCAATCTCTGGTTTATGCAGCACCCCAACTCACCTTTCCCCTTAAGCAAGCATAAGTTGGTTTTCTAAATTTGAGACCCTGTTCTGTTTTGGAATTTAGTTCCTGTGTAGCCAAGTTTACATTCCGTGTATTAGTGATATCTTATGATGTTTCTTTTTCTGTGTGACTTATTTCAGTTAGAATCATCGTACCTGAATCCACTCATTATGCTGCTACGGGCCTGATGACATAGATTTCATTGCTGAGTGATACTGCATTGTACGTAAGTACCACATGTTCTTTATCCATTTTTCACTTTCTGTGATATTGAACTTGTATGGTAAATGAGGTTCTTGTAAACAGAGGCGTCCGAAACTTTGGGGTGGCTGTGTCTTTTTGATTTTAATTTCCCTAAGCTATAGGACCATAAGTGGGAGTGCCCTAGGCTCTGTTGCTTTGTTTTTTAGATGTTTCAGGAAACACCATACACTTCTCCGGAGTGTCTGTTGGCAATTTACATCCCGCCCATCAGCATAACAAGGCTCCCAGTTCTCCATGGCCTGTCCTGCCTTTCTGGATTTTACACTTTTTTCAGATGGCCCTTTTGACCTGGGGGAAGTGAGACTTCATTGTAGTGCAGATTTCCTTTGCAAGCTTGCTTGGTTGGCCAAAAAGGGCGTATGCGTTTTTTCCTGAATATATTCAGGAAAAAACGCATACGCCCTTTTTGGCCAAGTGCATCATTGTGGACGTTCTGCCTCTTTTCCTATGCTTTCAATGCAATTCCAGTCTACCTCCTGAAATCGGTTTCCTGCAATTCTGCCCCGCTTTCAAGTCCTCTTGGCAGCCTTACTTCAGTATATTTTTGGACGATAGCTGTCATTTATAACTCTGCAGGTTTGTGAATTACAGTGCCCCTGAGCTCCTTTCTTCAACTCGCTTTCTGTTGAGCTGGCCGCAACACCCCAGGATGGCTTCAGGCCCTAATCTGGTTCCGGCACGGCACGCTGAGCCTTTGGTTAATTCCTCTTCCTGGTGGGAAATGAGAGATAAATTTGCCCGTCCAGACACCTCCAGCTAGTCTCTCATTGGTTCTCGCTATTCCTGTTCATCTTCCGCAGAAATTGCAAACTAGGCCAAACAGGAGGTTAAAGGGACTGACTCTCCAAGTCGGGAGAGTGTTAGTAAAGCGTCTGGAATGTTGCACCCGAGTACCAGGGTATGAAAACTGAGACATATTTGAACACGTCTCCCTATCACATGGTTGATCATACTCTAGGTTCCACATGCATGTTTTAGCTGAAGGAAGAATACCTTAAACCTGGGTAGTTGATACCTGAGGAATAGGTACCATGCAATATGAATTCAAAGGGTCTTCATTTGCTCACCGAACCTCTCCAATCCTATCACTGCTGCGTTTATGCCCCTGTAAACATGCTTGATTCTCTTTCGGAGACATAGCAATCCATAGGTTTTAAGATACTTACTAGTCAGGTACATTCTTAGGCGTTTAATATGCGGTGTTGAGTCCATTTCTTTGAGCAAGGAGTAGCTCTTGTCTATTCCATATTTGGCTTAAGGAACATTATCTGTGCTCATTTCAATCTCTGGTTTTATGCAGCACCCCAAATCACCTTTCCCCTTAAGCAAGCATAAGTTGGTTTTCTAAATTTGAGACCCTGTTCTGTTTTGGAATTCAGTTCCTGTGTAGCCAAGGTTACATTCCATGTATTACTGATATCTTATGATGTTTCTTTTTCTGTGTGACTTATTTCAGTTAGAATCATCGTACCTGAATCCACTCATTATGCTGCTACGGGCCTGATGACATAGATTTCATTGCTGAGTGATACTGCATTGTACGTAAGTACCACAAGTTCTTTATCCATTTTTCACTTTCTGTGATATTGAACTTGTACAGTAAACGAGGTTCTTGTAAACAGAGGCGTCCCAAACTTTGGGGTGGCTGTGTCTTTTTGATTTTAATTTCCCTAAGCTATAGGACCATAAGTGGAAGTGCCCTAGGCTCTGTTGCTTTGTTTTTTAGATGTTTCAGGAAACACCATACACTTCTCCCGAGTGTCTGTTGGCAATTTACATCCCGCCCATCAGCCTAACAAGGCTCCCAGTTCTCCAAGGCCTGTCCTGCCTTTCTGGATTTTACAATTTTTTCAGATGGCCCTTTTGACCGGGGGGAAGTGACACTTCATTGTAGTGCAGATTTCCTTTGCAAGCTTGCTTGGTTGGCCAAAAAGGGCGTATGCGTTTTTTCCTGAATATATTCAGGAAAAAACGCATACGCCCTTTTTGGCCAAGTGCATCATTGTGGACGTTCTGCCTCTTTTCCTATGCTTTCAATGCAATTCCAGTCTACCTCCTGAAATCGGTTTCCTGCAATTTTGCCCCGCTTTCAAGTCCTCTTGGCAGCCTTACTTCAGTATATTTTTGGACGATAGCTGTCATTTATAACTCTGCAGGTTTGTGAATTACAGTGCCCCTGAGCTCCTTTCTACAACTCGCTTTCTTGTGAGCTGGCCGCAACACCCCAGGATGGCTTCATGCCCTAATCTGGTTCCGGCACGGCACGCTGAGCCTTTGGTTATTTCCTCTTCCTGGTGGGAAATGAGAGTTAAATTTGCCCGTCCAGACACCTCCAGCTAGTCTCTCATTGGTTCTCGCTATTCCTGTTCATCTTCCGCAGAAATTGCAAACTGGGCCAAACAGGAGGTTAAAGGCGCTGACTCTCCAAGTGGGGAGAGTGTTAGTAAAGCGTCTGGAATGTTGCACCCGAGTACCAGGGGAGGAAAACTGAGACATATTTGAACACGTCTCCCGTTCACACGGTTGATCATACTCTGGGTTCCACATGCATGTTTTAGCTGAAGGAAGAATACCTTAAACCTGGAGAGTTGAGACCCGTGTAATGGGTACCATGCAATATGACTTCAAAGGGTCTTCATTTGCTCACCGAACCTCTCCAATCCTATCACTGCTGCGTTTATGCCCCTGTACACATGCTTGATTCTCCTTTGGAGACATAGCAATCCATAGGTTTTAAGATACTTACTAGTCAGGTACATTCTTAGGCGTTTAATATGCGGTGTTGAGTCCATTTCGTTGAGTAAGGAGTAGCTCTTGTCTATTCCATATTTGGCTTAAGGAACTTTACCTGTGCTCATTTCAATCTCTGGTTTTATGCAGCACCCCAAATCACCTTTCCCCTTAAGCAAGCATAAGTTGGTTTTCTAAATTTGAGACCCTGTTCTGTTTTGGAATTCAGTTCCTGTGTAGCCAAGTTTACATTCCGTGTATTAGTGATATCTTATGATGTTTCTTTTTCTGTGTGACTTATTTCAGTTAGAATCATCGTACCTGAATCCACTCATTATGCTGCTACGGGCCTGATGACATAGATTTCATTGCTGAGTGATACTGCATTGTACGTAAGTACCACAAGTTCTTTATCCATTTTTCACTTTCTGTGATTTTGAACTTGTACGGTAAACGGGGTTCTTGTAAACAGAGGCGTCCCAAACTTTGGGGTGGCTGTGTCTTTTTGATTTTAATTTCCCTAAGCTATAGGACCATAAGTGGAAGTGCCCTAGGCTCTGTTGCTTTGTTTTTTAGATGTTTCAGGAAACACCATACACTTCTCCCGAGTGTCTGTTGGCAATTTACATCCCGCCCATCAGCATAACAAGGCTCCCAGTTCTCCATGGCCTGTCCTGCCTTTCTGGATTTTACACTTTATTCAGATGGCCCTTTTGACCTGGGGGAAGTGAGACTTCATTGTAGTGCAGGTTTCCTTTGCAAGCTTGCTTGGTTGGCCAAAAAGGGCGTATGCGTTTTTTCCTGAATATATTCAGGAAAAAACGCATACGCCCTTTTTGGCCAAGTGCATCATTGTGGACGTTCTGCCTCTTTTCCTATGCTTTCAATGCAATTCCAGTCTACCTCCTGAAATCGGTTTCCTGCAATTCTGCCGCGCTTCCAAGTCCTCTTGGCAGCCTTACTTCAGTATATTTTTGGACGATAGCTGTCATTTATAACTCTGCAGGTTTGTGAATTACAGTGCCCCTGAGCTCCTTTCTTCAACTCAATTTCTTGTGAGCTGGCCGCAACACCGCAGGATGGCTTCAGGCCCTAATCTGTTTCCGGCACGGCACGTTGAGCCTTTGGTTAATTCCTCTTCCTGGTGGGAAATGAGAGTTAAATTTGCCCGTCCAGACACCTCCAGCTAGTCTCTCATTGGTTCTCGCTATTCCTGTTCATCTTCCGCAGAAATTGCAAACTGGGCCAAACAGGAGGTTAAAGGGACTTACTCTCCAAGTCGGGAGAGTGTTAGTAAAACGTCTGGAATGTTGCACCCGAGTACCAGGGTATGAAAACTGAGACATATTTGAACACGTCTCCCGTTCACACGGTTGATCATACTCTGGGTTCCACATGCATATTGTAGCTGAAGGAAGAATACCTTAAACCTGGAGAGTTGAGACCCGTGTAATGGGTACCATGCAATATGACTTCAAAGGGACTTCATTTGCTCACCGAACCTCTCCAATCCTATCACTGCTGCGTTTATGCCCCTGTAAACACACTTGATTCTCTTTTGGAGACATAGCAATCCATAGGTTTTAAGATACTTACTAGTCAGGTACATTCTTAGGCGTTTAATATGCGGTGTTGAGTCCATTTCGTTGAGCAAGGAGTAGCTCTTGTCTATTCCATATTTGGCTTAAGGAACTTTATCTGTGCTCATTTCAATCTCTGGTTTATGCAGCACCCCAACTCACCTTTCCCCTTAAGCAAGCATAAGTTGGTTTTCTAAATTTGAGACCCTGTTCTGTTTTGGAATTTAGTTCCTGTGTAGCCAAGTTTACATTCCGTGTATTAGTGATATCTTATGATGTTTCTTTTTCTGTGTGACTTATTTCAGTTAGAATCATCGTACCTGAATCCACTCATTATGCTGCTACGGGCCTGATGACATAGATTTCATTGCTGAGTGATACTGCATTGTACGTAAGTACCACATGTTCTTTATCCATTTTTCACTTTCTGTGATATTGAACTTGTATGGTAAATGAGGTTCTTGTAAACAGAGGCGTCCGAAACTTTGGGGTGGCTGTGTCTTTTTGATTTTAATTTCCCTAAGCTATAGGACCATAAGTGGGAGTGCCCTAGGCTCTGTTGCTTTGTTTTTTAGATGTTTCAGGAAACACCATACACTTCTCCGGAGTGTCTGTTGGCAATTTACATCCCGCCCATCAGCATAACAAGGCTCCCAGTTCTCCATGGCCTGTCCTGCCTTTCTGGATTTTACACTTTTTTCAGATGGCCCTTTTGACCTGGGGGAAGTGAGACTTCATTGTAGTGCAGATTTCCTTTGCAAGCTTGCTTGGTTGGCCAAAAAGGGCGTATGCGTTTTTTCCTGAATATATTCAGGAAAAAACGCATACGCCCTTTTTGGCCAAGTGCATCATTGTGGACGTTCTGCCTCTTTTCCTATGCTTTCAATGCAATTCCAGTCTACCTCCTGAAATCGGTTTCCTGCAATTCTGCCCCGCTTTCAAGTCCTCTTGGCAGCCTTACTTCAGTATATTTTTGGACGATAGCTGTCATTTATAACTCTGCAGGTTTGTGAATTACAGTGCCCCTGAGCTCCTTTCTTCAACTCGCTTTCTGTTGAGCTGGCCGCAACACCCCAGGATGGCTTCAGGCCCTAATCTGGTTCCGGCACGGCACGCTGAGCCTTTGGTTAATTCCTCTTCCTGGTGGGAAATGAGAGATAAATTTGCCCGTCCAGACACCTCCAGCTAGTCTCTCATTGGTTCTCGCTATTCCTGTTCATCTTCCGCAGAAATTGCAAACTAGGCCAAACAGGAGGTTAAAGGGACTGACTCTCCAAGTCGGGAGAGTGTTAGTAAAGCGTCTGGAATGTTGCACCCGAGTACCAGGGTATGAAAACTGAGACATATTTGAACACGTCTCCCTATCACATGGTTGATCATACTCTAGGTTCCACATGCATGTTTTAGCTGAAGGAAGAATACCTTAAACCTGGGTAGTTGATACCTGAGGAATAGGTACCATGCAATATGAATTCAAAGGGTCTTCATTTGCTCACCGAACCTCTCCAATCCTATCACTGCTGCGTTTATGCCCCTGTAAACATGCTTGATTCTCTTTCGGAGACATAGCAATCCATAGGTTTTAAGATACTTACTAGTCAGGTACATTCTTAGGCGTTTAATATGCGGTGTTGAGTCCATTTCTTTGAGCAAGGAGTAGCTCTTGTCTATTCCATATTTGGCTTAAGGAACATTATCTGTGCTCATTTCAATCTCTGGTTTTATGCAGCACCCCAAATCACCTTTCCCCTTAAGCAAGCATAAGTTGGTTTTCTAAATTTGAGACCCTGTTCTGTTTTGGAATTCAGTTCCTGTGTAGCCAAGGTTACATTCCATGTATTACTGATATCTTATGATGTTTCTTTTTCTGTGTGACTTATTTCAGTTAGAATCATCGTACCTGAATCCACTCATTATGCTGCTACGGGCCTGATGACATAGATTTCATTGCTGAGTGATACTGCATTGTACGTAAGTACCACAAGTTCTTTATCCATTTTTCACTTTCTGTGATATTGAACTTGTACAGTAAACGAGGTTCTTGTAAACAGAGGCGTCCCAAACTTTGGGGTGGCTGTGTCTTTTTGATTTTAATTTCCCTAAGCTATAGGACCATAAGTGGAAGTGCCCTAGGCTCTGTTGCTTTGTTTTTTAGATGTTTCAGGAAACACCATACACTTCTCCCGAGTGTCTGTTGGCAATTTACATCCCGCCCATCAGCCTAACAAGGCTCCCAGTTCTCCAAGGCCTGTCCTGCCTTTCTGGATTTTACAATTTTTTCAGATGGCCCTTTTGACCGGGGGGAAGTGACACTTCATTGTAGTGCAGATTTCCTTTGCAAGCTTGCTTGGTTGGCCAAAAAGGGCGTATGCGTTTTTTCCTGAATATATTCAGGAAAAAACGCATACGCCCTTTTTGGCCAAGTGCATCATTGTGGACGTTCTGCCTCTTTTCCTATGCTTTCAATGCAATTCCAGTCTACCTCCTGAAATCGGTTTCCTGCAATTTTGCCCCGCTTTCAAGTCCTCTTGGCAGCCTTACTTCAGTATATTTTTGGACGATAGCTGTCATTTATAACTCTGCAGGTTTGTGAATTACAGTGCCCCTGAGCTCCTTTCTACAACTCGCTTTCTTGTGAGCTGGCCGCAACACCCCAGGATGGCTTCATGCCCTAATCTGGTTCCGGCACGGCACGCTGAGCCTTTGGTTATTTCCTCTTCCTGGTGGGAAATGAGAGTTAAATTTGCCCGTCCAGACACCTCCAGCTAGTCTCTCATTGGTTCTCGCTATTCCTGTTCATCTTCCGCAGAAATTGCAAACTGGGCCAAACAGGAGGTTAAAGGCGCTGACTCTCCAAGTGGGGAGAGTGTTAGTAAAGCGTCTGGAATGTTGCACCCGAGTACCAGGGGAGGAAAACTGAGACATATTTGAACACGTCTCCCGTTCACACGGTTGATCATACTCTGGGTTCCACATGCATGTTTTAGCTGAAGGAAGAATACCTTAAACCTGGAGAGTTGAGACCCGTGTAATGGGTACCATGCAATATGACTTCAAAGGGTCTTCATTTGCTCACCGAACCTCTCCAATCCTATCACTGCTGCGTTTATGCCCCTGTACACATGCTTGATTCTCCTTTGGAGACATAGCAATCCATAGGTTTTAAGATACTTACTAGTCAGGTACATTCTTAGGCGTTTAATATGCGGTGTTGAGTCCATTTCGTTGAGTAAGGAGTAGCTCTTGTCTATTCCATATTTGGCTTAAGGAACTTTACCTGTGCTCATTTCAATCTCTGGTTTTATGCAGCACCCCAAATCACCTTTCCCCTTAAGCAAGCATAAGTTGGTTTTCTAAATTTGAGACCCTGTTCTGTTTTGGAATTCAGTTCCTGTGTAGCCAAGTTTACATTCCGTGTATTAGTGATATCTTATGATGTTTCTTTTTCTGTGTGACTTATTTCAGTTAGAATCATCGTACCTGAATCCACTCATTATGCTGCTACGGGCCTGATGACATAGATTTCATTGCTGAGTGATACTGCATTGTACGTAAGTACCACAAGTTCTTTATCCATTTTTCACTTTCTGTGATTTTGAACTTGTACGGTAAACGGGGTTCTTGTAAACAGAGGCGTCCCAAACTTTGGGGTGGCTGTGTCTTTTTGATTTTAATTTCCCTAAGCTATAGGACCATAAGTGGAAGTGCCCTAGGCTCTGTTGCTTTGTTTTTTAGATGTTTCAGGAAACACCATACACTTCTCCCGAGTGTCTGTTGGCAATTTACATCCCGCCCATCAGCATAACAAGGCTCCCAGTTCTCCATGGCCTGTCCTGCCTTTCTGGATTTTACACTTTATTCAGATGGCCCTTTTGACCTGGGGGAAGTGAGACTTCATTGTAGTGCAGGTTTCCTTTGCAAGCTTGCTTGGTTGGCCAAAAAGGGCGTATGCGTTTTTTCCTGAATATATTCAGGAAAAAACGCATACGCCCTTTTTGGCCAAGTGCATCATTGTGGACGTTCTGCCTCTTTTCCTATGCTTTCAATGCAATTCCAGTCTACCTCCTGAAATCGGTTTCCTGCAATTCTGCCGCGCTTCCAAGTCCTCTTGGCAGCCTTACTTCAGTATATTTTTGGACGATAGCTGTCATTTATAACTCTGCAGGTTTGTGAATTACAGTGCCCCTGAGCTCCTTTCTTCAACTCAATTTCTTGTGAGCTGGCCGCAACACCGCAGGATGGCTTCAGGCCCTAATCTGTTTCCGGCACGGCACGTTGAGCCTTTGGTTAATTCCTCTTCCTGGTGGGAAATGAGAGTTAAATTTGCCCGTCCAGACACCTCCAGCTAGTCTCTCATTGGTTCTCGCTATTCCTGTTCATCTTCCGCAGAAATTGCAAACTGGGCCAAACAGGAGGTTAAAGGGACTTACTCTCCAAGTCGGGAGAGTGTTAGTAAAACGTCTGGAATGTTGCACCCGAGTACCAGGGTATGAAAACTGAGACATATTTGAACACGTCTCCCGATCACATGGTTGATCATACTCTAGGTTCCACATGCATATTGTAGCTGAAGGAAGAATACCTTAAACCTGGAGAGTTGAGACCCGTGTAATGGGTACCATGCAATATGACTTCAAAGGGACTTCATTTGCTCACCGAACCTCTCCAATCCTATCACTGCTGCGTTTATGCCCCTGTAAACACGCTTGATTCTCTTTTGGAGACATAGCAATCCATAGGTTTTAAGATACTTACTAGTCAGGTACATTCTTAGGCGTTTAATATGCGGTGTTGAGTCCATTTCGTTGAGCAAGGAGTAGCTCTTGTCTATTCCATATTTGGCTTAAGGAACTTTATCTGTGCTCATTTCAATCTCTGGTTTATGCAGCACCCCATCTCACCTTTCCCCTTAAGCAAGCATAAGTTGGTTTTCTAAATTTGAGACCCTGTTCTGTTTTGGAATTTAGTTCCTGTGTAGCCAAGTTTACATTCCGTGTATTAGTGATATCTTATGATGTTTCTTTTTCTGTGTGACTTATTTCAGTTAGAATCATCGTACCTGAATCCACTCATTATGCTGCTACGGGCCTGATGACATAGATTTCATTGCTGAGTGATACTGCATTGTACGTAAGTACCACATGTTCTTTATCCATTTTTCACTTTCTGTGATATTGAACTTGTATGGTAAATGAGGTTCTTGTAAACAGAGGCGTCCGAAACTTTGGGGTGGCTGTGTCTTTTTGATTTTAATTTCCCTAAGCTATAGGACCATAAGTGGGAGTGCCCTAGGCTCTGTTGCTTTGTTTTTTAGATGTTTCAGGAAACACCATACACTTCTCCGGAGTGTCTGTTGGCAATTTACATCCTGCCCATCAGCATAACAAGGCTCCCAGTTCTCCATGGCCTGTCCTGCCTTTCTGGATTTTACACTTTTTTCAGATGGCCCTTTTGACCTGGGGGAAGTGAGACTTCATTGTAGTGCAGATTTCCTTTGCAAGCTTGCTTGGTTGGCCAAAAAGGGCGTATGCGTTTTTTCCTGAATATATTCAGGAAAAAACGCATACGCCCTTTTTGGCCAAGTGCATCATTGTGGACGTTCTGCCTCTTTTCCTATGCTTTCAATGCAATTCCAGTCTACCTCCTGAAATCGGTTTCCTGCAATTCTGCCCCGCTTTCAAGTCCTCTTGGCAGCCTTACTTCAGTATATTTTTGGACGATAGCTGTCAGTTATAACTCTGCAGGTTTGTGAATTACAGTGCCCCTGAGCTCCTTTCTTCAACTCGCTTTCTGTTGAGCTGGCCGCAACACCCCAGGATGGCTTCAGGCCCTAATCTGGTTCCGGCACGGCACGCTGAGCCTTTGGTTAATTCCTCTTCCTGGTGGGAAATGAGAGATAAATTTGCCCGTCCAGACACCTCCAGCTAGTCTCTCATTGGTTCTCGCTATTCCTGTTCATCTTCCGCAGAAATTGCAAACTAGGCCAAACAGGAGGTTAAAGGGACTGACTCTCCAAGTCGGGAGAGTGTTAGTAAAGCGTCTGGAATGTTGCACCCGAGTACCAGGGTATGAAAACTGAGACATATTTGAACACGTCTCCCTATCACATGGTTGATCATACTCTAGGTTCCACATGCATGTTTTAGCTGAAGGAAGAATACCTTAAACCTGGGTAGTTGAAACCCTTGGAATGGGTACCATGCAATATGACTTCAAAGGGTCTTCATTTGCTCACCGAACCTCTCCAATCCTATCACTGCTGCGTTTATGCCCCTGTACACACGCTTGATTCTCTTTTGGAGACATAGCAATCCATAGGTTTTAAGATAATTACTAGTCAGGTACATTCTTAGGCGTTTAATATGCGGTGTTGAGTCCATTTCGTTGAGCAAGGAGTAGCTCTTGTCTATTCCATATTTGGCTTAAGGAACTTTATCTGTGCTCATTTCAATCTCTGGTTTTATGCAGCACCCCAACTCACCTTTCCCCTTAAGCAAGCATAAGTTGGTTTTCTAAATTTGAGACCCTGTTCTGTTTTGGAATTCAGTTCCTGTGTAGCCAAGTTTACATTCCGTGTATTACTGATATCTTATGATGTTTCTTTTTCTGTGTGACTTATTTCAGTTAGAATCATCATACCTGAATCCACTCATTGTGCTGCTAAGGGCCTGATGACATAGATTTCATTGCTGAGTGATATTGCTTTGTAAGTAAATACCACAACTTCTTTATCCATTTTTCACTTTCTGCGGTGTTGAACTTGTACTGTAAATGAGGTTCTTGTAAACAGAGCCGTTCCAAACTTTGGGGTGGCTGTGTCTTTTTGATTTTAATTTCCCTAAGCTATAGGACCATAATTGGATGTGCCCTAGGCTCTGTTGCTTTGTTTTTTAGATGTTTCAGGAAACACCATACACTTCTCCCGAGTGTCTGTTGGCAATTGACATCCCGCCCATCAGCATAACAAGGCTCCCAGTTCTCCATGGCCTGTCCTGCCTTTCTGGATTTTACACTTTTTTCAGATGGCCCTTTTGACCGGGGAGAAGTGAGACTTCACTGTAGTGCAGATTTCCTTTGCAAGCTTGCTTGGTTGGCCAAAAAGGGCGTATGCGTTTTTTCCTGAATATATTCAGGAAAAAACGCATACGCCCTTTTTGGCCAAGTGCATCATTGTGGACGTTCTGCCTCTTTTCCTATGCTTTCAATGCAATTCCAGTCTACCTCCTGAAATCGGTTTCCTGCAATTCTGACCCGCTTTCAAGTCCTCTTGGCAGCCTTACTTCAGTATATTTTTGGACGATAGCTGTCATTTATAACTCTGCAGGTTTGTGAATTACAGTGCCCCTGAGCTCCTTTCTTCAACTCGCTTTCTTGTGAGCTGGCCGCAACACCACAGGATGGCTTCAGGCCCTAATCTGGTTCCGGCACGGCACGCTCAGCCTTTGGATATTTCCTCTTCCTGGTGGGAAATGAGAGTTAAATTTGCCCGTCCAGACACCTCCAGCTAGTCTCTCATTGGTTCTCCCTATTCCTGTTCATCTTCCACAGAAATTGCAAACTGGCCCAAACAGGAGGTTAAAGGCGCTGACTCTCCAAGTGGGGAAAGTGTTAGTAAAGCGTCTGGAATGTTGCACCCGAGTACCAGGGGAGGAAAACTGAGACATATTTGAACACGTCTCCCGTTCACACAGTTGATAATACTCTGGGTTCCACATGCATGTTTTAGCTGAAGGAAGAATACCTTAAACCTGTAGAGTTGAGACCCGTGTAATGGGTACCATGCAATATGACTTCAAAGGGTCTTCATTTGCTCACCGAACCTCTCCAATCCTATCACTGCTGCGTTTATGCCCCTGTACACACGCTTGATTCTCTTTTGGAGACATAGCAATCCATAGGTTTTAAGATACTTAGTAGTCAGGTACATTCTTAGGCATTTAATATGGGGTGTTGAGTCCATTTCGTTGAGCAAGGAGTAGCTCTTGTCTATTCCATATTTGGCTTAAGGAACTTTATCTGTGCTCATTTCAATCTCTGGTTTTATGCAGCACCCCAACTCACCTTTCCCCTTAAGGAAGCATAAGTTGGTTTTCTACATTTGAGACCCTGTTCTGTCTTGGAATTCAGTTCCTGTGTAGCCAAGGTTACATTCCGGGTATTAGTGATATCTTATGATGTTTCTTTTTCTGTGTGACTTATTTCAGTTAGAATCATCGTACCTGAATCCACTCATTATGCTGCTACGGGCCTGATGACATAGATTTCATTGCTGAGTGATACTGCATTGTACGTAAGTACCACAAGTTCTTTATCCATTTTTCACTTTCTGTGATATTGAACTTGTACGGTAAACGAGGTTCTTGTAAACAGAGGCGTCCCAAACTTTGGGGTGGCTGTGTCTTTTTGATTTTAATTTCCCTAAGCTATAGGACCATAAGTGGAAGTGCCCTAGGCTCTGTTGCTTTGTTTTTTAGATGTTTCAGGAAACACCATACACTTCTCCGGAGTGTCTGTTGGCAATTTACATCCCGCCCATCAGCCTAACAAGGCTCCCAGTTCTCCATGGCCTGTCCTGCCTTTCTGGATTTTACAATTTTTTCAGATGGCCCTTTTGACCGGGGGGAAGTGAGACTTCATTGTAGTGCAGATTTCCTTTGCAAGCTTGCTTGGTTGGCCAAAAAGGGCGTATGCGTTTTTTCCTGAATATATTCAGGAAAAAACACATACACCCTTTTTGGCCAAGTGCATCATTGTGGACGTTCTGCCTCTTTTCCTATGCTTTCAATGCAATTCCAGTCTACCTCCTGAAATCGGTTTCCTGCAATTCTGCCCCACTTTCAAGTCCTCTTGGCAGCCTTACTTCAGTATATTTTTGGACGATAGCTGTCATTTATAACTCTGCAGGTTTGTGAATTACAGTGCCCCTGAGCTCCTTTCTTCAACTCGCTTTCTTGTGAGCTGGCCGCAACACCGCAGGATGGCTTCAGGCCCTAATCTGGTTCCGGCACGGCACGCTGAGCCTTTGGTTAATTCCTCTTCCTGGTGGGAAATGAGAGTTAAATTTGCCCGTCCAGACACCTCCAGCTAGTCTCTCATTGGTTCTCGCTATTCCTGTTCATCTTCCGCAGAAATTGCAAACTGGGCCAAACAGGAGGTTAAAGGCGCTGACTCTCCAAGTGGGGAGAGTGTTAGTAAAGCGTCTGGAATGTTGCACCCGAGTACCAGGGGAGGAAAACTGAGACATATTTGAACACGTCTCCCGTTCACACGGTTGATCATACTCTGGGTTCCACATGCATGTTTTAGCTGAAGGAAGAATACCTTAAACCTGGAGAGTTGAGACCCGTGTAATGGGTACCATGCAATATGACTTCAAAGGGTCTTCATTTGCTCACCGAACCTCTCCAATCCTATCACTGCTGCATTTATGCCCCTGTACACATGCTTGATTCTCCTTTGGAGACATAGCAATCCATAGGTTTTAAGATACTTAGTAGTCAGGTACATTCTTAGGCGTTTAATATGCGGTGTTGAGTCCATTTCGTTGAGTAAGGAGTAGCTCTTGTCTATTCCATATTTGGCTTAAGGAACTTTATCTGTGCTCATTTCAATCTCTGGTTTTATGCAGCACCCCAAATCACCTTTCCCCTTAAGCAAGCATAAGTTGGTTTTCTAAATTTGAGACCCTGTTCTGTTTTGGAATTCAGTTCCTGTGTAGCCAAGTTTACATTCCGTGTATTAGTGATATCTTATGATGTTTCTTTTTCTGTGTGACTTATTTCAGTTAGAATCATCGTACCTGAATCCACTCATTATGCTGCTACGGGCCTGATGACATAGATTTCATTGCTGAGTGATACTGCATTGTACGTAAGTACCACAAGTTCTTTATCCATTTTTCACTTTCTGTGATTTTGAACTTGTACGGTAAACGGGGTTCTTGTAAACAGAGGCGTCCCAAACTTTGGGGTGGCTGTGTCTTTTTGATTTTAATTTCCCTAAGCTATAGGACCATAAGTGGAAGTGCCCTAGGCTCTGTTGCTTTGTTTTTTAGATGTTTCAGGAAACACCATACACTTCTCCCGAGTGTCTGTTGGCAATTTACATCCCGCCCATCAGCATAACAAGGCTCCCAGTTCTCCATGGCCTGTCCTGCCTTTCTGGATTTTACACTTTATTCAGATGGCCCTTTTGACCTGGGGGAAGTGAGACTTCATTGTAGTGCAGGTTTCCTTTGCAAGCTTGCTTGGTTGGCCAAAAAGGGCGTATGCGATTTTTTCCTGAATATATTCAGGAAAAAACGCATACGCCCTTTTTGGCCAAGTGCATCATTGTGGACGTTCTGCCTCTTTTCCTATGCTTTCAATGCAATTCCAGTCTACCTCCTGAAATCGGTTTCCTGCAATTCTGCCGCGCTTCCAAGTCCTCTTGGCAGCCTTACTTCAGTATATTTTTGGACGATAGCTGTCATTTATAACTCTGCAGGTTTGTGAATTACAGTGCCCCTGAGCTCCTTTCTTCAACTCGCTTTCTTGTGACATGGCCGCAACACCCCAGGATGGCTTCAGGCCCTAATCTTGTTCCGGCACGGCACGCTGAGCCTTTGGTTATTTCCTCTTCCTGGTGGGAAATGAGAGTTAAATTTGCCCGTCAAGACACCTCCAGCTAGTCTCTCATTGGTTCTCGCTATTCCTGTTCATCTTCCGCAGAAATTGCAAACTGGGCCAAACAGGAGGTTAAAGGCGCTGACTCTCCAAGTGGGGAGAGTGTTAGTAAAGCGTCTGGAATGTTGCACCCGAGTACCAGGGGAGGAAAACTGAGACATATTTGAACACGTCTCCCGTTCACACGGTTGATCATACTCTGGGTTCCACATGCATGTTTTAGCTGAAGGAAGAATACCTTAAACCTGGAGAGTTGAGACCCGTGTAATGGGTACCATGCAATATGACTTCAAAGGGTCTTCATTTGCTCACCGAACCTCTCCAATCCTATCACTGCTGCGTTTATGCCCCTGTACACACGCTTGATTCTCCTTTGGAGACATAGCAATCCATAGGTTTTAAGATACTTAGTAGTCAGGTACATTCTTAGGCGTATAATATGCGGTGTTGAGTCCATTTCGTTGAGTAAGGAGTAGCTCTTGTCTATTCCATATTTGGCTTAAGGAAATTTATCTGTGCTCATTTCAATCTTTGGTTTTATGCAGCACCCCAAATCACCTTTCCCCTTAAGCAAGCATAAGTTGGTTTTCTAAATTTGAGACCCTGTTCTGTTTTGGAATTCAGTTCCTGTGTAGCCAAGTTTACATTCCGTGTATTAGTGATATCTTATGATGTTTCTTTTTCTGTGTGACTTATTTCAGTTAGAATCATCGTACCTGAATCCACTCATTATGGTGCTACGGGCCTGATGACATAGATTTCATTGCTGAGTGATACTGCATTGTACGTAAGTACCACAAGTTCTTTATCCATTTTTCACTTTCTGTGATATTGAACTTGTACGGTAAACGAGGTTCTTGTAAACAGAGGCGTCCCAAACTTTGGGGTGGCTGTGTCTTTTTGATTTTAATTTCCCTAAGCTATAGGACCATAATTGGAAGTGCCCTAGGCTCTGTTGCTTTGTTTTTTAGATGTTTCAGGAAACACCATACACTTCTCTGGAGTGTCTGTTGGCAATTTACATCCCGCCCATCAGCCTAACAAGGCTCCCAGTTCTCCATGGCCTGTCCTGCCTTTCTGGATTTTACAATTTTTTCAGATGGCCCTTTTGACCGGGGGGAAGTGACACTTCATTGTAGTGCAGATTTCCTTTGCAAGCTTGCTTGGTTGGCCAAAAAGGGCGTATGCGTTTTTTCCTGAATATATTCAGGAAAAAACGCATACGCCCTTTTTGGCCAAGTGCATCATTGTGGACGTTCTGCCTCTTTTCCTATGCTTTCAATGCAATTCCAGTCTACCTCCTGAAATCGGTTTCCTGCAATTTTGCCCCGCTTTCAAGTCCTCTTGGCAGCCTTACTTCAGTATATTTTTGGACGATAGCTGTCATTTATAACTCTGCAGGTTTGTGAATTACAGTGCCCCTGAGCTCCTTTCTACAACTCGCTTTCTTTTGAGCTGGCCGCAACACCCCAGGATGGCTTCAGGCCCTAATCTGGTTCCGGCACGGCACGCTGAGCCTTTGGTTATTTCCTCTTCCTGGTGGGAAATGAGAGTTAAATTTGCCCGTCCAGACACCTCCAGCTAGTCTCTCATTGGTTCTCGCTATTCCTGTTCATCTTCCGCAGAAATTGCAAACTGGGCCAAACAGGAGGTTAAAGGCGCTGACTCTCCAAGTGGGGAGAGTGTTAGTAAAGCGTCTGGAATGTTGCACCCGAGTACCAGGGGAGGAAAACTGAGACATATTTGAACACGTCTCCCGTTCACACGGTTGATCATACTCTGGGTTCCACATGCATGTTTTAGCTGAAGGAAGAATACCTTAAACCTGGAGAGTTGAGACCCGTGTAATGGGTACCATGCAATATGACTTCAAAGGGTCTTCATTTGCTCACCGAACCTCTCCAATCCTATCATTGCTGCGTTTATGCCCCTGTACACATGCTTGATTCTCCTTTGGAGACATAGCAATCCATAGGTTTTAAGATACTTACTAGTCAGGTACATTCTTAGGCGTTTAATATGCGGTGTTGAGTCCATTTCGTTGAGTAAGGAGTAGCTCTTGTCTATTCCATATTTGGCTTAAGGAACTTTATCTGTGCTCATTTCAATCTCTGGTTTTATGCAGCACCGCAAATCACCTTTCCCCTTAAGCAAGCATAAGTTGGTTTTCTAAATTTGAGACCCTGTTCTGTTTTGGAATTCAGTTCCTGTGTAGCCAAGTTTACATTCCGTGTATTAGTGATATCTTATGATGTTTCTTTTTCTGTGTGACTTATTTCAGTTAGAATCATCGTACCTGAATCCACTCATTATGCTGCTACGGGCCTGATGACATAGATTTCATTGCTGAGTGATACTGCATTGTACGTAAGTACCACAAGTTCTTTATCCATTTTTCACTTTCTGTGATTTTGAACTTGTACGGTAAACGGGGTTCTTGTAAACAGAGGCGTCCCAAACTTTGGGGTGGCTGTGTCTTTTTGATTTTAATTTCCCTAAGCTATAGGACCATAAGTGGAAGTGCCCTAGGCTCTGTTGCTTTGTTTTTTAGATGTTTCAGGAAACACCATACACTTCTCCCGAGTGTCTGTTGGCAATTTACATCCCGCCCATCAGCATAACAAGGCTCCCAGTTCTCCATGGCCTGTCCTGCCTTTCTGGATTTTACACTTTATTCAGATGGCCCTTTTGACCTGGGGGAAGTGAGACTTCATTGTAGTGCAGGTTTCCTTTGCAAGCTTGCTTGGTTGGCCAAAAAGGGCGTATGCGTTTTTTCCTGAATATATTCAGGAAAAAACGCATACGCCCTTTTTGGCCAAGTGCATCATTGTGGACGTTCTGCCTCTTTTCCTATGCTTTCAATGCAATTCCAGTCTACCTCCTGAAATCGGTTTCCTGCAATTCTGCCGCGCTTCCAAGTCCTCTTGGCAGCCTTACTTCAGTATATTTTTGGACGATAGCTGTCATTTATAACTCTGCAGGTTTGTGAATTACAGTGCCCCTGAGCTCCTTTCTTCAACTCAATTTCTTGTGAGCTGGCCGCAACACCGCAGGATGGCTTCAGGCCCTAATCTGTTTCCGGCACGGCACGTTGAGCCTTTGGTTAATTCCTCTTCCTGGTGGGAAATGAGAGTTAAATTTGCCCGTCCAGACACCTCCAGCTAGTCTCTCATTGGTTCTCGCTATTCCTGTTCATCTTCCGCAGAAATTGCAAACTGGGCCAAACAGGAGGTTAAAGGGACTTACTCTCCAAGTCGGGAGAGTGTTAGTAAAACGTCTGGAATGTTGCACCCGAGTACCAGGGTATGAAAACTGAGACATATTTGAACACGTCTCCCGATCACATGGTTGATCATACTCTAGGTTCCACATGCATATTGTAGCTGAAGGAAGAATACCTTAAACCTGGAGAGTTGAGACCCGTGTAATGGGTACCATGCAATATGACTTCAAAGGGACTTCATTTGCTCACCGAACCTCTCCAATCCTATCACTGCTGCGTTTATGCCCCTGTAAACACGCTTGATTCTCTTTTGGAGACATAGCAATCCATAGGTTTTAAGATACTTACTAGTCAGGTACATTCTTAGGCGTTTAATATGCGGTGTTGAGTCCATTTCGTTGAGCAAGGAGTAGCCCTTGTCTATTCCATATTTGGCTTAAGGAACTTTATCTGTGCTCATTTCAATCTCTGGTTTATGCAGCACCCCAACTCACCTTTCCCCTTAAGCAAGCATAAGTTGGTTTTCTAAATTTGAGACCCTGTTCTGTTTTGGAATTTAGTTCCTGTGTAGCCAAGTTTACATTCCGTGTATTAGTGATATCTTATGATGTTTCTTTTTCTGTGTGACTTATTTCAGTTAGAATCATCGTACCTGAATCCACTCATTATGCTGCTACGGGCCTGATGACATAGATTTCATTGCTGAGTGATACTGCATTGTACGTAAGTACCACATGTTCTTTATCCATTTTTCACTTTCTGTGATATTGAACTTGTATGGTAAATGAGGTTCTTGTAAACAGAGGCGTCCGAAACTTTGGGGTGGCTGTGTCTTTTTGATTTTAATTTCCCTAAGCTATAGGACCATAAGTGGGAGTGCCCTAGGCTCTGTTGCTTTGTTTTTTAGATGTTTCAGGAAACACCATACACTTCTCCGGAGTGTCTGTTGGCAATTTACATCCCGCCCATCAGCATAACAAGGCTCCCAGTTCTCCATGGCCTGTCCTGCCTTTCTGGATTTTACACTTTTTTCAGATGGCCCTTTTGACCTGGGGGAAGTGAGACTTCATTGTAGTGCAGATTTCCTTTGCAAGCTTGCTTGGTTGGCCAAAAAGGGCGTATGCGTTTTTTCCTGAATATATTCAGGAAAAAACGCATACGCCCTTTTTGGCCAAGTGCATCATTGTGGACGTTCTGCCTCTTTTCCTATGCTTTCAATGCAATTCCAGTCTACCTCCTGAAATCGGTTTCCTGCAATTCTGCCCCGCTTTCAAGTCCTCTTGGCAGCCTTACTTCAGTATATTTTTGGACGATAGCTGTCATTTATAACTCTGCAGGTTTGTGAATTACAGTGCCCCTGAGCTCCTTTCTTCAACTCGCTTTCTGTTGAGCTGGCCGCAACACCCCAGGATGGCTTCAGGCCCTAATCTGGTTCCGGCACGGCACGCTGAGCCTTTGGTTAATTCCTCTTCCTGGTGGGAAATGAGAGATAAATTTGCCCGTCCAGACACCTCCAGCTAGTCTCTCATTGGTTCTCGCTATTCCTGTTCATCTTCCGCAGAAATTGCAAACTAGGCCAAACAGGAGGTTAAAGGGACTGACTCTCCAAGTCGGGAGAGTGTTAGTAAAGCGTCTGGAATGTTGCACCCGAGTACCAGGGTATGAAAACTGAGACATATTTGAACACGTCTCCCTATCACATGGTTGATCATACTCTAGGTTCCACATGCATGTTTTAGCTGAAGGAAGAATACCTTAAACCTGGGTAGTTGATACCTGAGGAATAGGTACCATGCAATATGAATTCAAAGGGTCTTCATTTGCTCACCGAACCTCTCCAATCCTATCACTGCTGCGTTTATGCCCCTGTAAACATGCTTGATTCTCTTTCGGAGACATAGCAATCCATAGGTTTTAAGATACTTACTAGTCAGGTACATTCTTAGGCGTTTAATATGCGGTGTTGAGTCCATTTCTTTGAGCAAGGAGTAGCTCTTGTCTATTCCATATTTGGCTTAAGGAACATTATCTGTGCTCATTTCAATCTCTGGTTTTATGCAGCACCCCAAATCACCTTTCCCCTTAAGCAAGCATAAGTTGGTTTTCTAAATTTGAGACCCTGTTCTGTTTTGGAATTCAGTTCCTGTGTAGCCAAGTTTACATTCCATGTATTACTGATATCTTATGATGTTTCTTTTTCTGTGTGACTTATTTCAGTTAGAATCATCGTACCTGAATCCACTCATTATGCTGCTACGGGCCTGATGACATAGATTTCATTGCTGAGTGATACTGCATTGTACGTAAGTACCACAAGTTCTTTATCCATTTTTCACTTTCTGTGATATTGAACTTGTACAGTAAACGAGGTTCTTGTAAACAGAGGCGTCCCAAACTTTGGGGTGGCTGTGTCTTTTTGATTTTAATTTCCCTAAGCTATAGGACCATAAGTGGAAGTGCCCTAGGCTCTGTTGCTTTGTTTTTTAGATGTTTCAGGAAACACCATACACTTCTCCCGAGTGTCTGTTGGCAATTTACATCCCGCCCATCAGCCTAACAAGGCTCCCAGTTCTCCAAGGCCTGTCCTGCCTTTCTGGATTTTACAATTTTTTCAGATGGCCCTTTTGACCGGGGGGAAGTGACACTTCATTGTAGTGCAGATTTCCTTTGCAAGCTTGCTTGGTTGGCCAAAAAGGGCGTATGCGTTTTTTCCTGAATATATTCAGGAAAAAACGCATACGCCCTTTTTGGCCAAGTGCATCATTGTGGACGTTCTGCCTCTTTTCCTATGCTTTCAATGCAATTCCAGTCTACCTCCTGAAATCGGTTTCCTGCAATTTTGCCCCGCTTTCAAGTCCTCTTGGCAGCCTTACTTCAGTATATTTTTGGACGATAGCTGTCATTTATAACTCTGCAGGTTTGTGAATTACAGTGCCCCTGAGCTCCTTTCTACAACTCGCTTTCTTGTGAGCTGGCCGCAACACCCCAGGATGGCTTCAGGCCCTAATCTGGTTCCGGCACGGCACGCTGAGCCTTTGGTTATTTCCTCTTCCTGGTGGGAAATGAGAGTTAAATTTGCCCGTCCAGACACCTCCAGCTAGTCTCTCATTGGTTCTCGCTATTCCTGTTCATCTTCCGCAGAAATTGCAAACTGGGCCAAACAGGAGGTTAAAGGCGCTGACTCTCCAAGTGGGGAGAGTGTTAGTAAAGCGTCTGGAATGTTGCACCCGAGTACCAGGGGAGGAAAACTGAGACATATTTGAACACGTCTCCCGTTCACACGGTTGATCATACTCTGGGTTCCACATGCATGTTTTAGCTGAAGGAAGAATACCTTAAACCTGGAGAGTTGAGACCCGTGTAATGGGTACCATGCAATATGACTTCAAAGGGTCTTCATTTGCTCACCGAACCTCTCCAATCCTATCACTGCTGCGTTTATGCCCCTGTACACATGCTTGATTCTCCTTTGGAGACATAGCAATCCATAGGTTTTAAGATACTTACTAGTCAGGTACATTCTTAGGCGTTTAATATGCGGTGTTGAGTCCATTTCGTTGAGTAAGGAGTAGCTCTTGTCTATTCCATATTTGGCTTAAGGAACTTTATCTGTGCTCATTTCAATCTCTGGTTTTATGCAGCACCGCAAATCACCTTTCCCCTTAAGCAAGCATAAGTTGGTTTTCTAAATTTGAGACCCTGTTCTGTTTTGGAATTCAGTTCCTGTGTAGCCAAGTTTACATTCCGTGTATTAGTGATATCTTATGATGTTTCTTTTTCTGTGTGACTTATTTCAGTTAGAATCATCGTACCTGAATCCACTCATTATGCTGCTACGGGCCTGATGACATAGATTTCATTGCTGAGTGATACTGCATTGTACGTAAGTACCACAAGTTCTTTATCCATTTTTCACTTTCTGTGATTTTGAACTTGTACGGTAAACGGGGTTCTTGTAAACAGAGGCGTCCCAAACTTTGGGGTGGCTGTGTCTTTTTGATTTTAATTTCCCTAAGCTATAGGACCATAAGTGGAAGTGCCCTAGGCTCTGTTGCTTTGTTTTTTAGATGTTTCAGGAAACACCATACACTTCTCCCGAGTGTCTGTTGGCAATTTACATCCCGCCCATCAGCATAACAAGGCTCCCAGTTCTCCATGGCCTGTCCTGCCTTTCTGGATTTTACACTTTATTCAGATGGCCCTTTTGACCTGGGGGAAGTGAGACTTCATTGTAGTGCAGGTTTCCTTTGCAAGCTTGCTTGGTTGGCCAAAAAGGGCGTATGCGTTTTTTCCTGAATATATTCAGGAAAAAACGCATACGCCCTTTTTGGCCAAGTGCATCATTGTGGACGTTCTGCCTCTTTTCCTATGCTTTCAATGCAATTCCAGTCTACCTCCTGAAATCGGTTTCCTGCAATTCTGCCGCGCTTCCAAGTCCTCTTGGCAGCCTTACTTCAGTATATTTTTGGACGATAGCTGTCATTTATAACTCTGCAGGTTTGTGAATTACAGTGCCCCTGAGCTCCTTTCTTCAACTCAATTTCTTGTGAGCTGGCCGCAACACCGCAGGATGGCTTCAGGCCCTAATCTGTTTCCGGCACGGCACGTTGAGCCTTTGGTTAATTCCTCTTCCTGGTGGGAAATGAGAGTTAAATTTGCCCGTCCAGACACCTCCAGCTAGTCTCTCATTGGTTCTCGCTATTCCTGTTCATCTTCCGCAGAAATTGCAAACTGGGCCAAACAGGAGGTTAAAGGGACTTACTCTCCAAGTCGGGAGAGTGTTAGTAAAACGTCTGGAATGTTGCACCCGAGTACCAGGGTATGAAAACTGAGACATATTTGAACACGTCTCCCGATCACATGGTTGATCATACTCTAGGTTCCACATGCATATTGTAGCTGAAGGAAGAATACCTTAAACCTGGAGAGTTGAGACCCGTGTAATGGGTACCATGCAATATGACTTCAAAGGGACTTCATTTGCTCACCGAACCTCTCCAATCCTATCACTGCTGCGTTTATGCCCCTGTAAACACGCTTGATTCTCTTTTGGAGACATAGCAATCCATAGGTTTTAAGATACTTACTAGTCAGGTACATTCTTAGGCGTTTAATATGCGGTGTTGAGTCCATTTCGTTGAGCAAGGAGTAGCCCTTGTCTATTCCATATTTGGCTTAAGGAACTTTATCTGTGCTCATTTCAATCTCTGGTTTATGCAGCACCCCAACTCACCTTTCCCCTTAAGCAAGCATAAGTTGGTTTTCTAAATTTGAGACCCTGTTCTGTTTTGGAATTTAGTTCCTGTGTAGCCAAGTTTACATTCCGTGTATTAGTGATATCTTATGATGTTTCTTTTTCTGTGTGACTTATTTCAGTTAGAATCATCGTACCTGAATCCACTCATTATGCTGCTACGGGCCTGATGACATAGATTTCATTGCTGAGTGATACTGCATTGTACGTAAGTACCACATGTTCTTTATCCATTTTTCACTTTCTGTGATATTGAACTTGTATGGTAAATGAGGTTCTTGTAAACAGAGGCGTCCGAAACTTTGGGGTGGCTGTGTCTTTTTGATTTTAATTTCCCTAAGCTATAGGACCATAAGTGGGAGTGCCCTAGGCTCTGTTGCTTTGTTTTTTAGATGTTTCAGGAAACACCATACACTTCTCCGGAGTGTCTGTTGGCAATTTACATCCCGCCCATCAGCATAACAAGGCTCCCAGTTCTCCATGGCCTGTCCTGCCTTTCTGGATTTTACACTTTTTTCAGATGGCCCTTTTGACCTGGGGGAAGTGAGACTTCATTGTAGTGCAGATTTCCTTTGCAAGCTTGCTTGGTTGGCCAAAAAGGGCGTATGCGTTTTTTCCTGAATATATTCAGGAAAAAACGCATACGCCCTTTTTGGCCAAGTGCATCATTGTGGACGTTCTGCCTCTTTTCCTATGCTTTCAATGCAATTCCAGTCTACCTCCTGAAATCGGTTTCCTGCAATTCTGCCCCGCTTTCAAGTCCTCTTGGCAGCCTTACTTCAGTATATTTTTGGACGATAGCTGTCATTTATAACTCTGCAGGTTTGTGAATTACAGTGCCCCTGAGCTCCTTTCTTCAACTCGCTTTCTGTTGAGCTGGCCGCAACACCCCAGGATGGCTTCAGGCCCTAATCTGGTTCCGGCACGGCACGCTGAGCCTTTGGTTAATTCCTCTTCCTGGTGGGAAATGAGAGATAAATTTGCCCGTCCAGACACCTCCAGCTAGTCTCTCATTGGTTCTCGCTATTCCTGTTCATCTTCCGCAGAAATTGCAAACTAGGCCAAACAGGAGGTTAAAGGGACTGACTCTCCAAGTCGGGAGAGTGTTAGTAAAGCGTCTGGAATGTTGCACCCGAGTACCAGGGTATGAAAACTGAGACATATTTGAACACGTCTCCCTATCACATGGTTGATCATACTCTAGGTTCCACATGCATGTTTTAGCTGAAGGAAGAATACCTTAAACCTGGGTAGTTGATACCTGAGGAATAGGTACCATGCAATATGAATTCAAAGGGTCTTCATTTGCTCACCGAACCTCTCCAATCCTATCACTGCTGCGTTTATGCCCCTGTAAACATGCTTGATTCTCTTTCGGAGACATAGCAATCCATAGGTTTTAAGATACTTACTAGTCAGGTACATTCTTAGGCGTTTAATATGCGGTGTTGAGTCCATTTCTTTGAGCAAGGAGTAGCTCTTGTCTATTCCATATTTGGCTTAAGGAACATTATCTGTGCTCATTTCAATCTCTGGTTTTATGCAGCACCCCAAATCACCTTTCCCCTTAAGCAAGCATAAGTTGGTTTTCTAAATTTGAGACCCTGTTCTGTTTTGGAATTCAGTTCCTGTGTAGCCAAGGTTACATTCCATGTATTACTGATATCTTATGATGTTTCTTTTTCTGTGTGACTTATTTCAGTTAGAATCATCGTACCTGAATCCACTCATTATGCTGCTACGGGCCTGATGACATAGATTTCATTGCTGAGTGATACTGCATTGTACGTAAGTACCACAAGTTCTTTATCCATTTTTCACTTTCTGTGATATTGAACTTGTACAGTAAACGAGGTTCTTGTAAACAGAGGCGTCCCAAACTTTGGGGTGGCTGTGTCTTTTTGATTTTAATTTCCCTAAGCTATAGGACCATAAGTGGAAGTGCCCTAGGCTCTGTTGCTTTGTTTTTTAGATGTTTCAGGAAACACCATACACTTCTCCCGAGTGTCTGTTGGCAATTTACATCCCGCCCATCAGCCTAACAAGGCTCCCAGTTCTCCAAGGCCTGTCCTGCCTTTCTGGATTTTACAATTTTTTCAGATGGCCCTTTTGACCGGGGGGAAGTGACACTTCATTGTAGTGCAGATTTCCTTTGCAAGCTTGCTTGGTTGGCCAAAAAGGGCGTATGCGTTTTTTCCTGAATATATTCAGGAAAAAACGCATACGCCCTTTTTGGCCAAGTGCATCATTGTGGACGTTCTGCCTCTTTTCCTATGCTTTCAATGCAATTCCAGTCTACCTCCTGAAATCGGTTTCCTGCAATTTTGCCCCGCTTTCAAGTCCTCTTGGCAGCCTTACTTCAGTATATTTTTGGACGATAGCTGTCATTTATAACTCTGCAGGTTTGTGAATTACAGTGCCCCTGAGCTCCTTTCTACAACTCGCTTTCTTGTGAGCTGGCCGCAACACCCCAGGATGGCTTCATGCCCTAATCTGATTCCGGCACGGCACGCTGAGCCTTTGGTTATTTCCTCTTCCTGGTGGGAAATGAGAGTTAAATTTGCCCGTCCAGACACCTCCAGCTAGTCTCTCATTGGTTCTCGCTATTCCTGTTCATCTTCCGCAGAAATTGCAAACTGGGCCAAACAGGAGGTTAAAGGCGCTGACTCTCCAAGTGGGGAGAGTGTTAGTAAAGCGTCTGGAATGTTGCACCCGAGTACCAGGGGAGGAAAACTGAGACATATTTGAACACGTCTCCCGTTCACACGGTTGATCATACTCTGGGTTCCACATGCATGTTTTAGCTGAAGGAAGAATACCTTAAACCTGGAGAGTTGAGACCCGTGTAATGGGTACCATGCAATATGACTTCAAAGGGTCTTCATTTGCTCACCGAACCTCTCCAATCCTATCACTGCTGCGTTTATGCCCCTGTACACATGCTTGATTCTCCTTTGGAGACATAGCAATCCATAGGTTTTAAGATACTTACTAGTCAGGTACATTCTTAGGCGTTTAATATGCGGTGTTGAGTCCATTTCGTTGAGTAAGGAGTAGCTCTTGTCTATTCCATATTTGGCTTAAGGAACTTTACCTGTGCTCATTTCAATCTCTGGTTTTATGCAGCACCCCAAATCACCTTTCCCCTTAAGCAAGCATAAGTTGGTTTTCTAAATTTGAGACCCTGTTCTGTTTTGGAATTCAGTTCCTGTGTAGCCAAGTTTACATTCCGTGTATTAGTGATATCTTATGATGTTTCTTTTTCTGTGTGACTTATTTCAGTTAGAATCATCGTACCTGAATCCACTCATTATGCTGCTACGGGCCTGATGACATAGATTTCATTGCTGAGTGATACTGCATTGTACGTAAGTACCACAAGTTCTTTATCCATTTTTCACTTTCTGTGATTTTGAACTTGTACGGTAAATGGGGTTCTTGTAAACAGAGGCGTCCCAAACTTTGGGGTGGCTGTGTCTTTTTGATTTTAATTTCCCTAAGCTATAGGACCATAAGTGGAAGTGCCCTAGGCTCTGTTGCTTTGTTTTTTAGATGTTTCAGGAAACACCATACACTTCTCCCGAGTGTCTGTTGGCAATTTACATCCCGCCCATCAGCATAACAAGGCTCCCAGTTCTCCATGGCCTGTCCTGCCTTTCTGGATTTTACACTTTATTCAGATGGCCCTTTTGACCTGGGGGAAGTGAGACTTCATTGTAGTGCAGGTTTCCTTTGCAAGCTTGCTTGGTTGGCCAAAAAGGGCGTATGCGTTTTTTCCTGAATATATTCAGGAAAAAACGCATACGCCCTTTTTGGCCAAGTGCATCATTGTGGACGTTCTGCCTCTTTTCCTATGCTTTCAATGCAATTCCAGTCTACCTCCTGAAATCGGTTTCCTGCAATTCTGCCGCGCTTCCAAGTCCTCTTGGCAGCCTTACTTCAGTATATTTTTGGACGATAGCTGTCATTTATAACTCTGCAGGTTTGTGAATTACAGTGCCCCTGAGCTCCTTTCTTCAACTCAATTTCTTGTGAGCTGGCCGCAACACCGCAGGATGGCTTCAGGCCCTAATCTGTTTCCGGCACGGCACGTTGAGCCTTTGGTTAATTCCTCTTCCTGGTGGGAAATGAGAGTTAAATTTGCCCGTGCAGACACCTCCAGCTAGTCTCTCATTGGTTCTCGCTATTCCTGTTCATCTTCCGCAGAAATTGCAAACTGGGCCAAACAGGAGGTTAAAGGGACTTACTCTCCAAGTCGGGAGAGTGTTAGTAAAACGTCTGGAATGTTGCACCCGAGTACCAGGGTATGAAAACTGAGACATATTTGAACACGTCTCCCGATCACATGGTTGATCATACTCTAGGTTCCACATGCATATTGTAGCTGAAGGAAGAATACCTTAAACCTGGAGAGTTGAGACCCGTGTAATGGGTACCATGCAATATGACTTCAAAGGGACTTCATTTGCTCACCGAACCTCTCCAATCCTATCACTGCTGCGTTTATGCCCCTGTAAACACGCTTGATTCTCTTTTGGAGACATAGCAATCCATAGGTTTTAAGATACTTACTAGTCAGGTACATTCTTAGGCGTTTAATATGCGGTGTTGAGTCCATTTCGTTGAGCAAGGAGTAGCTCTTGTCTATTCCATATTTGGCTTAAGGAACTTTATCTGTGCTCATTTCAATCTCTGGTTTATGCAGCACCCCAACTCACCTTTCCCCTTAAGCAAGCATAAGTTGGTTTTCTAAATTTGAGACCCTGTTCTGTTTTGGAATTTAGTTCCTGTGTAGCCAAGTTTACATTCCGTGTATTAGTGATATCTTATGATGTTTCTTTTTCTGTGTGACTTATTTCAGTTAGAATCATCGTACCTGAATCCACTCATTATGCTGCTACGGGCCTGATGACATAGATTTCATTGCTGAGTGATACTGCATTGTACGTAAGTACCACATGTTCTTTATCCATTTTTCACTTTCTGTGATATTGAACTTGTATGGTAAATGAGGTTCTTGTAAACAGAGGCGTCCGAAACTTTGGGGTGGCTGTGTCTTTTTTATTTTAATTTCCCTAAGCTATAGGACCATAAGTGGGAGTGCCCTAGGCTCTGTTGCTTTGTTTTTTAGATGTTTCAGGAAACACCATACACTTCTCCGGAGTGTCTGTTGGCAATTTACATCCCGCCCATCAGCATAACAAGGCTCCCAGTTCTCCATGGCCTGTCCTGCCTTTCTGGATTTTACACTTTTTTCAGATGGCCCTTTTGACCTGGGGGAAGTGAGACTTCATTGTAGTGCAGATTTCCTTTGCAAGCTTGCTTGGTTGGCCAAAAAGGGCGTATGCGTTTTTTCCTGAATATATTCAGGAAAAAACGCATACGCCCTTTTTGGCCAAGTGCATCATTGTGGACGTTCTGCCTCTTTTCCTATGCTTTCAATGCAATTCCAGTCTACCTCCTGAAATCGGTTTCCTGCAATTCTGCCCCGCTTTCAAGTCCTCTTGGCAGCCTTACTTCAGTATATTTTTGGACGATAGCTGTCATTTATAACTCTGCAGGTTTGTGAATTACAGTGCCCCTGAGCTCCTTTCTTCAACTCGCTTTCTGTTGAGCTGGCCGCAACACCCCAGGATGGCTTCAGGCCCTAATCTGGTTCCGGCACGGCACGCTGAGCCTTTGGTTAATTCCTCTTCCTGGTGGGAAATGAGAGATAAATTTGCCCGTCCAGACACCTCCAGCTAGTCTCTCATTGGTTCTCACTATTCCTGTTCATCTTCCGCAGAAATTGCAAACTAGGCCAAACAGGAGGTTAAAGGGACTGACTCTCCAAGTCGGGAGAGTGTTAGTAAAGCGTCTGGAATGTTGCACCCGAGTACCAGGGTATGAAAACTGAGACATATTTGAACACGTCTCCCTATCACATGGTTGATCATACTCTAGGTTCCACATGCATGTTTTAGCTGAAGGAAGAATACCTTAAACCTGGGTAGTTGATACCTGAGGAATAGGTACCATGCAATATGAATTCAAAGGGTCTTCATTTGCTCACCGAACCTCTCCAATCCTATCACTGCTGCGTTTATGCCCCTGTAAACATGCTTCATTCTCTTTCGGAGACATAGCAATCCATAGGTTTTAAGATACTTACTAGTCAGGTACATTCTTAGGCGTTTAATATGCGGTGTTGAGTCCATTTCTTTGAGCAAGGAGTAGCTCTTGTCTATTCCATATTTGGCTTAAGGAACATTATCTGTGCTCATTTCAATCTCTGGTTTTATGCAGCACCCCAAATCACCTTTCCCCTTAAGCAAGCATAAGTTGGTTTTCTAAATTTGAGACCCTGTTCTGTTTTGGAATTCAGTTCCTGTGTAGCCAAGGTTACATTCCATGTATTACTGATATCTTATGATGTTTCTTTTTCTGTGTGACTTATTTCAGTTAGAATCATCGTACCTGAATCCACTCATTATGCTGCTACGGGCCTGATGACATAGATTTCATTGCTGAGTGATACTGCATTGTACGTAAGTACCACAAGTTCTTTATCCATTTTTCACTTTCTGTGATATTGAACTTGTACAGTAAACGAGGTTCTTGTAAACAGAGGCGTCCCAAACTTTGGGGTGGCTGTGTCTTTTTGATTTTAATTTCCCTAAGCTATAGGACCATAAGTGGAAGTGCCCTAGGCTCTGTTGCTTTGTTTTTTAGATGTTTCAGGAAACACCATACACTTCTCCCGAGTGTCTGTTGGCAATTTACATCCCGCCCATCAGCATAACAAGGCTCCCAGTTCTCCATGGCCTGTCCTTCCTTTCTGGATTTTACACTTTTTTCAGCTGGCCCTTTTGACCGGGGGGAAGTGAGACTTCATTGTAGTGCAGATTTCCTTTGCAAGCTTGCTTGGTTGGCCAAAAAGGGCGTATGCGTTTTTTCCTGAATATATTCAGGAAAAAATGCATACGCCCTTTTTGGCCAAGTGCATCATTGTGGACGTTCTGCCTCTTTTCCTATGCTTTCAATGCAATTCCAGTCTACCTCCTGAAATCGGTTTCCTGCAATTCTGCCGCGCTTTCAAGTCCTCTTGGCAGCCTTACTTCAGTATATTTTTGGACGATAGCTGTCATTTATAACTCTGCAAGTTTGTGAATTACAGTGCCCCTGAGCTCCTTTCTTCAATTCACTGTCTTTTGAGCTGGCCGCAACACCGCAGGATAGCTTCAGGCCCTAATCTTGTTCCGGCACGGCACGCTGAGCCTTTGGTTATTTCCTCTTCCTGGTGGGAAATGAGAGTTAAATTTGCCCGTCAAGACACCTCCAGCTAGTCTCTCATTGGTTCTCGCTATTCCTGTTCATCTTCCGCAGAAATTGCAAACTGGGCCAAACAGGAGGTTAAAGGCGCTGACTCTCCAAGTGGGGAGAGTGTTAGTAAAGCGTCTGGAATGTTGCACCCGAGTACCAGGGGAGGAAAACTGAGACATATTTGAACACGTCTCCCGTTCACACGGTTGATCATACTCTGGGTTCCACATGCATGTTTTAGCTGAAGGAAGAATACCTTAAACCTGGAGAGTTGAGACCCGTGTAATGGGTACCATGCAATATGACTTCAAAGGGTCTTCATTTGCTCACCGAACCTCTCCAATCCTATCACTGCTGCGTTTATGCCCCTGTACACACGCTTGATTCTCCTTTGGAGACATAGCAATCCATAGGTTTTAAGATACTTAGTAGTCAGGTACATTCTTAGGCGTTTAATATGCGGTGTTGAGTCCATTTCGTTGAGTAAGGAGTAGCTCTTGTCTATTCCATATTTGGCTTAAAGAAATTTATCTGTGCTCATTTCAATCTCTGGTTTTATGCAGCACCCCAAATCACCTTTCCCCTTAAGCAAGCATAAGTTGGTTTTCTAAATTTGAGACCCTGTTCTGTTTTGGAATTCAGTTCCTGTGTAGCCAAGTTTACATTCCGTGTATTAGTGATATCTTATGATGTTTCTTTTTCTGTGTGACTTATTTCAGTTAGAATCATCGTACCTGAATCCACTCATTATGGTGCTACGGGCCTGATGACATAGATTTCATTGCTGAGTGATACTGCATTGTACGTAAGTACCACAAGTTCTTTATCCATTTTTCACTTTCTGTGATATTGAACTTGTACGGTAAACGAGGTTTTTGTAAACAGAGGCGTCCCAAACTTTGGGGTGGCTGTGTCTTTTTGATTTTAATTTCCCTAAGCTATAGGACCATAAGTGGAAGTGCCCTAGGCTCTGTTGCTTTGTTTTTTAGATGTTTCAGGAAACACCATACACTTCTTCCGAGTGTCTGTTGGCAATTTACATCCCGCCCATCAGCATAACAAGGCTCCCAGTTCTCCATGGCCTGTCCTGCCTTTCTGGATTTTACACTTTTTTCAGATGGCCCTTTTGACCGGGGGGAAGTGAGACTTCATTGTAGTGCAGATTTCCTTTGCAAGCTTGCTTGGTTGGCCAAAAAGGGCGTATGCGTTTTTTCCTGAATATATTCAGGAAAAAACGCATACGCCCTTTTTGGCCAAGTGCATCATTGTGGACGTTCTGCCTCTTTTCCTATGCTTTCAATGCAATTCCAGTCTACCTCCTGAAATCGGTTTCCTGCAATTCTGCCGCGCTTCCAAGTCCTCTTGGAAGCCTTACTTCAGTATATTTTTGGACGATAGCTGTCATTTATAACTCTGCAGGTTTGTGAATTACAGTGCCCCTGAGCTCCTTTCTTCAACTCAATTTCTTGTGAGCTGGCCGCAACACCGCAGGATGGCTTCAGGCCCTAATCTGTTTCCGGCACGGCACGTTGAGCCTTTGGTTAATTCCTCTTCCTGGTGGGAAATGAGAGTTAAATTTGCCCGTCCAGACACCTCCAGCTAGTCTCTCATTGGTTCTCGCTATTCCTGTTCATCTTCCGCAGAAATTGCAAACTGGGCCAAACAGGAGGTTAAAGGGACTGACTCTCCAAGTCGGGAGAGTGTTAGTAAAGCGTCTGGAATGTTGCACCCGAGTACCAGGGTATGAAAACTGAGACATATTTGAACACGTCTCCCGATCACATGGTTGATCATACTCTAGGTTCCACATGCATGTTTTAGCTGAAGGAAGAATACCTTAAACCTGGGTAGTTGAAACCCTTGGAATGGGTACCATGCAATATGACTTCAAAGGGTCTTCATTTGCTCACCGAACCTCTCCAATCCTATCACTGCTGCGTTTATGCCCCTGTACACATGCTTGATTCTCTTTCGTAGACATAGCAATCCGTAGGTTTTAAGATACTTACTAGTCAGGTACATTCTTAGGCGTTTAATATGCGGTGTTGAGTCCATTTCGTTGAGCAAGGAGTAGCTCTTGTCTATTCCATATTTGGCTTAAGGAACTTTATCTGTGTTCATTTCAATCTCTGGTTTTATGCAGCACCCCAACTCACCTTTACCCTTAAGCAAGCATAAGTTGGTTTTCTAAATTTGAGACACTGTTCTGTTCTGTAATTCACTTCCTGTGTAGCCAAGTTTACATTCCGTGTATTACTGATATCTTATGATGTTTCTTTTTCTCTGTGACTTATTTCAGTTAGAATCATCATACCTGAATCCACTCATTGTGCTACTAAGGGCCTGATGACATAGATTTCATTGCTGAGTGATATTGCTTTGTAAGTAAATACCACAACTTCTTTATCCATTTTTCACTTTCTGCGGTGTTGTACTTGTACTGTAAATGAGGTTCTTGTAAACAGAGCCGTTCCAAACTTTGGGGTGGCTGTGTCTTTTTGATTTTAATTTCCCTAAGCTATAGGACCATAAGTGGAAGTGCCCTAGGCTCTGTTGCTTTGTTTTTTAGATGTTTCAGGAAACACCATACACTTCTCCCGAGTGTCTGTTGGCAATTTACATCCCGCCCATCAGCATAACAAGGCTCCCAGTTCTCCATGGCCTGTCCTGCCTTTCTGGATTTTACACTTTTTTCAGATGGCCCTTTTGACCGGGAGGAAGTGAGACTTCATTGTAGTGCAGATTTCCTTTGCAAGCTTGCTTGGTTGGCAAAAAATGGCGTATGCGTTTTTTCCTGAATATATTCAGGAAAAAACGCATACGCCCTTTTTGGCCAAGTGCATCATTGTGGACGTTCTGCCTCTTTTCCTATGCTTTCAATGCAATTCCAGTCTACCTCCTGAAATCGATTTCCTGCAATTCTGCCGCACTTCCAAGTACTCTTGGCAGCCTTACTTCAGTATATTTTTGGACGATAGCTGTCATTGATAACTCTGCAGGTTTGTGAATTACAGTGCCCCTGAGCTCCTTTCTTCAACTCGCTTTCTTTTGAGCTGGCCGCAACACCACAGGATGGCTTCAGGCCCTAATGTGGTTCTGGCACGGCACGATGAGCCTTTGGTTATTTCCTCTTCCTGGTGGGAAATGAGAGTTAAATTTGCCCGTCCAGACACCTCCAGCTAGTCTCTCATTGGTTCTCGCTATTCCTGTTCATCTTCCGCAGAAATTGCAAACTGGGCCAAACAGGAGGTTAAAGGCGCTGACTCTCCAAGTGGGGAGAGTGTTAGTAAAGCGTCTGGAATGTTGCACCCGAGTACCAGGGGAGGAAAACTGAGACATATTTGAACACGTCTCTCGTTCACACGGTTGATCATACTCTGGGTTCCACATGCATGTTTTAGCTGAAGGAAGAATACCTTAAACCTGGAGAGTTGAGACCCGTGTAATGGGTACCATGCAATATGACTTCAAAGGGTCTTCATTTGCTCACTGAACCTCTCCAATCCTATCACTGCTGCGTTTATGCCCCTGTACACATGCTTGATTCTCTTTTGGAGACATAGCAATCCATAGGTTTTAAGATACTTACTAGTCAGGTACATTCTTAGGCTTTTAATATGGTGTGTTGAGTCCATTTCGTTGAGTAAGGAGTAGCTCTTGTCTATTCAATATTTGGCTTAAGGAACATTATCTGTGCTCATTTCAATCTCTGGTTTTATGCAGCACCCCAACTCGCCTTTCCCCTTAAGCAAGCATAAGTTGGTTTTCTAAATTTGAGCCCCTGTTCTGTTTTGGAATTCAGTTCCTGTGTAGCCAAGTTTACATTCCGTGTATTAGTGATATCTTATGATGTTTCTTTTTCTGTGTGACTTATTTCAGTTATAATCATCGTACCTGAATCCACTCATTATGCTGCTAAGGGCCTGATGACATAGATTTCATTGCTGAGTGATATTGCTTTGTAAGTAAATACCACAACTTCTTTATCCATTTTTCACTTTCTGCGATGTTGAACTTGTACTGTAAACGAGGTTCTTGTAAACAGAGCGGTTGCAAACTTTGGGGTGGCTGTGTCTTTTTGATTTTAATTTCCCTAAGCTATAGGACCATAAGTGGAAGTGCCCTAGGCTCTGTTGCTTTGTTTTTTAGATGTTTCAGGAAACACCATACACTTCTCCCGAGTGTCTGTTGGCAATTTACATCCCGCCCATCAGCATAACAAGGCTCCCAGTTCTCCATGGCCTGTCTTGCCTTTCTGGATTTTACACTTTTTTCAGATGGCCCTTTTGACCGAGGGGAAGTGAGACTTCATTGTAGTGCAGATTTCCTTTGCAAGCTTGCTTGGTTGGCCAAAAAGTGCGTATGCGTTTTTTCCTGAATATATTCAGGAAAAAACGCATACGCCCTTTTTGGCCAAGTGCATCATTGTGGACGTTCTGCCTCTTTTCCTATGCTTTCAATGCAATTCCAGTCTACCTCCTGAAATCGGTTTCCTGCAATTCTGCCCCGCTTTCAAGTCCTCTTGGCAGCCTTACTTCAGTATATTTTTGGACGATAGCTGTCATTTATAACTCTGCAGGTTTGTGAATTACAGTGCCCCTGAGCTCCTTTCTTCAACTCGCTTTCTTGTGAGCTGGCCGCAACACCGCAGGATGGCTTCAGGCCCTAATCTGGTTCTGGCACGGCACGCTGAGCCTTTGCTTAATTCCTCTTCCTGGTGGGAAATGAGAGTTAAATTTGCCCGTCCAGACACCTCCAGCTAGTCTCTCATTGGTTCTCGCTATTCCTGTTCATCTTCCGAAGAAATTGCAAACTGGGCCAAACAGGAGGTTAAAGGGACTGACTCTCCATGTCGGGAGAGTGTTAGTAAAGCGTCTGGAATGTTGCACCCGAGTACCAGGGTATGAAAACTGAGACATATTTGAACACGTCTCCCGATCACATGGTTGATCATACTCTAGGTTCCACATGCATGTTTTAGCTGAAGGAAGAATACCTTAAACCTGGGTAGTTGAAACCTGTGGAATCGGTACCAAGCAATATGACTTCAAAGGGTCTTCATTTGCTCACCGAACCTCTCCAATCCTATCACTGCTGCGTTTATGCCCCTGTACACATGCTTGATTCTCTTTCGGAGACATAGCAATCCATAAGTTTTAAGATACATACTAGTCAGGTACATTCTTAGGCGTTTAATACGCGGTGTTGAGTCCATTTCATTGAGCAAGGAGTAGCTCTTGTCTATTCCATATTTGGCTTAAGGAACTTTATCTGTGCTCATTTCAATCTCTGGTTTTATGCAACACCCCAACTCACCTTTCCCCTTAAACAAGCATAAGTTGGTTTTCTAAATTTGAGTCCCTGTTCTGTTCTGTAATTCAGTTCCTGTGTAGCCAAGTTTACATTCCGTGTATTAGTGATATCTTATGATGTTTCTTTTTCTGTGTGACTTATTTCAGTTAGAATCATCGTACCTGAATCCACTCATTGTGCTGCTACGGGCCTGATGACATAGATTTCATTGCTGAGTGATACTGCATTGTATGTAAGTACCACAAGTTCTTTATCCATTTTTCACTTTCTGCGATGTTGAACTTGTACTGTAAACGAGGTTCTTATAAACAGAGCCGTTCCAAACTTTGGGGTGGCTGTGTCTTTTTGATTTTAATTTCCCTAAGCTATAGGACCATAAGTGGAAGTGCCCTAGGCTCTGTTGCTTTGTTTTTTAGATGTTTCAGGAAACACCATACACTTCTCCGGAGTGTCTGTTGGCAATTTACATCCCGCCCATCAGCATAACAAGGCTCCCAGTTCTCCATGGCCTGTCCTGCCTTTCTGGATTTTACACTTTATTCAGATGACCCTTTTGACCTGGGGGAAGTGAGACTTCATTGTAGTGCAGGTTTCCTTTTCAAGCTTGCTTGGTTGGCCAAAAAGGGCGTATGCGTTTTTTCCTGAATATATTCAGGAAAAAACGCATACGCCCTTTTTGGCCAAGTGCATCATTGTGGACGTTCTGCCTCTTTTCCTATGCTTTCAATGCAATTCCAGTCTACCTCCTGAAATCGGTTTCCTGCAATTCTGCCCCGCTTTCAAGTCCTCTTGGCAGCCTTACTTCAGTATATTTTTGGACGATAGCTGTCATTTATAACTCTGCAGCTTTGTGAATTACAGTGCCCCTGAGCTCCTTTCTTCAACTCGCTTTCTTGTGACCTGGCCGCAACACCCCAGGATGGCTTCAGGCCCTAATCTGGTTCCGGCACGGCACGCTGAGCCTTTGGTTAATTCCTCTTCCTGGTGGGAAATGAGAGTTAAATTTGCCCGTCCAGACACCTCCAGCTAGTCTCTCATTGGTTCTCGCTATTCCTGTTCATCTTCCGCAGAAATTGCAAACTGGGCCAAACAGGACGTTAAAGGTGCTGACTCTCCAAGTGTGGAGAGTGTTAGTAAAGCATCTGGAATGTTGCACCCGAGTACCAGGGGAGGAAACCTGAAACATATTTAAACACGTCTCCCGTTCACACGGTTGATCATACTCTGGGTTCCACATGCATGTTTTAGCTGAAGGAAGAATACCTTAAATCTGGAGAGTTGAGACCCGTGTAATGGGTACCATGCAATATGACTTAAAAAGGTCTTCATTTGCTCACCGAACCTCTCCAATCCTATCACTGCTGCGTTTATGCCCCTGTACACACGCTTGATTCTCTTTTGGAGACATAGCAATCCATAGGTTTTAAGATACTTACTAGTCAGGTACATTCTTAGGCATTTAATATGGGGTTTTGAGTCCATTTCGTTGAGCAAGGAGTAGCTCTTGTCTATTCCATATTTGGCTTAAGGAACTTTATCTGTGCTCATTTCAATCTCTGGTTTTATGCAGCACCCCAACTCACCTTTCCCCTTAAGCAAGCATAAGTTGGTTTTCTACATTTGAGACCCTGTTCTGTCTTGGAATTCAGTTCCTGTGTAGCCAAGGTTACATTCCGTGTATTAGTGATATCTTATGATGTTTCTTTTTCTGTGTGACTTATTTCAGTTAGAATCATCGTACTTGAATCCACTCATTATGCTGCTACGGGCCTGATGACATAGATTTCATTGCTGAGTGATACTGCATTGTACGTAAGTACCACAAGTTCTTTATCCATTTTTCTCTTTCTGTTATATTGAACTTGTACGGTAAACGAGGTTCTTGTAAACAGAGGCGTCCCAAACTTTGGGGTGGCTGTGTCTTTTTGATTTTAATTTCCCTAAGCTATAGGACCATAAGTGGAAGTGCCCTAGGCTCTGTTGCTTTGTTTTTTAGATGTTTCAGGAAACACCATACACTTCTCCCGAGTGTCTGTTGGCAATTTACATCCCGCCCATCAGCATTACAAGGCTCCCAGTTCTCCATGGCCTGTCCTGCCTTTCTGGATTTTACACTTTTTTCAGATGGCCCTTTTGACCGGGGGGAAGTGAGACTTCATTGTAGTGCAGATTTCCTTTGCAAGCTTGCTTGGTTGGCCAAAAAGGGCGTATGCGTTTTTTCCTGAATATATTCAGGAAAAAACGCATACGCCCTTTTTGGCCAAGTGCATCATTGTGGACGTTCTGCCTCTTTTCCTATGCTTTCAATGCAATTCCAGTCTACCTCCTGAAATCGGTTTCCTGCAATTCTGCCCCGCTTTCAAGTCCTCTTGGCAGCCTTACTTCAGTATATTTTTGGACGATAGCTGTCATTTATAACTCTGCAGGTTTGTGAATTACAGTGTCCCTGAGCTCCTTTCTTCAACTCGCTTTCTTGTGCCCTGGCCGCAACACCGCAGGATGGCTTCAGGCCCTAATCTGGTTCCGGCACGGCACGCTCAGCCTTTGGTTATTTCCTCTTCCTGGTGGGAAATGAGAGTTAAATTTGCCCGTCCAGACACCTCCAGCTAGTCTCTCATTGGTTCTCGCTATTACTGTTCATCTTCCGCAGAAATTGCAAACTGGGCCAAACAGGAGGTTAAAGGGACTGACTCTCCAAGTCGGGAGAGTGTTAGTAAAGCGTCTGGAATGTTGCACCCGAGTACCAGGGTATGAAAACTGAGACATATTTGAACACGTCTCCCGATCACATGGTTGATCATACTCTGGGTTCCACATGCATGTTCTAGCTGAAGGAAGAATACCTTAAAGCTGGGTAGTTGAAACCTGTGGAATGGGTACCATGCAATATGACTTCAAAGGGTCTTCATTTGCTCACCGAACCTCTTCAATCCTATCACTGCTGCGTTTATGCCCCTGTACACATGCTTGATTCTCTTCCGGAGACAAAGCAATCCATAGGTTTTAAGATACTTACTAGTCAGGTACATTCTTAGGCGTTTAATATGCGGTGTTGAGTCCATTTCGTTGAGCAAGGAGTAGCTCTTGTCTATTCCATATTTGGCTTAAGGAACTTTATCTGTGCTCATTTCAATCTCTGGTTTTATGCAGCACCCCAACTCACCTTTCCCCTTAAGCAAGCATAAGTTGGTTTTCTAAATTTGAGACCCAGTTCTGTTCTGTAATTCAGTTCCTGTGTAGCCAAGTTTACATTCCGTGTATTACTGATATCTTATGATGTTTCTTTTTCTGTGTGACTTATTTCAGTTAGAATCATCATACCTGAATCCACTCATTGTGCTGCTAAGGGCCTGATGACATAGATTTCATTGCTGAGTGATATTGCTTTGTAAGTAAATACCACAACTTCTTTATCCATTTTTCACTTTCTGCGATGTTGAACTTGTACTGTAAACGAGGTTCTTGTAAACAGAGCCGTTGCAAACTTTGGGGTGGCTGTGTCTTTTTGATTTTAATTTCCCTAAGCTATAGGACCATAAGTGGAAGTGCCCTAGGCTCTGTTGCTTTGTTTTTTAGATGTTTCAGGAAACACCATACACTTCTCCCGAGTGTCTGTTGGCAATTTACATCCCGCCCATCAGCATAACAAGGCTCCCAGTTCTCCATGGCCTGTCCTGCCTTTCTGGATTTTACACTTTTTTCAGATGGCCCTTTTGACCGGGGGGAAGTGAGACTTCATTGTAGTGCAGATTTCCTTTGCAAGCTTGCTTGGTTGGCCAAAAAGGGCGTATGCGTTTTTTCCTGAATATATTCAGGAAAAAACGCATACGCCCTTTTTGGCCAAGTGCATCATTGTGGACGTTCTGCCTCTTTTCCTATGCTTTCAATGCAATTCCAGTCTACCTCCTGAAATCGGTTTCCTGCAATTCTGCCCCGCTTTCAAGTCCTCTTGGCAGCCTTACTTCAGTATATTTTTGGACGATAGCTGTCATTTATAACTCTGCAGGTTTGTGAATTACAGTGTCCCTGAGCTCCTTTCTTCAACTCGCTTTCTTGTGCCCTGGCCGCAACACCGCAGGATGGCTTCAGGCCCTAATCTGGTTCCGGCACGGCACGCTCAGCCTTTGGTTATTTCCTCTTCCTGGTGGGAAATGAGAGTTAAATTTGCCCGTCCAGACACCTCCAGCTAGTCTCTCATTGGTTCTCGCTATTACTGTTCATCTTCCGCAGAAATTGCAAACTGGGCCAAACAGGAGGTTAAAGGGACTGACTCTCCAAGTCGGGAGAGTGTTAGTAAAGCGTCTGGAATGTTGCACCCGAGTACCAGGGTATGAAAACTGAGACATATTTGAACACGTCTCCCGATCACATGGTTGATCATACTCTGGGTTCCACATGCATGTTCTAGCTGAAGGAAGAATACCTTAAAGCTGGGTAGTTGAAACCTGTGGAATGGGTACCATGCAATATGACTTCAAAGGGTCTTCATTTGCTCACCGAACCTCTTCAATCCTATCACTGCTGCGTTTATGCCCCTGTACACATGCTTGATTCTCTTCCGGAGACAAAGCAATCCATAGGTTTTAAGATACTTACTAGTCAGGTACATTCTTAGGCGTTTAATATGCGGTGTTGAGTCCATTTCGTTGAGCAAGGAGTAGCTCTTGTCTATTCCATATTTGGCTTAAGGAACTTTATCTGTGCTCATTTCAATCTCTGGTTTTATGCAGCACCCCAACTCACCTTTCCCCTTAAGCAAGCATAAGTTGTTTTTCTAAATTTGAGACCCAGTTCTGTTCTGTAATTCAGTTCCTGTGTAGCCAAGTTTACATTCCGTGTATTACTGATATCTTATGATGTTTCTTTTTCTGTGTGACTTATTTCAGTTAGAATCATCATACCTGAATCCACTCATTGTGCTGCTAAGGGCCTGATGACATAGATTTCATTGCTGAGTGATATTGCTTTGTAAGTAAATACCACAACTTCTTTATCCATTTTTCACTTTCTGCGATGTTGAACTTGTACTGTAAACGAGGTTCTTGTAAACAGAGCCGTTGCAAACTTTGGGGTGGCTGTGTCTTTTTGATTTTAATTTCCCTAAGCTATAGGACCATAAGTGGAAGTGCCCTAGGCTCTGTTGCTTTGTTTTTTAGATGTTTCAGGAAACACCATACACTTCTCCCGAGTGTCTGTTGGCAATTTACATCCCGCCCATCAGCATAACAAGGCTCCCAGTTCTCCATGGCCTGTCCTGCCTTTCTGGATTTTACACTTTTTTCAGATGGCCCTTTTGACCGGGGGGAAGTGAGACTTCATTGTAGTGCAGATTTCCTTTGCAAGCTTGCTTGGTTGGCCAAAAAGGGCGTATGCGTTTTTTCCTGAATATATTCAGGAAAAAACGCATACGCCCTTTTTGGCCAAGTGCATCATTGTGGACGTTCTGCCTCTTTTCCTATGCTTTCAATGCAATTCCAGTCTACCTCCTGAAATCGGTTTCCTGCAATTCTGCCCCGCTTTCAAGTCCTCTTGGCAGCCTTACTTCAGTATATTTTTGGACGATAGCTGTCATTTATAACTCTGCAGGTTTGTGAATTACAGTGTCCCTGAGCTCCTTTCTTCAACTCGCTTTCTTGTGAGCTGGCCGCAACACCGCAGGATAGCTTCAGGCCCTAATTTGGTTCCAGCACGGCATGCTCAGCCTTTGGTTATTTCCTCTTCCTGGTGGGAAATGAGAGTTAAATTTGCCCGTCCAGACACCTCCAGCTAGTCTCTCATTGGTTCTCGCTATTCCTGTTCATCTTCCGCAGAAATTGCAAACTGGGCCAAACAGGAGGTTAAAGGGACTGACTCTCCAAGTCGGGAGAGTGTTAGTAAAGCGTCTGGAATGTTGCACCCGAGTACCAGGGGAGGAAAACTGAGACATATTTGAACACGTCTCCCGATCACATGGTTGATCATACTCTAGATTCCACATGCATATTGTAGCTGAAGGAAGAATACCTTAAACCTGGAGAGTTGAGACCCGTGTAATGGGTACCATACAATATGACTTCAAAGGGACTTCATTTGCTCACCGAACCTCTCCAATCCTATCACTGCTGCGTTTATGTCCCTGTAAACACGCTTGATTCTCTTTTGGAGACATAGCAATCCATAGGTTTTAAGATACTTACTAGTCAGGTACATTCTTAGGCGTTTAATATGCGGTGTTGAGTCCATTTCGTTGAGCAAGGAGTAGCTCTTTTCTATTCCATATTTGGCTTAAGGAACTTTATCTGTGCTCATTTCAATCTCTGGTTTTATGCAGCACCCCAACTCACCTTTCCCCTTAAGCAAGCATAAGTTGGTTTTCTAAATTTGAGACCCTGTTCTGTTTTGGAATTTAGTTCCTGTGTAGCCAAGTTTACATTCCGTGTATTAGTGATATCTTATGATGTTTCTTTTTCTGTGACTTATTTCAGTTAGAATCATCGTACCTGAATCCACTCATTATGCTGCTACGGGCCTGATGACATAGATTTCATTGCTGAGTGATATTGCTTTGTAAGTAAATACCACAACTTCTTTATCCATTTTTCACTTTCTGCGGTGTTGTACTTGTACTGTAAATGAGGTTCTTGTAAACAGAGCCGTTCCAAACTTTGGGGTGGCTGTGTCTTTTTGATTTTAATTTCCCTAAGCTATAGGACCATAAGTGGAAGTGCCCTAGGCTCTGTTGCTTTGTTTTTTAGATGTTTCAGGAAACACCATACACTTCTCCCGAGTGTCTGTTGGCAATTTACATCCCGCCCATCAGCATAACAAGGCTCCCAGTTCTCCATGGCCTGTCCTGCCTTTCTGGATTTTACACTTTTTTCAGATGGCCCTTTTGACCGGGAGGAAGTGAGAGTTCATTGTAGTGCAGATTTCCTTTGCAAGCTTGCTTGGTTGGCAAAAAAGGGCGTATGCGTTTTTTCCTGAATATATTCAGGAAAAAACGCATACGCCCTTTTTGGCCAAGTGCATCATTGTGGACGTTCTGCCTCTTTTCCTATGCTTTCAATGCAATTCCAGTCTACCTCCTGAAATCGATTTCCTGCAATTCTGCCGCACTTCCAAGTCCTCTTGGCAGCCTTACTTCAGTATATTTTTGGACGATAGCTGTCATTGATAACTCTGCAGGTTTGTGAATTACAGTGCCCCTGAGCTCCTTTCTTCAACTCGCTTTCTTTTGAGCTGGCCGCAACACCACAGGATGGCTTCAGGCCCTAATGTGGTTCTGGCATGGCACGATGAGCCTTTGGTTATTTCCTCTTCCTGGTGGGAAATGAGAGTTAAATTTGCCCATCCAGACACCTCCAGCTAGTCTCTCATTGGTTCTCGCTATTCCTGTTCATCTTCCGCAGAAATTGCAAACTGGGCCAAACAGGAGTTTAAAGGCGCTGACTCTCCAAGTGGGGAGAGTGTTAGTAAAGCGTCTGGAATGTTGCACCCGAGTACCAGGGGAGGAAAACTGAGACATATTTGAACACGTCTCTCGTTCACACGGTTGATCATACTCTGGGTTCCACATGCATGTTTTAGCTGAAGGAAGAATACCTTAAACCTGGAGAGTTGAGACCCGTGTAATGGGTACCATGCAATATGACTTCAAAGGGTCTTCATTTGCTCACTGAACCTCTCCAATCCTATCACTGCTGCGTTTATGCCCCTGTACACACGCTTGATTCTCTTTTGGAGACATAGCAATCCATAGGTTTTAAGATACTTACTAGTCAGGTACATTCTTAGGCTTTTAATATGGTGTGTTGAGTCCATTTCGTTGAGTAAGGAGTAGCTCTTGTCTATTCAATATTTGGCTTAAGGAACTTTATCTGTGCTCATTTCAATCTCTGGTTTTATGCAGCACCCCAACTCGCCTTTCCCCTTAAGCAAGCATAAGTTGGTTTTCTAAATTTGAGCCCCTGTTCTGTTTTGGAATTCAGTTCCTGTGTAGCCAAGTTTACATTCCGTGTATTAGTGATATCTTATGATGTTTCTTTTTCTGTGTGACTTATTTCAGTTATAATCATCGTACCTGAATCCACTCATTATGCTGCTAAGGGCCTGATGACATAGATTTCATTGCTGAGTGATATTGCTTTGTAAGTAAATACCACAACTTCTTTATCCATTTTTCACTTTCTGCGATGTTGAACTTGTACTGTAAACGAGGTTCTTGTAAACAGAGCCGTTGCAAACTTTGGGGTGGCTGTGTCTTTTTGATTTTAATTTCCCTAAGCTATAGGACCATAAGTGGAAGTGCCCTAGGCTCTGTTGCTTTGTTTTTTAGATGTTTCAGGAAACACCATACACTTCTCCCGAGTGTCTGTTGGCAATTTACATCCCGCCCATCAGCATAACAAGGCTCCCAGTTCTCCATGGCCTGTCTTGCCTTTCTGGATTTTACACTTTTTTCAGATGGCCCTTTTGACCGAGGGGAAGTGAGACTTCATTGTAGTGCAGATTTCCTTTGCAAGCTTGCTTGGTTGGCCAAAAAGTGCGTATGCGTTTTTTCCTGAATATATTCAGGAAAAAACGCATACGCCCTTTTTGGCCAAGTGCATCATTGTGGACGTTCTGCCTCTTTTCCTATGCTTTCAATGCAATTCCAGTCTACCTCCTGAAATCGGTTTCCTGCAATTCTGCCCCGCTTTCAAGTCCTCTTGGCAGCCTTACTTCAGTATATTTTTGGACGATAGCTGTCATTTATAACTCTGCAGGTTTGTGAATTACAGTGCCCCTGAGCTCCTTTCTTCAACTCGCTTTCTTGTGAGCTGGCCGCAACACCGCAGGATGGCTTCAGGCCCTAATCTGGTTCTGGCACGGCACGCTGAGCCTTTGCTTAATTCCTCTTCCTGGTGGGAAATGAGAGTTAAATTTGCCCGTCCAGACACCTCCAGCTAGTCTCTCATTGGTTCTCGCTATTCCTGTTCATCTTCCGAAGAAATTGCAAACTGGGCCAAACAGGAGGTTAAAGGGACTGACTCTCCATGTCGGGAGAGTGTTAGTAAAGCGTCTGGAATGTTGCACCCGAGTACCAGGGTATGAAAACTGAGACATATTTGAACACGTCTCCCGATCACATGGTTGATCATACTCTAGGTTCCACATGCATGTTTTAGCTGAAGGAAGAATACCTTAAACCTGGGTAGTTGAAACCTGTGGAATCGGTACCAAGCAATATGACTTCAAAGGGTCTTCATTTGCTCACCGAACCTCTCCAATCCTATCACTGCTGCGTTTATGCCCCTGTACACATGCTTGATTCTCTTTCGGAGACATAGCAATCCATAAGTTTTAAGATACTTACTAGTCAGGTACATTCTTAGGCGTTTAATACGCGGTGTTGAGTCCATTTCATTGAGCAAGGAGTAGCTCTTGTCTATTCCATATTTGGCTTAAGGAACTTTATCTGTGCTCATTTCAATCTCTGGTTTTATGCAACACCCCAACTCACCTTTCCCCTTAAGCAAGCATAAGTTGGTTTTCTAAATTTGAGTCCCTGTTCTGTTCTGTAATTCAGTTCATGTGTAGCCAAGTTTACATTCCGTGTATTAGTGATATCTTATGATGTTTCTTTTTCTGTGTGACTTATTTCAGTTAGAATCATCGTACCTGAATCCACTCATTGTGCTGCTACGGGCCTGATGACATAGATTTCATTGCTGAGTGATACTGCATTGTATGTAAGTACCACAAGTTCTTTATCCATTTTTCACTTTCTGCGATGTTGAACTTGTACTGTAAACGAGGTTCTTATAAACAGAGCCGTTCCAAACTTTGGGGTGGCTGTGTCTTTTTGATTTTAATTTCCCTAAGCTATAGGACCATAAGTGGAAGTGCCCTAGGCTCTGTTGCTTTGTTTTTTAGATGTTTCAGGAAACACCATACACTTCTCCGGAGTGTCTGTTGGCAATTTACATCCCGCCCATCAGCATAACAAGGCTCCCAGTTCTCCATGGCCTGTCCTGCCTTTCTGGATTTTACACTTTATTCAGATGACCCTTTTGACCTGGGGGAAGTGAGACTTCATTGTAGTGCAGGTTTCCTTTTCAAGCTTGCTTGGTTGGCCAAAAAGGGCGTATGCGTTTTTTCCTGAATATATTCAGGAAAAAACGCATACGCCCTTTTTGGCCAAGTGCATCATTGTGGACGTTCTGCCTCTTTTCCTATGCTTTCAATGCAATTCCAGTCTACCTCCTGAAATCGGTTTCCTGCAATTCTGCCCCGCTTTCAAGTCCTCTTGGCAGCCTTACTTCAGTATATTTTTGGACGATAGCTGTCATTTATAACTCTGCAGGTTTGTGAATTACAGTGCCCCTGAGCTCCTTTCTTCAACTCGCTTTCTTGTGACCTGGCCGCAACACCCCAGGATGGCTTCAGGCCCTAATCTGGTTCCGGCACGGCACGCTGAGCCTTTGGTTAATTCCTCTTCCTGGTGGGAAATGAGAGTTAAATTTGCCCGTCCAGACACCTCCAGCTAGTCTCTCATTGGTTCTCGCTATTCCTGTTCATCTTCCGCAGAAATTGCAAACTGGGCCAAACAGGACGTTAAAGGTGCTGACTCTCCAAGTGTGGAGAGTGTTAGTAAAGCATCTGGAATGTTGCACCCGAGTACCAGGGGAGGAAACCTGAAACATATTTAAACACGTCTCCCGTTCACACGGTTGATCATACTCTGGGTTCCACATGCATGTTTTAGCTGAAGGAAGAATACCTTAAATCTGGAGAGTTGAGACCCGTGTAATGGGTACCATGCAATATGACTTAAAAAGGTCTTCATTTGCTCACCGAACCTCTTCAATCCTATCACTGCTGCGTTTATGCCCCTGTACACACGCTTGATTCTCTTTTGGAGACATAGCAATCCATAGGTTTTAAGATACTTACTAGTCAGGTACATTCTTAGGCATTTAATATGGGGTTTTGAGTCCATTTCGTTGAGCAAGGAGTAGCTCTTGTCTATTCCATATTTGGCTTAAGGAACTTTATCTGTGCTCATTTCAATCTCTGGTTTTATGCAGCACCCCAACTCACCTTTCCCCTTAAGCAAGCATAAGTTGGTTTTCTACATTTGAGACCCTGTTCTGTCTTGGAATTCAGTTCCTGTGTAGCCAAGGTTACATTCCGTGTATTAGTGATATCTTATGATGTTTCTTTTTCTGTGTGACTTATTTCAGTTAGAATCATCGTACTTGAATCCACTCATTATGCTGCTACGGGCCTGATGACATAGATTTCATTGCTGAGTGATACTGCATTGTACGTAAGTACCACAAGTTCTTTATCCATTTTTCTCTTTCTGTTATATTGAACTTGTACGGTAAACGAGGTTCTTGTAAACAGAGGCGTCCCAAACTTTGGGGTGGCTGTGTCTTTTTGATTTTAATTTCCCTAAGCTATAGGACCATAAGTGGAAGTGCCCTAGGCTCTGTTGCTTTGTTTTTTAGATGTTTCAGGAAACACCATACACTTCTCCCGAGTGTCTGTTGGCAATTTACATCCCGCCCATCAGCATAACAAGGCTCCCAGTTCTCCATGGCCTGTCCTGCCTTTCTGGATTTTACACTTTTTTCAGCTGGCCCTTTTGACCGGGGGGAAGTGAGACTTCATTGTAGTGCAGATTTCCTTTGCAAGCTTGCTTGGTTGGCCAAAAAGGGCGTATGCGTTTTTTCCTGAATATATTCAGGAAAAAACGCATACGCCCTTTTTGGCCAAGTGCATCATTGTGGACGTTCTGCCTCTTTTCCTATGCTTTCAATGCAATTCCAGTCTACCTCCTGAAATCGGTTTCCTGCAATTCTGCCCCGCTTTCAAGTCCTCTTGGCAGCCTTACTTCAGTATATTTTTGGACGATAGCTGTCATTTATAACTCTGCAGGTTTGTGAATTACAGTGTCCCTGAGCTCCTTTCTTCAACTCGCTTTCTTGTGCCCTGGCCGCAACACCGCAGGATGGCTTCAGGCCCTAATCTGGTTCCGGCACGGCACGCTCAGCCTTTGGTTATTTCCTCTTCCTGGTGGGAAATGAGAGTTAAATTTGCCCGTCCAGACACCTCCAGCTAGTCTCTCATTGGTTCTCGCTATTACTGTTCATCTTCCGCAGAAATTGCAAACTGGGCCAAACAGGAGGTTAAAGGGACTGACTCTCCAAGTCGGGAGAGTGTTAGTAAAGCGTCTGGAATGTTGCACCCGAGTACCAGGGTATGAAAACTGAGACATATTTGAACACGTCTCCCGATCACATGGTTGATCATACTCTGGGTTCCACATGCATGTTCTAGCTGAAGGAAGAATACCTTAAAGCTGGGTAGTTGAAACCTGTGGAATGGGTACCATGCAATATGACTTCAAAGGTCTTCATTTGCTCACCGAACCTCTTCAATCCTATCACTGCTGCGTTTATGCCCCTGTACACATGCTTGATTCTCTTCCGGAGACAAAGCAATCCATAGGTTTTAAGATACTTACTAGTCAGGTACATTCTTAGGCGTTTAATATGCGGTGTTGAGTCCATTTCGTTGAGCAAGGAGTAGCTCTTGTCTATTCCATATTTGGCTTAAGGAACTTTATCTGTGCTCATTTCAATCTCTGGTTTTATGCAGCACCCCAACTCACCTTTCCCCTTAAGCAAGCATAAGTTGGTTTTCTAAATTTGAGACCCAGTTCTGTTCTGTAATTCAGTTCCTGTGTAGCCAAGTTTACATTCCGTGTATTACTGATATCTTATGATGTTTCTTTTTCTGTGTGACTTATTTCAGTTAGAATCATCATACCTGAATCCACTCATTGTGCTGCTAAGGGCCTGATGACATAGATTTCATTGCTGAGTGATATTGCTTTGTAAGTAAATACCACAACTTCTTTATCCATTTTTCACTTTCTGCGATGTTGAACTTGTACTGTAAACGAGGTTCTTGTAAACAGAGCCGTTGCAAACTTTGGGGTGGCTGTGTCTTTTTGATTTTAATTTCCCTAAGCTATAGGACCATAAGTGGAAGTGCCCTAGGCTCTGTTGCTTTGTTTTTTAGATGTTTCAGGAAACACCATACACTTCTCCCGAGTGTCTGTTGGCAATTTACATCCCGCCCATCAGCATAACAAGGCTCCCAGTTCTCCATGGCCTGTCCTGCCTTTCTGGATTTTACACTTTTTTCAGATGGCCCTTTTGACCGGGGGGAAGTGAGACTTCATTGTAGTGCAGATTTCCTTTGCAAGCTTGCTTGGTTGGCCAAAAAGGGCGTATGCGTTTTTTCCTGAATATATTCAGGAAAAAACGCATACGCCCTTTTTGGCCAAGTGCATCATTGTGGACGTTCTGCCTCTTTTCCTATGCTTTCAATGCAATTCCAGTCTACCTCCTGAAATCGGTTTCCTGCAATTCTGCCCCGCTTTCAAGTCCTCTTGGCAGCCTTACTTCAGTATATTTTTGGACGATAGCTGTCATTTATAACTCTGCAGGTTTGTGAATTACAGTGCCCCTGAGCTCCTTTCTTCAACTCGCTTTCTTGTGAGCTGGCCGCAACACCGCAGGATGGCTTCAGGCCCTAATTTGGTTCCAGCACGGCATGCTCAGCCTTTGGTTATTTCCTCTTCCTGGTGGGAAATGAGAGTTAAATTTGCCCGTCCAGACACCTCCAGCTAGTCTCTCATTGGTTCTCGCTATTCCTGTTAATCTTCCGCAGAAATTGCAAACTGGGCCAAACAGGAGGTTAAAGGGACTGACTCTCCAAGTCGGGAGAGTGTTAGTAAAGCGTCTGGAATGTTGCACCCGAGTACCAGGGGAGGAAACCTGAAACATATTTGAACACGTCTCCCGTTCACACGGTTGATCATACTCTGGGTTCCACATGCATGTTTTAGCTAAAGGAAGAATAACTTAAACCTGGAGAGTTGAGACCTGTGTAATGGGTACCATGCAATATGACTTCAAAGGGTCTTTATTTGCTCACCGAACCTCTCCAATCCTATCACTGCTGCGTTTATGCCCCTGTACACATGCTTGATTCTCTTTTGGAGACATAGCAATCCATAGGTTTTAAGATACTTACTAGTCAGGTACATTCTTAGGCGTTTAATATGGGGTGTTGAGTCCATTTCGTTGAGCAAGGAGTAGCTCTTGTCTATTCCATATTTGGCTTAAGGAACTTTATCTGTGCTCATTTCAATCTCTGGTTTTATGCAGCACCCCAACTCACCTTTCCCCTTAAGCAAGCATAAGTTGGTTTTCTAAATTTGAGACCCTGTTCTGTTCTGTAATTCAGTTCCTGTGTAGCCAAGTTTACATTCCGTGTATTACTGATATCTTATGATGTTTCTTTTTCTGTGTGACTTATTTCAGTTAGAATCGTCATACCTGAATCCACTCATTGTGCTGCTAAGGGCCTGATGACATAGATTTCATTGCTGAGTGATATTGCTTTGTAAGTAAATACCACAACTTCTTTATCCATTTTTCACTTTCTGCAGTGTTGAACTTGTACTGTAAATGAGGTTCTTGTAAACAGAGCCGCTCCAAACTTTGGGGTGGCTGTGTCTTTTTGATTTTAATTTCCCTAAGCTATAGGACCATAAGTGGAAGTGCCCTAGGCTCTGTTGCTTTGTTTTTTAGATGTTTCAGGAAACACCATACACTTCTGCCGAGTGTCTGTTGGCAATTTACATCCCGCCCATCAGCATAACAAGGCTCCCAGTTCTCCATGGCCTGTCCTGCGTTTCTGGATTTCACACTTTTTTCAGATGGCCCTTTTGACCGGGGAGAAGTGAGACTTCATTGTAGTGCAGATTTCCTTTGCAAGCTTGCTTGGTTGGCCAAAAAGGGCGTATGCGTTTTTTCCTGAATATATTCAGGAAAAAACGCATACGCCCTTTTTGGCCAAGTGCATCATTGTGGACGTTCTGCCTCTTTTCCTATGCTTTCAATGCAATTCCAGTCTACCTCCTGAAATCGGTTTCCTGCAATTCTGCCCCGCTTTCAAGTCCTCTTGGCAGCCTTACTTCAGTATATTTTTGGACGATAGCTGTCATTTATAACTCTGCAGGTTTGTGAATTACAGTGTCCCTGAGCTCCTTTCTTCAACTCGCTTTCTTGTGAGCTGGCCGCAACACCGCAGGATAGCTTCAGGCCCTAATCTGGTTCCAGCACGGCATGCTCAGCCTTTGGTTATTTCCTCTTCCTGGTGGGAAATGAGAGTTAAATTTGCCCGTCCAGACACCTCCAGCTAGTCTGTCATTGGTTCTCGCTATTCCTGTTCATCTTCCGCAGAAATTGCAAACTGGGCCAAACAGGAGGTTAAAGGGACTGACTCTCCAAGTCGGGAGAGTGTTAGTAAAGCGTCTGGAATGTTGCACCCGAGTACCAGGGGAGGAAACCTGAAACATATTTGAACACGTCTCCCGTTCACACGGTTGATCATACTCTGGGTTCCACATGCATGTTTTAGCTGAAGGAAGAATAACTTAAACCTGGAGAGTTGAGACCTGTGTAATGGGTACCATGCAATATGACTTCAAAGGGTCTTTATTTGCTCACCGAACCTCTCCAATCCTATCACTGCTGCGTTTATGCCCCTGTACACATGCTTGATTCTCTTTTGGAGACATAGCAATCCATAGGTTTTAAGATACTTACTAGTCAGGTACATTCTTAGGCGTTTAATATGGGGTGTTGAGTCCATTTCGTTGAGCAAGGAGTAGCTCTTGTCTATTCCATATTTGGCTTAAGGAACTTTATCTGTGCTCATTTCAATCTCTGGTTTTATGCAGCACCCCAACTCACCTTTCCCCTTAAGCAAGCATAAGTTGGTTTTCTAAATTTGAGACCCTGTTCTGTTCTGTAATTCAGTTCCTGTGTAGCCAAGTTTACATTCCATGTATTACTGATATCTTATGATGTTTCTTTTTCTGTGTGACTTATTTCAGTTAGAATCGTCATACCTGAATCCACTCATTGTGCTGCTAAGGGCCTGATGACATAGATTTCATTGCTGAGTGATATTGCTTTGTAAGTAAATACCACAACTTCTTTATCCATTTTTCACTTTCTGCGGTGTTGAACTTGTACTGTAAATGAGGTTCTTGTAAACAGAGCCGCTCCAAACTTTGGGGTGGCTGTGTCTTTTTGATTTTAATTTCCCTAAGCTATAGGACCATAATTGGAAGTGCCCTAGGCTCTGTTGCTTTGTTTTTTAGATGTTTCAGGAAACACCATACACTTCTCCCGAGTGTCTGTTGGCAATTTACATCCCGCCCATCAGCATAACAAGGCTCCCAGTTCTCCATGGCCTGTCCTGCGTTTCTGGATTTCACACTTTTTTCAGATGGCCCTTTTGACCGGGGAGAAGTGAGACTTCATTGTAGTGCAGATTTCCTTTGCAAGCTTGCTTGGTTGGCCAAAAAGGGCGTATGCGTTTTTTCCTGAATATATTCAGGAAAAAACGCATACGCCCTTTTTGGCCAAGTGCATCATTGTGGACGTTCTGCCTCTTTTCCTATGCTTTCAATGCAATTCCAGTCTACCTCCTGAAATCGGTTTCCTGCAATTCTGCCCCGCTTTCAAGTCCTCTTGGCAGCCTTACTTCAGTATATTTTTGGACGATAGCTGTTATTTATAACTCTGCAGGTTTGTGAATTACAGTGTCCCTGAGCTCCTTTCTTCAACTCGCTTTCTTGTGAGCTGGCCGCAACACCGCAGGATAGCTTCAGGCCCTAATTTGGTTCCAGCACGGCATGCTCAGCCTTTGGTTATTTCCTCTTCCTGGTGGGAAATGAGAGTTAAATTTGCCCGTCCAGACACCTCCAGCTAGTCTGTCATTGGTTCTCGCTATTCCTGTTCATCTTCCGCAGAAATTGCAAACTGGGCCAAACAGGAGGTTAAAGGGACTGACTCTCCAAGTCGGGAGAGTGTTAGTAAAGCGTCTGGAATGTTGCACCCGAGTACCAGGGGAGGAAAACTGAGACATATTTGAACACGTCTCCCGATCACATGGTTGATCATACTCTAGATTCCACATGCATATTGTAGCTGAAGGAAGAATACCTTAAACCTGGAGAGTTGAGACCCGTGTAATGGGTACCATACAATATGACTTCAAAGGGACTTCATTTGCTCACCGAACCTCTCCAATCCTATCACTGCTGCGTTTATGTCCCTGTAAACACGCTTGATTCTCTTTTGGAGACATAGCAATCCATAGGTTTTAAGATACTTACTAGTCAGGTACATTCTTAGGCGTTTAATATGCGGTGTTGAGTCCATTTCGTTGAGCAAGGAGTAGCTCTTTTGTATTCCATATTTGGCTTAAGGAACTTTATCTGTGCTCATTTCAATCTCTGGTTTTATGCAGCACCCCAACTCACCTTTACCCTTAAGCAAGCATAAGTTGGTTTTCTAAATTTGAGACCCTGTTCTGTTTTGGAATTTAGTTCCTGTGTAGCCAAGTTTACATTCCGTGTATTAGTGATATCTTATGATGTTTCTTTTTCTGTGACTTATTTCAGTTAGAATCATCGTACCTGAATCCACTCATTATTCTGCTACGGGCCTGATGACATAGATTTCATTGCTGAGTGATACTGCATTGTACGTAAGTACCACATGTTCTTTATCCATTTTTCACTTTCTTTGATATTGAACTTGTATGGTAAACGAGGTTCTTGTAAACAGAGGCGTCCCAAACTTTGGGGTGGCTGTGTCTTTTTGATTTTAATTTCCCTAAGCTTTAGGACCATAAGTGGGAGTGCCCTAGGCTATGTTGCTTTGTTTTTTAGATGTTTCAGGAAACACCATACACTTCTCCCGAGTGTCTGTTGGCAATTTACATCCCGCCCATCAGCATAACAAGGCTCCCAGTTCTCCATGGCCTGTCCTGCCTTTCTGGATTTTACACTTTTTTCAGATGGCCCTTTTGACCGGGGGGAAGTGAGACTTCATTGTAGTGCAGATTTCCTTTTCAAATTTGCTTGCTTGGCCAAAAAGGGCGTATGCGTTTTTTCCTGAATATATTCAGGAAAAAACGCATACGCCCTTTTTGGCCAAGTGCATCATTGTGGACGTTCTGCCTCTTTTCCTATGCTTTCAATGCAATTCCAGTCTACCTCCTGAAATCGGTTTCCTGCAATTCTGCCCCGCTTTCAAGTCCTCTTGGCAGCCTTACTTCAGTATATTTTTGGACGATAGCTGTCATTTATAACTCTGCAGGTTTGTGAATTACAGTGCCCCTGAGCTCCTTTCTTCAACTCGCTTTCTGTTGAGCTGGCCGCAACACCACAGGATGGCTTCAGGCCCTAATGTGGTTCTGGCACGGCACGCTGAGCATTTGGTTATTTCCTCTTCCTGGTGGGAAATGAGAGTTAAATTTGCCTGTCCAGACACCTCCAGCTAGTCTCTCATTGGTTCTCGCTATTCCTGTTCATCTTCCGCAGAAATTGCAAACTGGGCCAAACAGGAGGTTAAAGGGACTGACTCTCCAAGTGGGGAGAGTGTTAGTAAAGCGTCTGGAATGTTGCACCCGAGTACCAGGGTACAAAAACTGAGACATATTTGAACACGTCTCCCGATCACATGGTTGATCATACTCTAGGTTCCACATGCATGTTTTAGCTGAAGGAAGAATACCTTAAACCTGGGTAGTTGAAACCCGTGTAATGGGTACCATGCAATATGACTTCAAAGGGTCTTCATTTGCTCACCGAACCTCTCCAATCCTATCACTGCTGCGTTTATGCCCCTGTACACATGCTTGATTCTCTTTCGGAGACATAGCAATCCATAGGTTTTAAGATACTTACTAGTCAGGTACATTCTTAGGCGTTTAATATGCGGTGTTGAGTCCATTTCGTTGAGCAAGGAGTAGCTCTTGTCTATTCCATATTTGGCTTAAGGAACTTTATCTGTGCTCATTTCAATCTCTGGTTTTATGCAGCACCCAAACTCACCTTTCCCCTTAAGCAAGCATAAGTTGGTTTTCTAAATTTGAGACCCTGTTCTGTTCTGTAATTCAGTTCCTGTGTAGCCAAGTTTACATTCCGTGTATTAGTGATATCTTATGATGTTTCTTTTTCTGTGTGACTTATTTCAGTTAGAATCATCATACCTGAATCCACTCATTGTGCTGCTAAGGGCCTGATGACATAGATTTCATTGCTGAGTGATATTGCTTTGTAAGTAAATACCACAACTTCTTTATCCATTTTTCACTTTCTGCGATGTTGAACTTGTACTGTAAACGAGGTTCTTGTAAACAGAACCGTTCCAAACTTTGGGGTGGCTGTGTCTTTTTGATTTCAATTTCCCTAAGCTATAGGACCATAAGTGGAAGTGCCCTAGGCTCTGTTGCTTTGTTTTTTAGATGTTTCAGGAAACACCATACACTTCTCCCGAGTGTCTGTTGGCAATTTACATCCCGCCCATCAGCATAACAAGGCTCCCAGTTCTCCATGGCCTGTCCTGCCTTTCTGGATTTTACACTTTTTTCAGATGGCCCTTTTGACCGGGGGGAAGTGAGACTTCATTGTAGTGCAGATTTCCTTTGCAAGCTTGCTTGGTTGGCCAAAAAGTGCGTATGCGTTTTTTCCTGAATATATTCAGGAAAAAACGCATACGCACTTTTTGGCCAAGTGCATCATTGTGGACGTTCTGCCTCTTTTCCTATGCTTTCAATGCAATTCCTGTCTACCTCCTGAAATCGGTTTCCTGCAATTCTGCCCCGCATTCAAGTCCTCTTGGCAGCCTTACTTCAGTATATTTTTGGACGATAGCTGTCATTGATAACACTGCAGGTTTGTGAATTACAGTGCCCCTGAGCTCCTTTCTTCAACTCGCTTTCTTGTGAGCTGGTCGCAACACCGCAGGATGGCTTCAGGCCCTAATCGTGTTCCGGCACGGCACGCTGAGCCTTTGGTTAATTCCTCTTCCTGGTGGGAAATGAGAGTTAAATTTGCCCGTCCAGACACCTCCAGCTACTCTCTCATTGGTTCTCGCTATTCCTGTTCATCTTCCGCAGAAATTGCAAACTGGGCCAAACAGGAGGTTAAAGGGACTGACTCTCCAAGTCGGGAGAGTGTTAGTAAAGCGTCTGGAATGTTGCACCCGAGTACCAGGGTATGAAAACTGAGACATATTTGAACACGTCTCCCGATCACATGGTTGATCATAGTCTGTGTTCCACATGCACGTTCTAGCTGAAGGAAGAATACCTTAAAGCTGGGTAGTTGAAACTGTGGAATGGGTACCATGCAATATGACTTCAAAGGGTCTTCATTTGCTCACCGAACCTCTCCAATCCTATCACTGCTGCGTTTATGCCCCTGTACACATGCTTGATTCTCTTCCGGAGACATAGCAATCCATAGGTTTTAAGATACTTACTAGTCAGGTACATTCTTAGGTGTTTAATATGCGGTGTTGAGTCCATTTCGTTGAGCAAGGAGTAGCTCTTGTCTATTCCATATTTGGCTTAAGGAACTTTATCTGTGCTCATTTCAATCTCTGGTTTTATGCAGCACCCCAACTCACTTTACCCTTAAGCAAGCATAAGTTGGTTTTCTAAATTTGAGACACTGTTCTGTTCTGTAATTCAGTTCCTCTGTAGCCAAGTTTACATTCCGTGTATTACTGATATCTTATGATGTTTCTTTTTCTGTGTGACTTATTTCAGTTAGAATCATCATACCTGAATCCACTCATTGTGCTGCTAAGAGCCTGATGACATAGATTTCATTGCTGAGTGATATTGCTTTGTAAGTAAATACCACAACTTCTTTATCCATTTTTCACTTTCTGCGGTGTCGAACTTGTACTGTAAACGAGGTTCCTATAAACAGAGCCGTTCCAAACATTGGGGTGGCTGTGTCTTTTTGATTTTAATTTCCCTAAGCTATAGGACCATAAGTGGAAATGCCCTAGGCTCTGTTGCTTTGTTTTTTAGATGTTTCAGGAAACACCATACACTTCTCCCGAGTGTCTGTTGGCAATTTACATCCCGCCCATCAGCATAACAAGGCTCCCAGTTCTCCATGGCCTGTCCTGCCTTTCTGGATTTTACACTTTTTTCAGATGGCCCTTTTGACCGGGGGGAAGTGAGACTTCATTGTAGTGCAGATTTCCTTTGCAAGCTTGTTTGGTTGGCCAAAAAGGGCGTATGCGTTTTTTCCTGAATATATTCAGGAAAAAACGCATACGCCCTTTTTGGCCAAGTGCCTCATTGTGGACGTTCTGCCTCTTTTCCTATGCTTTCAATGCAATTCCAGTCTACCTCCTGAAATCGGTTTCCTGCAATTCTGCCCCGCTTTCAAGTCCTCTTGGCAGCCTTACTTCAGTATATTTTTGGACGATAGCTGTCATTTATAACTCTGCAGGTTTGTGAATTACAGTGCCCCTGAGCTCCTTTCTTCAACTCGCTTTCTTGTGACCTGGCCGCAACACCGCAGGATGGCTTCAGGCCCTAATCTTGTTCCGGCATGGCACGCTGAGCCTTTGGTTAATTCCTCTTCCTGGTGGGAAATGAGAGTTAAATTTGCCCGTCCAGACACCTCTAGCTACTCTCTCATTGGTTCTCGCTATTCCTGTTCATCTTCCGCAGAAATTGCAAAGTGGGCCAAACAGGAGGTTAAAGGGACTGACTCTCCAAGTCGGGAGAGTGTTAGTAAAGCGTCTGGAATGTTGCACCCGAGTACCAGGGTATGAAAACTGAGACATATTTGAACACGTCTCCCGATCACATGGTTGATCATACTCTGCATTCCACATGCATGTTCTAGCTGAAGGCAGAATACCTTAAAGCTGGGTAGTTGAAACTGTGGAATGGGTACCATGCAGTATGACTTCAAAGGGTCTTCATTTGCTCACCGAACCTCTCCAATCCTATCACTGCTGCGTTTATGCCCCTGTACACATGCTTGATTCTCTTCCGGAGACATAGCAATCCATAGGTTTTAAGATACTTACTAGTCAGGTACATTCTTAGGTGTTTAATATGCGGTGTTGAGTCCATTTCGTTGAGCAAGGAGTAGCTCTTGTCTATTCCATATTTGGCTTAATGAACTTTATCTGTGCTCATTTCAATCTCTGGTTTTATGCAGCACCCCAACTCACCTTTACTCTTAAGCAAGGATAAGTTGGTTTTCTAAATTTGAGACCCTGTTCTGTTCTGTAATTCAGTTCCTCTGTAGCCAAGTTTACATTCCGTGTATTACTGATATCTTATGATGTTTCTTTTTCTGTGTGACTTATTTCAGTTAGAATCATCTTACCTGAATCCACTCATTGTGCTGCTAAGGGCCTGATGACATAGATTTCATTGCTGAGTGATATTGCTTTGTAAGTAAATACCACAACTTCTTTATCCATTTTTCACTTTCTGCGGTGTTGAACTTGTACTGTAAACGAGGTTCTTGTAAACAGAGCCGTCCCAAACTTTGGGGTGGCTGTGTCTTTTTGATTTTAATTTCCCTAAGCTATAGGACCATAAGTGGAAGTGCCCTAGGCTCTGTTGCTTTGTTTTTTAGATGTTTCAGGAAACACCATACACTTCTCCCGAGTGTCTGTTGGCAATTTACATCCCGCCCATCAGCATAACAAGGCTCCCAGTTCTCCATGGCCTGTCCTGCCTTTCTGGATTTTACACTTTTTTCAGATGGCCCTTTTGACCGGGGGGAAGTGAGACTTCATTGTAGTGCAGATTTCCTTTGCAAGCTTGCTTGGTTGGCCAAAAAGGGCGTATGCGTTTTTTCCTGAATATATTCAGGAAAAAACGCATACGCCCTTTTTGGCCAAGTGCATCATTGTGGACGTTCTGCCTCTTTTCCTATGCTTTCAATGCAATTCCAGTCTACCTCCTGAAATCGGTTTCCTGCAATTCTGCCCCGCTTTCAAGTCCTCTTGGCAGCCTTACTTCAGTATATTTTTGGACGATAGCTGTCATTTATAACTCTGCAGGTTTGTGAATTACAGTGCCCCTGAGCTCCTTTCTTCAACTCGCTTTCTTGTGACCTGGCCGCAACACCGCAAGATGGCTTCAGGCCCTAATCTGGATCCGGCACGGCACGCTGAGCCTTTGGTTAATTCCTCTTCCTGGTGGTAAATGAGAGTTAAATTTGCCCGTCCAGACACCTCCAGCTAGTCTCTCATTGGTTCTCGCTATTCCTGTTCATCTTCCGCAGAAATTGCAAACTGGGCCAAACAGGAGGTTAAAGGGACTGACTCTCCATGTCGGGAGAGTGTTAGTAAAGCGTCTGGAATGTTGCACCCGAGTACCAGGGTATGAAAACTGAGACATATTTGAACACGTCTCCCGATCACATGGTTGATCATACTCTAGGTTCCACATGCATGTTTTAGCTGAAGGAAGAATACCTTAAACCTGGGTAGTTGAAACCTTTGGAATCGGTACCATGCAATATGACTTCAAAGGGTCTTCATTTGCTCACCGAACCTCTCCAATCCTATCACTGCTGCGTTTATGCCCCTGTACACATGCTTGATTCTCTTCCGGAGACATAGCAATCCATAGGTTTTAAGATACTTACTAGTCAGGTACATTCTTAGGTGTTTAATATGCGGTGTTGAGTCCATTTCTTTGAGCAAGGAGTAGCTCTTGTCTATTCCATATTTGGCTTAAGGAACTTTATCTGTGCTCATTTCCATCTCTGGTTTTATGCAGCACCCCAACTCACCTTTACTCTTAAGCAAGCATAAGTTGGTTTTCTAAATTTGAGACCCTGTTCTGTTCTGTAATTCAGTTCCTCTGTAGCCAAGTTTACATTCCGTGTATTACTGATATCTTATGATGTTTCTTTTTCTGTGTGACTTATTTCAGTTAGAATCATCTTACCTGAATCCACTCATTGTGCTGCTAAGGGCCTGATGACATAGATTTCATTGCTGAGTGATATTGCTTTGTAAGTAAATACCACAACTTCTTTATCCATTTTTCACTTTCTGCGGTGTTGAACTTGTACTGTAAACGAGGTTCTTGTAAACAGAGCCGTCCCAAACTTTGGGGTGGCTGTGTCTTTTTGATTTTAATTTCCCTAAGCTATAGGACCATAAGTGGAAGTGCCCTAGGCTCTGTTGCTTTGTTTTTTAGATGTTTCAGGAAACACCATACACTTCTCCCGAGTGTCTGTTGGCAATTTACATCCCGCCCATCAGCATAACAAGGCTCCCAGTTCTCCATGGCCTGTCGTGCCTTTCTGGATTTTACACTTTTTTCAGATGGCCCTTTTGACCGGGGGGAAGTGAGACTTCATTGTAGCGCAGATTTCCATTCCAAGCTTGCTTGGTTGGCCAAAAAGGGCGTATGCGTTTTTTCCTGAATATATTCAGGAAAAAACGCATACGCCCTTTTTGGCCAAGTGCATCATTGTGGACGTTCTGCCTCTTTTCCTATGCTTTCAATGCAATTCCTGTCTACCTCCTGAAATCGGTTTCCTGCAATTCTGCCCCGCTTTCAAGTCCTCTTGGCAGCCTTACTTCAGTATATTTTTGGACGATAGCTGTCATTGATAACACTGCAGGTTTGTGAATTACAGTGCCCCTGAGCTCCTTTCTTCAACTCGCTTTCTTGTGAGCTGGTCGCAACACCGCAGGATGGCTTCAGGCCCTAATCTTGTTCTGGCACGGCACGCTGAGCTTTTGGTTAATTCCTGTTCCTGGTGGGAAATGAGAGTTAAATTTGCCCGTCCAGACACCTCCAGCTACTCTCTCATTGGTTCTCGCTATTCCTGTTCATCTTCCGCAGAAATTGCAAAGTGGGCCAAACAGGAGGTTAAAGGGACTGACTCTCCAAGTCGGGAGAGTGTTAGTAAAGCGTCTGGAATGTTGCACCCGAGTACCAGGGTATGAAAATTGAGACATATTTGAACACGTCTCCCGATCACATGGTTGATCATAGTCTGCGTTCCACATGCACGTTCTAGCTGAAGGAAGAATACCTTAAAGCTCGGTAGTTGAAACTGTGGAATGGGTACCATGCAATATGACTTCAAAGGGTCTTCATTTGCTCACCGAACCTCTCCAATCCTATCACTGCTGCGTTTATGCCCCTGTACACATGCTTGATTCTCTTCCGGAGACATAGCAATCCATAGGTTTTAAGATACTTACTAGTCAGGTACATTCTTAGGTGTTTAATATGCGGTGTTGAGTCCATTTCGTTGAGCAAGGAGTAGCTCTTGTCTATTCCATATTTGGCTTAAGGAACTTTATCTGTGCTCATTTCAATCTCTGGTTTTATGCAGCACCCCAACTCACTTTACCCTTAAGCAAGCATAAGTTGGTTTTCTAAATTTGAGACACTGTTCTGTTCTGTAATTCAGTTCCTCTGTAGCCAAGTTTACATTCCGTGTATTACTGATATCTTATGATGTTTCTTTTTCTGTGTGACTTATTTCAGTTAGAATCATCATACCTGAATCCACTCATTGTGCTGCTAAGAGCCTGATGACATAGATTTCATTGCTGAGTGATATTGCTTTGTAAGTAAATACCACAACTTCTTTATCCATTTTTCACTTTCTGCGGTGTCGAACTTGTACTGTAAACGAGGTTCCTATAAACAGAGCCGTTCCAAACATTGGGGTGGCTGTGTCTTTTTGATTTTAATTTCCCTAAGCTATAGGACCATAAGTGGAAGTGCCCTAGGCTCTGTTGCTTTGTTTTTTAGATGTTTCAGGAAACACCATACACTTCTCCCGAGTGTCTGTTGGCAATTTACATCCCGCCCATCAGCATAACAAGGCTCCCAGTTCTCCATGGCCTGTCCTGCCTTTCTGGATTTTACACTTTTTTCAGATGGCCCTTTTGACCGGGGGGAAGTGAGACTTCATTGTAGTGCAGATTTCCTTTGCAAGCTTGCTTGGTTGGCCAAAAAGGGCGTATGCGTTTTTTCCTGAATATATTCAGGAAAAAACGCATACGCCCTTTTTGGCCAAGTGCCTCATTGTGGACGTTCTGCCTCTTTTCCTATGCTTTCAATGCAATTCCAGTCTACCTCCTGAAATCGGTTTCCTGCAATTCTGCCCCGCTTTCATGTCCTCTTGGCAGCCTTACTTCAGTATATTTTTGGACGATAGTTGTCATTTATAACTCTGCAGGTTTGTGAATTACAGTGCCCCTGAGCTCCTTTCTTCAACTCGCTTTCTTGTGAGCTGGCCGCAACACCGCAGGATGGCTTCAGGCCCTAATCTTGTTGCGGCATGGCACGCTGAGCCTTTGGTTAATTCCTCTTCCTGGTGGGAAATGAGAGTTAAATTTGCCCGTCCAGACACCTCCAGCTACTCTCTCATTGGTTCTCGCTATTTCTGTTCATCTTCCACAGAAATTGCAAAGTGGGCCAAACAGGAGGTTAAAGGGACTGACTCTCCAAGTCGGGAGAGTGTTAGTAAAGCGTCTGGAATGTTGCACCCGAGTACCAGGGTATGAAAACTGAGACATATTTGAACACGTCTCCCGATCACATGGTTGATCATACTCTGCATTCCACATGCATGTTCTAGCTGAAGGCAGAATACCTTAAAGCTGGGTAGTTGAAACTGTGGAATGGGTACCATGCAGTATGACTTCAAAGGGTCTTCATTTGCTCACCGAACCTCTCCAATCCTATCACTGCTGCGTTTATGCCCCTGTACACATGCTTGATTCTCTTCCGGAGACATAGCAATCCATAGGTTTTAAGATACTTACTAGTCAGGTACATTCTTAGGTGTTTAATATGCGGTGTTGAGTCCATTTCGTTGAGCAAGGAGTAGCTCTTGTCTATTCCGTATTTGGCTTAAGGAACTTTATCTGTGCTCATTTCAATCTCTGGTTTTATGCAGCACCCCAACTCACTTTACCCTTAAGCAAGCATAAGTTGGTTTTCTAAATTTGAGACACTGTTCTGTTCTGTAATTCAGTTCCTCTGTAGCCAAGTTTACATTCCGTGTATTACTGATATCTTATGATGTTTCTTTTTCTGTGTGACTTATTTCAGTTAGAATCATCATACCTGAATCCACTCATTGTGCTGCTAAGAGCCTGATGACATAGATTTCATTGCTGAGTGATATTGCTTTGTAAGTAAATACCACAACTTCTTTATCCATTTTTCACTTTCTGCGGTGTCGAACTTGTACTGTAAACGAGGTTCCTATAAACAGAGCCGTTCCAAACATTGGGGTGGCTGTGTCTTTTTGATTTTAATTTCCCTAAGCTATAGGACCATAAGTGGAAGTGCCCTAGGCTCTGTTGCTTTGTTTTTTAGATGTTTCAGGAAACACCATACACTTCTCCCGAGTGTCTGTTGGCAATTTACATCCCGCCCATCAGCATAACAAGGCTCCCAGTTCTCCATGGCCTGTCCTGCCTTTCTGGATTTTACACTTTTTTCAGATGGCCCTTTTGACCGGGGGGAAGTGAGACTTCATTGTAGTGCAGATTTCCTTTGCAAGCTTGCTTGGTTGGCCAAAAAGGGCGTATGCGTTTTTTCCTGAATATATTCAGGAAAAAACGCATACGCCCTTTTTGGCCAAGTGCCTCATTGTGGACGTTCTGCCTCTTTTCCTATGCTTTCAATGCAATTCCAGTCTACCTCCTGAAATCGGTTTCCTGCAATTCTGCCCCGCTTTCATGTCCTCTTGGCAGCCTTACTTCAGTATATTTTTGGACGATAGCTGTCATTTATAACTCTGCAGGTTTGTGAATTACAGTGCCCCTGAGCTCCTTTCTTCAACTCGCTTTCTTGTGAGCTGGCCGCAACACCGCAGGATGGCTTCAGGCCCTAATCTTGTTGCGGCATGGCACGCTGAGCCTTTGGTTAATTCCTCTTCCTGGTGGGAAATGAGAGTTAAATTTGCCCGTCCAGACACCTCCAGCTACTCTCTCATTGGTTCTCGCTATTCCTGTTCATCTTCCACAGAAATTGCAAAGTGGGCCAAACAGGAGGTTAAAGGGACTGACTCTCCAAGTCGGGAGAGTGTTAGTAAAGCGTCTGGAATGTTGCACCCGAGTACCAGGGTATGAAAACTGAGACATATTTGAACACGTCTCCCGATCACATGGTTGATCATACTCTGCATTCCACATGCATGTTCTAGCTGAAGGCAGAATACCTTAAAGCTGGGTAGTTGAAACTGTGGAATGGGTACCATGCAGTATGACTTCAAAGGGTCTTCATTTGCTCACCGAACCTCTCCAATCCTATCACTGCTGCGTTTATGCCCCTGTACACATGCTTGATTCTCTTCCGGAGACATAGCAATCCATAGGTTTTAAGATACTTACTAGTCAGGTACATTCTTAGGTGTTTAATATGCGGTGTTGAGTCCATTTCGTTGAGCAAGGAGTAGCTCTTGTCTATTCCGTATTTGGCTTAAGGAACTTTATCTGTGCTCATTTCAATCTCTGGTTTTATGCAGCACCCCAACTCACCTTTACTCTTAAGCAAGCATAAGTTGGTTTTCTAAATTTGAGACCCTGTTCTGTTCTGTAATTCAGTTCCTCTGTAGCCAAGTTTACATTCCGTGTATTACTGATATCTTATGATGTTTCTTTTTCTGTGTGACTTATTTCAGTTAGAATCATCTTACCTGAATCCACTCATTGTGCTGCTAAGGGCCTGATGACATAGATTTCATTGCTGAGTGATATTGCTTTGTAAGTAAATACCACAACTTCTTTATCCATTTTTCACTTTCTGCGGTGTTGAACTTGTACTGTAAACGAGGTTCTTGTAAACAGAGCCGTCCCAAACTTTGGGGTGGCTGTGTCTTTTTGATTTTAATTTCCCTAAGCTATAGGACCATAAGTGGAAGTGCCCTAGGCTCTGTTGCTTTGTTTTTTAGATGTTTCAGGAAACACCATACACTTCTCCCGAGTGTCTGTTGGCAATTTACATCCCGCCCATCAGCATAACAAGGCTCCCAGTTCTCCATGGCCTGTCCTGCCTTTCTGGATTTTACACTTTTTTCAGATGGCCCTTTTGACCGAGGGGAAGTGAGACTTCATTGTAGTGCAGGTTTCCTTTGCAAGCTTGCTTGGTTGGCCAAAAAGGGCGTATGCGTTTTTTCCTGAATATATTCAGGAAAAAACGCATACGCCCTTTTTGGCCAAGTGCATCATTGTGGACGTTCTGCCTCTTTTCCTATGCTTTCAATGCAATTCCAGTCTACCTCCTGAAATCGGTTTCCTGCAATTCTGCCCCGCTTTCAAGTCCTCTTGGCAGCCTTACTTCAGTATATTTTTGGACGATAGCTGTCATTTATAACTCTGCAGGTTTGTGAATTACAGTGCCCCTGAGCTCCTTTCTTCAACTCGCTTTCTTGTGACCTGGCCGCAACACCGCAAGATGGCTTCAGGCCCTAATCTGGTTCCGGCACGGCACGCTGAGCCTTTGGTTAATTCCTCTTCCTGGTGGTAAATGAGAGTTAAATTTGCCCGTCCAGACACCTCCAGCTAGTCTCTCATTGGTTCTCGCTATTCCTGTTCATCTTCCGCAGAAATTGCAAACTGGGCCAAACAGGAGGTTAAAGGGACTGACTCTCCATGTCGGGAGAGTGTTAGTAAAGCGTCTGGAATGTTGCACCCGAGTACCAGGGTATGAAAACTGAGACATATTTGAACACGTCTCCCGATCACATGGTTGATCATACTCTAGGTTCCACATGCATGTTTTAGCTGAAGGAAGAATACCTTAAACCTGGGTAGTTGAAAACTTTGGAATCGGTACCATGCAATATGACTTCAAAGGGTCTTCATTTGCTCACCGAACCTCTCCAATCCTATCACTGCTGCGTTTATGCCCCTGTACACATGCTTGATTCTCTTTCGGAGACATAGCAATCCATAGGTTTTAAGATACTTACTAGTCAGGTACATTCTTAGGTGTTTAATATGCGGTGTTGAGTCCATTTCGTTGAGCAAGGAGTAGCTCTTGTCTATTCCATATTTGGCTTAAGGAACTTTATCTGTGCTCATTTCAATCTCTGGTTTTATGCAGCACCCCAACTCACCTTTCCCCTTAAGCAAGCATAAGTTGGTTTTCTAAATTTGAGACACTGTTCTGTTCTGTAATTCAGTTCCTCTGTAGCCAAGTTTACATTCCGTGTATTACTGATATCTTATGATGTTTCTTTTTCTGTGTGACTTATTTCAGTTAGAATCATCATACCTGAATCCACTCATTGTGCTGCTAAGAGCCTGATGACATAGATTTCATTGCTGAGTGATATTGCTTTGTAAGTAAATACCACAACTTCTTTATCCATTTTTCACTTTCTGCGGTGTCGAACTTGTACTGTAAACGAGGTTCCTATAAACAGAGCCGTTCCAAACATTGGGGTGGCTGTGTCTTTTTGATTTTAATTTCCCTAAGCTATAGGACCATAAGTGGAAGTGCCCTAGGCTCTGTTGCTTTGTTTTTTAGATGTTTCAGGAAACACCATACACTTCTCCCGAGTGTCTGTTGGCAATTTACATCCCGCCCATCAGCATAACAAGGCTCCCAGTTCTCCATGGCCTGTCCTGCCTTTCTGGATTTTACACTTTTTTCAGATGGCCCTTTTGACCGGGGGGATGTGAGACTTCATTGTAGTGCAGATTTCCTTTGCAAGCTTGCTTGGTTGGCCAAAAAGGGCGTATGCGTTTTTTCCTGAATATATTCAGGAAAAAACGCATACGCCCTTTTTGGCCAAGTGCCTCATTGTGGACGTTCTGCCTCTTTTCCTATGCTTTCAATGCAATTCCAGTCTACCTCCTGAAATCGGTTTCCTGCAATTCTGCCCCGCTTTCATGTCCTCTTGGCAGCCTTACTTCAGTATATTTTTGGACGATAGCTGTCATTTATAACTCTGCAGGTTTGTGAATTACAGTGCCCCTGAGCTCCTTTCTTCAACTCGCTTTCTTGTGAGCTGGCCGCAACACCGCAGGATGGCTTCAGGCCCTAATCTTGTTGCGGCATGGCACGCTGAGCCTTTGGTTAATTCCTCTTCCTGGTGGGAAATGAGAGTTAAATTTGCCCGTCCAGACACCTCCAGCTACTCTCTCATTGGTTCTCGCTATTCCTGTTCATCTTCCACAGAAATTGCAAAGAGGACCAAACAGGAGGTTAAAGGGACTGACTCTCCAAGTCGAGAGAGTGTTAGTAAAGCGTCTGGAATGTTGCACCCGAGTACCAGGGTATGAAAACTGAGACATATTTGAACAGGTCTCCCAATCATATGGTTGATCATACTCTGCATTCCACATGCATGTTCTAGCTGAAGGCAGAATACCTTAAAGCTGGGTAGTTGAAACTGTGGAATGGGTACCATGCAATATGACTTCAAAGGGTCTTCATTTGCTCACCGAACCTCTCCAATCCTATCACTGCTGCGTTTATGCCCCTGTACACATGCTTGATTCTCTTCCGGAGACATAGCAATCCATAGGTTTTAAGATACTTACTAGTCAGGTACATTCTTAGGTGTTTAATATGCGGTGTTGAGTCCATTTTGTTGAGCAAGGAGTAGCTCTTGTCTATTCCATATTTGGCTTAAGGAACTTTATCTGTGTTCATTTCAATCTCTGGTTTTATGCAGCACCCCAACTCACCTTTCCCCTTAAGCAAGCATAAGTTGGTTTTCTAAATTTGAGACCCTGTTCTGTTCTGTAATTCAGTTCCTCTGTAGCCAAGTTTACATTCCGTGTATTACTGATATCTTATGATGTTTCTTTTTCTGTGTGACTTATTTCAGTTAGAATCATCTTACCTGAATCCACTCATTGTGCTGCTAAGGGCCTGATGACATAGATTTCATTGCTGAGTGATATTGCTTTGTAAGTAAATACCACAACTTCTTTATCCATTTTTCACTTTCTGCAGTGTTGAACTTGTACTGTAAACGAGGTTCTTATAAACAGAGCCATTGCAAACTTTGGGGTGGCTGTGTCTTTTTGATTTTAATTTCCCTAAGCTATAGGACCATAAGTGGAAGTGCCCTAGGCTCTGTTGCTTTGTTTTTTAGATGTTTCAGGAAACACCATACACTTCTCCCGAGTGTCTGTTGGCAATTTACATCCCGCCCATCAGCATAACAAGGCTCCCAGTTCTCCATGGCCTGTCCTGCCTTTCTGGATTTTACACTTTTTTCAGATGGCCCTTTTGACCGAGGGGAAGTGAGACTTCATTGTAGTGCAGGTTTCCTTTGCAAGCTTGCTTGGTTGGCCAAAAAGGGCGTATGCGTTTTTTCCTGAATATATTCAGGAAAAAACGCATACGCCCTTTTTGGCCAAGTGCATCATTGTGGACGTTCTGCCTCTTTTCCTATGCTTTCAATGCAATTCCAGTCTACCTCCTGAAATCGGTTTCCTGCAATTCTGCCCCGCTTTCAAGTCCTCTTGGCAGCCTTACTTCAGTATATTTTTGGACGATAGCTGTCATTTATAACTCTGCAGGTTTGTGAATTACAGTGCCCCTGAGCTCCTTTCTTCAACTCGCTTTCTTGTGACCTGGCCGCAACACCGCAAGATGGCTTCAGGCCCTAATCTGGTTCCGGCACGGCACGCTGAGCCTTTGGTTAATTCCTCTTCCTGGTGGTAAATGAGAGTTAAATTTGCCCGTCCAGACACCTCCAGCTAGTCTCTCATTGGTTCTCGCTATTCCTGTTCATCTTCCGCAGAAATTGCAAACTGGGCCAAACAGGAGGTTAAAGGGACTGACTCTCCATGTCGGGAGAGTGTTAGTAAAGCGTCTGGAATGTTGCACCCGAGTACCAGGGTATGAAAACTGAGACATATTTGAACACGTCTCCCGATCACATGGTTGATCATAGTCTGCGTTCCACATGCACGTTCTAGCTAAAGGAAGAATACCTTAAAGCTCGGTAGTTGAAACTGTGGAATGGGTACCATGCAATATGACTTCAAAGGGTCTTCATTTGCTCACCGAACCTCTCCAATCCTATCACTGCTGCGTTTATGCCCCTGTACACATGCTTGATTCTCTTCCGGAGACATAGCCATCCATAGGTTTTAAGATACTTACTAGTCAGGTACATTCTTAGGTGTTTAATATGCGGTGTTGAGTCCATTTCGTTGAGCAAGGAGTAGCTCTTGGCTATTCCATATTTGGCTTAAGGAAATTTATCTGTGCTCATTTCAATCTCTGGTTTTATGCAGCACCCCAACTCACTTTACCCTTAAGCAAGCATAAGTTGGTTTTCTAAATTTGAGACACTGTTCTGTTCTGTAATTCAGTTCCTCTGTAGCCAAGTTTACATTCCGTGTATTACTGATATCTTATGATGTTTCTTTTTCTGTGTGACTTATTTCAGTTAGAATCATCATACCTGAATCCACTCATTGTGCTGCTAAGAGCCTGATGACATAGATTTCATTGCTGAGTGATATTGCTTTGTAAGTAAATACCACAACTTCTTTATCCATTTTTCACTTTCTGCGGTGTCGAACTTGTACTGTAAACGAGGTTCCTATAAACAGAGCCGTTCCAAACATTGGGGTGGCTGTGTCTTTTTGATTTTAATTTCCCTAAGCTATAGGACCATAAGTGGAAGTGCCCTAGGCTCTGTTGCTTTGTTTTTTAGATGTTTCAGGAAACACCATACACTTCTCCCGAGTGTCTGTTGGCAATTTACATCCCGCCCATCAGCATAACAAGGCTCCCAGTTCTCCATGGCCTGTCCTGCCTTTCTGGATTTTACACTTTTTTCAGATGGCCCTTTTGACCGAGGGGAAGTGAGACTTCATTGTAGTGCAGGTTTCCTTTGCAAGCTTGCTTGGTTGGCCAAAAAGGGCGTATGCGTTTTTTCCTGAATATATTCAGGAAAAAACGCATACGCCCTTTTTGGCCAAGTGCATCATTGTGGACGTTCTGCCTCTTTTCCTATGCTTTCAATGCAATTCCAGTCTACCTCCTGAAATCGGTTTCCTGCAATTCTGCCCCGCTTTCAAGTCCTCTTGGCAGCCTTACTTCAGTATATTTTTGGACGATAGCTGTCATTTATAACTCTGCAGGTTTGTGAATTACAGTGCCCCTGAGCTCCTTTCTTCAACTCGCTTTCTTGTGACCTGGCCGCAACACCGCAAGATGGCTTCAGGCCCTAATCTGGTTCCGGCACGGCACGCTGAGCCTTTGGTTAATTCCTCTTCCTGGTGGTAAATGAGAGTTAAATTTGCCCGTCCAGACACCTCCAGCTAGTCTCTCATTGGTTCTCGCTATTCCTGTTCATCTTCCGCAGAAATTGCAAACTGGGCCAAACAGGAGGTTAAAGGGACTGACTCTCCATGTCGGGAGAGTGTTAGTAAAGCGTCTGGAATGTTGCACCCGAGTACCAGGGTATGAAAACTGAGATATATTTGAACACGTCTCCCGATCACATGGTTGATCATAGTCTGCGTTCCACATGCACGTTCTAGCTAAAGGAAGAATACCTTAAAGCTCGGTAGTTGAAACTGTGGAATGGGTACCATGCAATATGACTTCAAAGGGTCTTCATTTGCTCACCGAACCTCTCCAATCCTATCACTGCTGCGTTTATGCCCCTGTACACATGCTTGATTCTCTTCCGGAGACATAGCCATCCATAGGTTTTAAGATACTTACTAGTCAGGTACATTCTTAGGTGTTTAATATGCGGTGTTGAGTCCATTTCGTTGAGCAAGGAGTAGCTCTTGGCTATTCCATATTTGGCTTAAGGAACTTTATCTGTGCTCATTTCAATCTCTGGTTTTATGCAGCACCCCAACTCACTTTACCCTTAAGCAAGCATAAGTTGGTTTTCTAAATTTGAGACACTGTTCTGTTCTGTAATTCAGTTCCTCTGTAGCCAAGTTTACATTCCGTGTATTACTGATATCTTATGATGTTTCTTTTTCTGTGTGACTTATTTCAGTTAGAATCATCATACCTGAATCCACTCATTGTGCTGCTAAGAGCCTGATGACATAGATTTCATGGCTGAGTGATATTGCTTTGTAAGTAAATACCACAACTTCTTTATCCATTTTTCACTTTCTGCGGTGTCGAACTTGTACTGTAAACGAGGTTCCTATAAACAGAGCCGTTCCAAACATTGGGGTGGCTGTGTCTTTTTGATTTTAATTTCCCTAAGCTATAGGACCATAAGTGGAAGTGCCCTAGGCTCTGTTGCTTTGTTTTTTAGATGTTTCAGGAAACACCATACACTTCTCCCGAGTGTCTGTTGGCAATTTACATCCCGCCCATCAGCATAACAAGGCTCCCAGTTCTCCATGGCCTGTCCTGCCTTTCTGGATTTTACACTTTTTTCAGATGGCCCTTTTGACCGGGGGGAAGTGAGACTTCATTGTAGTGCAGATTTCCTTTGCAAGCTTGCTTGGTTGGCCAAAAAGGGCGTATGCGTTTTTTCCTGAATATATTCAGGAAAAAACGCATACGTCCTTTTTGGCCAAGTGCCTCATTGTGGACGTTCTGCCTCTTTTCCTATGCTTTCAATGCAATTCCAGTCTACCTCCTGAAATCGGTTTCCTGCAATTCTGCCCCGCTTTCAAGTCCTCTTGGCAGCCTTACTTCAGTATATTTTTGGACGATAGCTGTCATTTATAACTCTGCAGGTTTGTGAATTACAGTGCCCCTGAGCTCCTTTCTTCAACTCGCTTTCTTGTGAGCTGGCCGCAACACCGCAGGATGGCTTCAGGCCCTAATCTTGTTCCGGCATGCCATGCTGAGCCTTTGGTTAATTCCTCTTCCTGGTGGGAAATGAGAGTTAAATTTGCCCGTCCAGACACCTCCAGCTACTCTCTCATTGGTTCTCGCTATTCCTGTTCATCTTCCGCAGAAATTGCAAAGTGGGCCAAACAGGAGGTTAAAGGGACTGACTCTCCAAGTCGGGAGAGTGTTAGTAAAGCGTCTGGAATGTTGCACCCGAGTACCAGGGTATGAAAACTGAGACATATTTGAACACGTCTCCCAATCACATGGTTGATCATACTCTGCGTTCCACATGCATGTTCTAGCTGAAGGAAGAATACCTTAAACCTGGGTAGTTGAAACTGTGGAATGGGTACCATGCAATATGACTTCAAAGGGTCTTCATTTGCTCACCGAACCTCTCCAATCCTATCACTGCTGCGTTTATGCCCCTGTACACATGCTTGATTCTCTTCCGGAGACATAGCAATCCATAGGTTTTAAGATACTTACTAGTCAGGTACATTCTTAGGTGTTTAATATGCGGTGTTGAGTCCATTTCGTTGAGCAAGGAGTAGCTCTTGTCTATTCCATATTTGGCTTAAGGAACTTTATCTGTGCTCATTTCAATCTCTGGTTTTATGCAGCACCCCAACTCACCTTTACTCTTAAGCAAGCATAAGTTGGTTTTCTAAATTTGAGACCCTGTTCTGTTCTGTAATTCAGTTCCTCTGTAGCCAAGTTTACATTCCATGTATTACTGATATCTTATGATGTTTCTTTTTCTGTGTGACTTATTTCAGTTAGAATCATCTTACCTGAATCCACTCATTGTGCTGCTAAGGGCCTGATGACATAGATTTCATTGCTGAGTGATATTGCTTTGTAAGTAAATACCACAACTTCTTTATCCATTTTTCACTTTCTGCGGTGTTGAACTTGTACTGTAAACGAGGTTCTTGTAAACAGAGCCGTCCCAAACTTTGGGGTGGCTGTGTCTTTTTGATTTTAATTTCCCTAAGCTATAGGACCATAAGTGGAAGTGCCCTAGGCTCTGTTGCTTTGTTTTTTAGATGTTTCAGGAAACACCATACACTTCTCCCGAGTGTCTGTTGGCAATTTACATCCCGCCCATCAGCATAACAAGGCTCCCAGTTCTCCATGGCCTGTCCTGCCTTTCTGGATTTTACACTTTATTCAGATGGCCCTTTTGACCTGGGGGAAGTGAGACTTCATTGTAGTGCAGGTTTCCTTTGCAAGCTTGCTTGGTTGGCCAAAAAGGGCGTATGTGTTTTTTCCTGAATATATTCAGGAAAAAACGCATACGCCCTTTTTGGCCAAGTGCATCATTGTGGACGTTCTGCCTCTTTTCCTATGCTTTCAATGCAATTCCAGTCTACCTCCTGAAATCGGTTTCCTGCATTTCTGCCCCGCTTTCAAGTCCTCTTGGCAGCCTTACTTCAGTATATTTTTGGACGATAGCTGTCATTTATAACTCTGCAGGTTTGTGAATTACAGTGCCCCTGAGCTCCTTTCTTCAACTCGCTTTCTTGTGACCTGGCCGCAACACCGCAGGATGGCTTCAGGCCCTAATCTGGTTCCGGCACGGCACACTGAGCCTTTGGTTAATTCCTCTTCCTGGTGGTAAATGAGAGTTAAATTTGCCCGTCCAGACACCTCCAGCTAGTCTCTCATTGGTTCTCGCTATTCCTGTTCATCTTCCGCAGAAATTGCAAACTGGGCCAAACAGGAGGTTAAAGGGACTGACTCTCCATGTCGGGAGAGTGTTAGTAAAGCGTCTGGAATGTTGCACCCGAGTACCAGGGTATGAAAACTGAGACATATTTGAACACGTCTCCCGATCACATGGTTGATCATACTCTAGGTTCCACATGCATGTTTTAGCTGAAGGAAGAATACCTTAAACCTGGGTAGTTGAAACCTTTGGAATGGGTACCATGCAATATGACTTCAAAGGGTCTTCATTTGCTCACCGAACCTCTCCAATCCTATCACTGCTGCGTTTATGCCCCTGTACACACGCTTGATTCTCTTTCGGAGACATAGCAATCCATAGGTTTTAAGATACTTACTAGTCAGGTACATTCTTAGGCGTTTAATATGCGGTGTTGAGTCCATTTCGTTGAGCAAGGAGTAGCTCTTGTCTATTCCATATTTGGCTTAAGGAACTTTATCTGTGCTCATTTCAATCTCTGGTTTTATGCAGCACCCCAACTCACCTTTACCCTTAAGCAAGCATAAGTTGGTTTTCTAAATTTGAGACCCTGTTCTGTTCTGTAATTCAGTTCCTGTGTAGCCAAGTTTACATTCCGTGTATTAGTGATATCTTATGATGTTTCTTTTTCTGTGTGACTTATTTCAGTTAGAATCATCGTACCTGAATCCACTCATTGTGATGCTACGGGCCTGATGACATAGATTTCATTGCTGAGTGATACTGCATTGTATGTAAGTACCACAAGTTCTTTATCCATTTTTCACTTTCTGCGATGTTGAACTTGTACTGTAAACGAGGTTCTTGTAAACAGAGCCGTTGCAAACTTTGGGGTGGCTGTGTCTTTTTGATTTTAATTTCCCTAAGCTATAGGACCATAAGTGGAAGTGCCCTAGGCTCTGTTGCTTTGTTTTTTAGATGTTTCAGGAAACACCATACACTTCTCCCGAGTGTCTGTTGGCAATTTACATCCCGCCCATCAGCATAACAAGGCTCCCAGTTCTCCATGGCCTATCCTGCCTTTCTGGATTTTACACTTTTTTCAGATGGCCCTTTTGACCGGGGGGAAGTGAGACTTCATTGTAGTGCAGATTTCCTTTGCAAGCTTGCTTGGTTGGCCAAAAAGGGCGTATGCGTTTTTTCCTGAATATATTCAGGAAAAAACGCATACGCCCTTTTTGGCCAAGTGCATCATTGTGGACGTTCTGCCTCTTTTCCTATGCTTTCAATGCAATTCCAGTCTACCTCCTGAAATCAGTTTCCTGCAATTCTGCCCCGCTTTCAAGTCCTCTTGGCAGCCTTACTTCAGTATATTTTTGGACGATAGCTGTCATTTATAACTCTGCAGGTTTGTGAATTACAGTGCCCCTGAGCTCCTTTCTTCAACTCGCTTTCATGTGAGCTGATCGCAACACCGCAGGATGGCTTCAGGCCCTAATCTGGTTCCGGCACGGCATGCTGAGCCTTTGGTTAATTCCTCTTCCTGGTGGGAAATGAGAGTTAAATTTGACCATCCAGACACCTCCAGCTAGTCTCTCATTGGTTCTCGCTATTCCTGTTCATCTTCCGCAGAAATTGCAAACTGGGCCAAACAGGAGGTTAAAGGGACTGACTCTCCAAGTCCGGAGAGTGTTAGTAAAGCGTCTGGAATGTTGCACCCGAGTACCAGGGTATGAAAACTGAGACATATTTTAACACGTCTCCCGATCACATGGTTGATCATACTCTGCGTTCCACATGCATGTTCTAGCTGAAGGAAGAATACCTTAAAGCTGGGTAGTTGAAACCTGTGGAATGGGTACCTTGCAATATGACTTCAAAGGGTCTTCATTTGCTCACCGAACCTCTCCAATCCTATCACTGCTGCGTTTATGCCCCTGTACACATGCTTGATTCTCTTTCGGAGACATAGCAATCCATAGGTTTTAAGATACTTACTAGTCAGGTACATTCTTAGGCGTTTAATATGCGGTGTTGAGTCTATTTCGTTGAGCAAGGAGTAGCTCTTGTCTATTCCATATTTGGCTTAAGGAAGTTTATCTGTGCTCATTTCAATCTCTGGTTTTATGCAGCACCCCAACTCACCTTTCCCCTTAAGCAAGCATAAGTTGGTTTTCTAAATTTGAGACCCTGTTCTGTTCTGTAATTCAGTTCCTGTGTAGCCAAGTTTACATTCCGTGTATTAGTGATATCTTATGATGTTTCATTTTCTGTGTGACTTATTTCAGTTAGAATCATCATACCTGAATCCACTCATTGTGCTGCGAAGGGCCTGATGACATAGATTTCATTGCTGAGTGATATTGCTTTGTAAGTAAATACCACAACTTCTTTATCCATTTTTCACTTTCTGTGATGTTGAACTTGTACTGTAAATGAGGTTCTTGTAAACAGAGGCGTTCCAAACTTTGGGGTGGCTGTGTCTTTTTGATTTTAATTTCCCTAAGCTATAGGACCATAAGTGGAAGTGCCCTAGTCTCTGTTGCTTTGTTTTTTAGATGTTTCAGGAAACACCATACACTTCTCCGGAGTGTCTGTTGGCAATTTACATCCCGCCCATCAGCATAACAAGGCTCCCAGTTCTCCATGGCCTGTCCTGCCTTTCCGGATTTTACACTTTTTTCAGATGGCCCTTTTGACCGGGGGGAAGTGAGACTTCATTGTAGTGCAGATTTCCTTTGCAAGCTTGCTTGGTTGGCCAAAAAGGGCGTATACATTTCTTCCTGAATATATTCAGGAAGAAACGCATACGCCCTTTTTGGCCAAGTGCATCATTGTGGACGTTCTGCCTCTTTTCCTATGCTTTCAATGCAATTCCAGTCTACCTCCTGAAATCGGTTTCCTGCAATTCCTCCCCGCTTTCAAGTCCTCTTGGCAGCCTTACTTCAGTATATTTTTGGACGATAGCTGTCATTTATAACTCTGCAGGTTTGTGAATTACAGTGCCCCTGAGCTCCTTTCTTCAACTCGCTTTCTTGTGAGCTGGCCGCAACACCGCAGGATGGCTTCAGGCCCTAATCTGGTTCCGGTACGGCACGCTCAGCCTTTGGTTAATTCCTCTTCCTGTTGGGAAATGAGAGTTAAATTTGCCCGTCCAGACACCTCCAGCTAGTCTCTCATTGGTTCTCGCTATTCCTGTTCATCTTCCGCAGAAATTGCAAACTAGGCCAAACAGGAGGTTAAAGGGACTGACTCTCCAAGTCGGGAGAGTGTTAGTAAAGCGTCTGGAATGTTGCACCCGAGTACCAGGGTATGAAAACTGAGACATATTTGAACACGTCTCCCTATCACATGGTTGATCATACTCTAGGTTCCACATGCATGTTTTAGCTGAAGGAAGAATACCTTAAACCTGGGTAGTTGAAACCCTTGGAATGGGTACCATGCAATATGACTTCAAAGGGTCTTCATTTGCTCACCGAACCTCTCCAATCCTATCACTGCTGCGTTTATGCCCCTGTACACACGCTTGATTCTCTTTTGGAGACATAGCAATCCATAGGTTTTAAGATAATTACTAGTCAGGTACATTCTTAGGCGTTTAATATGCGGTGTTGAGTCCATTTCGTTGAGCAAGGAGTAGCTCTTGTCTATTCCATATTTGGCTTAAGGAACTTTATCTGTGCTCATTTCAATCTCTGGTTTTATGCAGCACCCCAACTCACCTTTCCCCTTAAGCAAGCATAAGTTGGTTTTCTAAATTTGAGACCCTGTTCTGTTTTGGAATTCAGTTCCTGTGTAGCCAAGTTTACATTCCGTGTATTACTGATATCTTATGATGTTTCTTTTTCTGTGTGACTTATTTCAGTTAGAATCATCATACCTGAATCCACTCATTGTGCTGCTAAGGGCCTGATGACATAGATTTCATTGCTGAGTGATATTGCTTTGTAAGTAAATACCACAACTTCTTTATCCATTTTTCACTTTCTGCGGTGTTGAACTTGTACTGTAAATGAGGTTCTTGTAAACAGAGCCGTTCCAAACTTTGGGGTGGCTGTGTCTTTTTGATTTTAATTTCCCTAAGCTATAGGACCATAATTGGAAGTGCCCTAGGCTCTGTTGCTTTGTTTTTTAGATGTTTCAGGAAACACCATACACTTCTCCCGAGTGTCTGTTGGCAATTGACATCCCGCCCATCAGCATAACAAGGCTCCCAGTTCTCCATGGCCTGTCCTGCCTTTCTGGATTTTACACTTTTTTCAGATGGCCCTTTTGACCGGGGAGAAGTGAGACTTCACTGTAGTGCAGATTTCCTTTGCAAGCTTGCTTGGTTGGCCAAAAAGGGCGTATGCGTTTTTTCCTGAATATATTCAGGAAAAAACGCATACGCCCTTTTTGGCCAAGTGCATCATTGTGGACGTTCTGCCTCTTTTCCTATGCTTTCAATGCAATTCCAGTCTACCTCCTGAAATCGGTTTCCTGCAATTCTGACCCGCTTTCAAGTCCTCTTGGCAGCCTTACTTCAGTATATTTTTGGACGATAGCTGTCATTTATAACTCTGCAGGTTTGTGAATTACAGTGCCCCTGAGCTCCTTTCTTCAACTCGCTTTCTTGTGAGCTGGCCGCAACACCACAGGATGGCTTCAGGCCCTAATCTGGTTCCGGCACGGCACGCTCAGCCTTTGGATATTTCCTCTTCCTGGTGGGAAATGAGAGTTAAATTTGCCCGTCCAGACACCTCCAGCTAGTCTCTCATTGGTTCTCCCTATTCCTGTTCATCTTCCACAGAAATTGCAAACTGGCCCAAACAGGAGGTTAAAGGCGCTGACTCTCCAAGTGGGGAAAGTGTTAGTAAAGCGTCTGGAATGTTGCACCCGAGTACCAGGGGAGGAAAACTGAGACATATTTGAACACGTCTCCCGTTCACACAGTTGATAATACTCTGGGTTCCACATGCATGTTTTAGCTGAAGGAAGAATACCTTAAACCTGTAGAGTTGAGACCCGTGTAATGGGTACCATGCAATATGACTTCAAAGGGTCTTCATTTGCTCACCGAACCTCTCCAATCCTATCACTGCTGCGTTTATGCCCCTGTACACACGCTTGATTCTCTTTTGGAGACATAGCAATCCATAGGTTTTAAGATACTTAGTAGTCAGGTACATTCTTAGGCATTTAATATGGGGTGTTGAGTCCATTTCGTTGAGCAAGGAGTAGCTCTTGTCTATTCCATATTTGGCTTAAGGAACTTTATCTGTGCTCATTTCAATCTCTGGTTTTATGCAGCACCCCAACTCACCTTTCCCCTTAAGGAAGCATAAGTTGGTTTTCTACATTTGAGACCCTGTTCTGTCTTGGAATTCAGTTCCTGTGTAGCCAAGGTTACATTCCGGGTATTAGTGATATCTTATGATGTTTCTTTTTCTGTGTGACTTATTTCAGTTAGAATCATCGTACCTGAATCCACTCATTATGCTGCTACGGGCCTGATGACATAGATTTCATTGCTGAGTGATACTGCATTGTACGTAAGTACCACAAGTTCTTTATCCATTTTTCACTTTCTGTGATATTGAACTTGTACGGTAAACGAGGTTCTTGTAAACAGAGGCGTCCCAAACTTTGGGGTGGCTGTGTCTTTTTGATTTTAATTTCCCTAAGCTATAGGACCATAAGTGGAAGTGCCCTAGGCTCTGTTGCTTTGTTTTTTAGATGTTTCAGGAAACACCATACACTTCTCCGGAGTGTCTGTTGGCAATTTACATCCCGCCCATCAGCCTAACAAGGCTCCCAGTTCTCCATGGCCTGTCCTGCCTTTCTGGATTTTACAATTTTTTCAGATGGCCCTTTTGACCGGGGGGAAGTGAGACTTCATTGTAGTGCAGATTTCCTTTGCAAGCTTGCTTGGTTGGCCAAAAAGGGCGTATGCGTTTTTTCCTGAATATATTCAGGAAAAAACACATACACCCTTTTTGGCCAAGTGCATCATTGTGGACGTTCTGCCTCTTTTCCTATGCTTTCAATGCAATTCCAGTCTACCTCCTGAAATCGGTTTCCTGCAATTCTGCCCCACTTTCAAGTCCTCTTGGCAGCCTTACTTCAGTATATTTTTGGACGATAGCTGTCATTTATAACTCTGCAGGTTTGTGAATTACAGTGCCCCTGAGCTCCTTTCTTCAACTCGCTTTCTTGTGAGCTGGCCGCAACACCGCAGGATGGCTTCAGGCCCTAATCTGGTTCCGGCACGGCACGCTGAGCCTTTGGTTAATTCCTCTTCCTGGTGGGAAATGAGAGTTAAATTTGCCCGTCCAGACACCTCCAGCTAGTCTCTCATTGGTTCTCGCTATTCCTGTTCATCTTCCGCAGAAATTGCAAACTGGGCCAAACAGGAGGTTAAAGGCGCTGACTCTCCAAGTGGGGAGAGTGTTAGTAAAGCGTCTGGAATGTTGCACCCGAGTACCAGGGGAGGAAAACTGAGACATATTTGAACACGTCTCCCGTTCACACGGTTGATCATACTCTGGGTTCCACATGCATGTTTTAGCTGAAGGAAGAATACCTTAAACCTGGAGAGTTGAGACCCGTGTAATGGGTACCATGCAATATGACTTCAAAGGGTCTTCATTTGCTCACCGAACCTCTCCAATCCTATCACTGCTGCATTTATGCCCCTGTACACATGCTTGATTCTCCTTTGGAGACATAGCAATCCATAGGTTTTAAGATACTTAGTAGTCAGGTACATTCTTAGGCGTTTAATATGCGGTGTTGAGTCCATTTCGTTGAGTAAGGAGTAGCTCTTGTCTATTCCATATTTGGCTTAAGGAACTTTATCTGTGCTCATTTCAATCTCTGGTTTTATGCAGCACCCCAAATCACCTTTCCCCTTAAGCAAGCATAAGTTGGTTTTCTAAATTTGAGACCCTGTTCTGTTTTGGAATTCAGTTCCTGTGTAGCCAAGTTTACATTCCGTGTATTAGTGATATCTTATGATGTTTCTTTTTCTGTGTGACTTATTTCAGTTAGAATCATCGTACCTGAATCCACTCATTATGCTGCTACGGGCCTGATGACATAGATTTCATTGCTGAGTGATACTGCATTGTACGTAAGTACCACAAGTTCTTTATCCATTTTTCACTTTCTGTGATTTTGAACTTGTACGGTAAACGGGGTTCTTGTAAACAGAGGCGTCCCAAACTTTGGGGTGGCTGTGTCTTTTTGATTTTAATTTCCCTAAGCTATAGGACCATAAGTGGAAGTGCCCTAGGCTCTGTTGCTTTGTTTTTTAGATGTTTCAGGAAACACCATACACTTCTCCCGAGTGTCTGTTGGCAATTTACATCCCGCCCATCAGCATAACAAGGCTCCCAGTTCTCCATGGCCTGTCCTGCCTTTCTGGATTTTACACTTTATTCAGATGGCCCTTTTGACCTGGGGGAAGTGAGACTTCATTGTAGTGCAGGTTTCCTTTGCAAGCTTGCTTGGTTGGCCAAAAAGGGCGTATGCGATTTTTTCCTGAATATATTCAGGAAAAAACGCATACGCCCTTTTTGGCCAAGTGCATCATTGTGGACGTTCTGCCTCTTTTCCTATGCTTTCAATGCAATTCCAGTCTACCTCCTGAAATCGGTTTCCTGCAATTCTGCCGCGCTTCCAAGTCCTCTTGGCAGCCTTACTTCAGTATATTTTTGGACGATAGCTGTCATTTATAACTCTGCAGGTTTGTGAATTACAGTGCCCCTGAGCTCCTTTCTTCAACTCGCTTTCTTGTGACATGGCCGCAACACCCCAGGATGGCTTCAGGCCCTAATCTTGTTCCGGCACGGCACGCTGAGCCTTTGGTTATTTCCTCTTCCTGGTGGGAAATGAGAGTTAAATTTGCCCGTCAAGACACCTCCAGCTAGTCTCTCATTGGTTCTCGCTATTCCTGTTCATCTTCCGCAGAAATTGCAAACTGGGCCAAACAGGAGGTTAAAGGCGCTGACTCTCCAAGTGGGGAGAGTGTTAGTAAAGCGTCTGGAATGTTGCACCCGAGTACCAGGGGAGGAAAACTGAGACATATTTGAACACGTCTCCCGTTCACACGGTTGATCATACTCTGGGTTCCACATGCATGTTTTAGCTGAAGGAAGAATACCTTAAACCTGGAGAGTTGAGACCCGTGTAATGGGTACCATGCAATATGACTTCAAAGGGTCTTCATTTGCTCACCGAACCTCTCCAATCCTATCACTGCTGCGTTTATGCCCCTGTACACACGCTTGATTCTCCTTTGGAGACATAGCAATCCATAGGTTTTAAGATACTTAGTAGTCAGGTACATTCTTAGGCGTATAATATGCGGTGTTGAGTCCATTTCGTTGAGTAAGGAGTAGCTCTTGTCTATTCCATATTTGGCTTAAGGAAATTTATCTGTGCTCATTTCAATCTTTGGTTTTATGCAGCACCCCAAATCACCTTTCCCCTTAAGCAAGCATAAGTTGGTTTTCTAAATTTGAGACCCTGTTCTGTTTTGGAATTCAGTTCCTGTGTAGCCAAGTTTACATTCCGTGTATTAGTGATATCTTATGATGTTTCTTTTTCTGTGTGACTTATTTCAGTTAGAATCATCGTACCTGAATCCACTCATTATGGTGCTACGGGCCTGATGACATAGATTTCATTGCTGAGTGATACTGCATTGTACGTAAGTACCACAAGTTCTTTATCCATTTTTCACTTTCTGTGATATTGAACTTGTACGGTAAACGAGGTTCTTGTAAACAGAGGCGTCCCAAACTTTGGGGTGGCTGTGTCTTTTTGATTTTAATTTCCCTAAGCTATAGGACCATAATTGGAAGTGCCCTAGGCTCTGTTGCTTTGTTTTTTAGATGTTTCAGGAAACACCATACACTTCTCTGGAGTGTCTGTTGGCAATTTACATCCCGCCCATCAGCCTAACAAGGCTCCCAGTTCTCCATGGCCTGTCCTGCCTTTCTGGATTTTACAATTTTTTCAGATGGCCCTTTTGACCGGGGGGAAGTGACACTTCATTGTAGTGCAGATTTCCTTTGCAAGCTTGCTTGGTTGGCCAAAAAGGGCGTATGCGTTTTTTCCTGAATATATTCAGGAAAAAACGCATACGCCCTTTTTGGCCAAGTGCATCATTGTGGACGTTCTGCCTCTTTTCCTATGCTTTCAATGCAATTCCAGTCTACCTCCTGAAATCGGTTTCCTGCAATTTTGCCCCGCTTTCAAGTCCTCTTGGCAGCCTTACTTCAGTATATTTTTGGACGATAGCTGTCATTTATAACTCTGCAGGTTTGTGAATTACAGTGCCCCTGAGCTCCTTTCTACAACTCGCTTTCTTTTGAGCTGGCCGCAACACCCCAGGATGGCTTCAGGCCCTAATCTGGTTCCGGCACGGCACGCTGAGCCTTTGGTTATTTCCTCTTCCTGGTGGGAAATGAGAGTTAAATTTGCCCGTCCAGACACCTCCAGCTAGTCTCTCATTGGTTCTCGCTATTCCTGTTCATCTTCCGCAGAAATTGCAAACTGGGCCAAACAGGAGGTTAAAGGCGCTGACTCTCCAAGTGGGGAGAGTGTTAGTAAAGCGTCTGGAATGTTGCACCCGAGTACCAGGGGAGGAAAACTGAGACATATTTGAACACGTCTCCCGTTCACACGGTTGATCATACTCTGGGTTCCACATGCATGTTTTAGCTGAAGGAAGAATACCTTAAACCTGGAGAGTTGAGACCCGTGTAATGGGTACCATGCAATATGACTTCAAAGGGTCTTCATTTGCTCACCGAACCTCTCCAATCCTATCATTGCTGCGTTTATGCCCCTGTACACATGCTTGATTCTCCTTTGGAGACATAGCAATCCATAGGTTTTAAGATACTTACTAGTCAGGTACATTCTTAGGCGTTTAATATGCGGTGTTGAGTCCATTTCGTTGAGTAAGGAGTAGCTCTTGTCTATTCCATATTTGGCTTAAGGAACTTTATCTGTGCTCATTTCAATCTCTGGTTTTATGCAGCACCGCAAATCACCTTTCCCCTTAAGCAAGCATAAGTTGGTTTTCTAAATTTGAGACCCTGTTCTGTTTTGGAATTCAGTTCCTGTGTAGCCAAGTTTACATTCCGTGTATTAGTGATATCTTATGATGTTTCTTTTTCTGTGTGACTTATTTCAGTTAGAATCATCGTACCTGAATCCACTCATTATGCTGCTACGGGCCTGATGACATAGATTTCATTGCTGAGTGATACTGCATTGTACGTAAGTACCACAAGTTCTTTATCCATTTTTCACTTTCTGTGATTTTGAACTTGTACGGTAAACGGGGTTCTTGTAAACAGAGGCGTCCCAAACTTTGGGGTGGCTGTGTCTTTTTGATTTTAATTTCCCTAAGCTATAGGACCATAAGTGGAAGTGCCCTAGGCTCTGTTGCTTTGTTTTTTAGATGTTTCAGGAAACACCATACACTTCTCCCGAGTGTCTGTTGGCAATTTACATCCCGCCCATCAGCATAACAAGGCTCCCAGTTCTCCATGGCCTGTCCTGCCTTTCTGGATTTTACACTTTATTCAGATGGCCCTTTTGACCTGGGGGAAGTGAGACTTCATTGTAGTGCAGGTTTCCTTTGCAAGCTTGCTTGGTTGGCCAAAAAGGGCGTATGCGTTTTTTCCTGAATATATTCAGGAAAAAACGCATACGCCCTTTTTGGCCAAGTGCATCATTGTGGACGTTCTGCCTCTTTTCCTATGCTTTCAATGCAATTCCAGTCTACCTCCTGAAATCGGTTTCCTGCAATTCTGCCGCGCTTCCAAGTCCTCTTGGCAGCCTTACTTCAGTATATTTTTGGACGATAGCTGTCATTTATAACTCTGCAGGTTTGTGAATTACAGTGCCCCTGAGCTCCTTTCTTCAACTCAATTTCTTGTGAGCTGGCCGCAACACCGCAGGATGGCTTCAGGCCCTAATCTGTTTCCGGCACGGCACGTTGAGCCTTTGGTTAATTCCTCTTCCTGGTGGGAAATGAGAGTTAAATTTGCCCGTCCAGACACCTCCAGCTAGTCTCTCATTGGTTCTCGCTATTCCTGTTCATCTTCCGCAGAAATTGCAAACTGGGCCAAACAGGAGGTTAAAGGGACTTACTCTCCAAGTCGGGAGAGTGTTAGTAAAACGTCTGGAATGTTGCACCCGAGTACCAGGGTATGAAAACTGAGACATATTTGAACACGTCTCCCGATCACATGGTTGATCATACTCTAGGTTCCACATGCATATTGTAGCTGAAGGAAGAATACCTTAAACCTGGAGAGTTGAGACCCGTGTAATGGGTACCATGCAATATGACTTCAAAGGGACTTCATTTGCTCACCGAACCTCTCCAATCCTATCACTGCTGCGTTTATGCCCCTGTAAACACGCTTGATTCTCTTTTGGAGACATAGCAATCCATAGGTTTTAAGATACTTACTAGTCAGGTACATTCTTAGGCGTTTAATATGCGGTGTTGAGTCCATTTCGTTGAGCAAGGAGTAGCCCTTGTCTATTCCATATTTGGCTTAAGGAACTTTATCTGTGCTCATTTCAATCTCTGGTTTATGCAGCACCCCAACTCACCTTTCCCCTTAAGCAAGCATAAGTTGGTTTTCTAAATTTGAGACCCTGTTCTGTTTTGGAATTTAGTTCCTGTGTAGCCAAGTTTACATTCCGTGTATTAGTGATATCTTATGATGTTTCTTTTTCTGTGTGACTTATTTCAGTTAGAATCATCGTACCTGAATCCACTCATTATGCTGCTACGGGCCTGATGACATAGATTTCATTGCTGAGTGATACTGCATTGTACGTAAGTACCACATGTTCTTTATCCATTTTTCACTTTCTGTGATATTGAACTTGTATGGTAAATGAGGTTCTTGTAAACAGAGGCGTCCGAAACTTTGGGGTGGCTGTGTCTTTTTGATTTTAATTTCCCTAAGCTATAGGACCATAAGTGGGAGTGCCCTAGGCTCTGTTGCTTTGTTTTTTAGATGTTTCAGGAAACACCATACACTTCTCCGGAGTGTCTGTTGGCAATTTACATCCCGCCCATCAGCATAACAAGGCTCCCAGTTCTCCATGGCCTGTCCTGCCTTTCTGGATTTTACACTTTTTTCAGATGGCCCTTTTGACCTGGGGGAAGTGAGACTTCATTGTAGTGCAGATTTCCTTTGCAAGCTTGCTTGGTTGGCCAAAAAGGGCGTATGCGTTTTTTCCTGAATATATTCAGGAAAAAACGCATACGCCCTTTTTGGCCAAGTGCATCATTGTGGACGTTCTGCCTCTTTTCCTATGCTTTCAATGCAATTCCAGTCTACCTCCTGAAATCGGTTTCCTGCAATTCTGCCCCGCTTTCAAGTCCTCTTGGCAGCCTTACTTCAGTATATTTTTGGACGATAGCTGTCATTTATAACTCTGCAGGTTTGTGAATTACAGTGCCCCTGAGCTCCTTTCTTCAACTCGCTTTCTGTTGAGCTGGCCGCAACACCCCAGGATGGCTTCAGGCCCTAATCTGGTTCCGGCACGGCACGCTGAGCCTTTGGTTAATTCCTCTTCCTGGTGGGAAATGAGAGATAAATTTGCCCGTCCAGACACCTCCAGCTAGTCTCTCATTGGTTCTCGCTATTCCTGTTCATCTTCCGCAGAAATTGCAAACTAGGCCAAACAGGAGGTTAAAGGGACTGACTCTCCAAGTCGGGAGAGTGTTAGTAAAGCGTCTGGAATGTTGCACCCGAGTACCAGGGTATGAAAACTGAGACATATTTGAACACGTCTCCCTATCACATGGTTGATCATACTCTAGGTTCCACATGCATGTTTTAGCTGAAGGAAGAATACCTTAAACCTGGGTAGTTGATACCTGAGGAATAGGTACCATGCAATATGAATTCAAAGGGTCTTCATTTGCTCACCGAACCTCTCCAATCCTATCACTGCTGCGTTTATGCCCCTGTAAACATGCTTGATTCTCTTTCGGAGACATAGCAATCCATAGGTTTTAAGATACTTACTAGTCAGGTACATTCTTAGGCGTTTAATATGCGGTGTTGAGTCCATTTCTTTGAGCAAGGAGTAGCTCTTGTCTATTCCATATTTGGCTTAAGGAACATTATCTGTGCTCATTTCAATCTCTGGTTTTATGCAGCACCCCAAATCACCTTTCCCCTTAAGCAAGCATAAGTTGGTTTTCTAAATTTGAGACCCTGTTCTGTTTTGGAATTCAGTTCCTGTGTAGCCAAGTTTACATTCCATGTATTACTGATATCTTATGATGTTTCTTTTTCTGTGTGACTTATTTCAGTTAGAATCATCGTACCTGAATCCACTCATTATGCTGCTACGGGCCTGATGACATAGATTTCATTGCTGAGTGATACTGCATTGTACGTAAGTACCACAAGTTCTTTATCCATTTTTCACTTTCTGTGATATTGAACTTGTACAGTAAACGAGGTTCTTGTAAACAGAGGCGTCCCAAACTTTGGGGTGGCTGTGTCTTTTTGATTTTAATTTCCCTAAGCTATAGGACCATAAGTGGAAGTGCCCTAGGCTCTGTTGCTTTGTTTTTTAGATGTTTCAGGAAACACCATACACTTCTCCCGAGTGTCTGTTGGCAATTTACATCCCGCCCATCAGCCTAACAAGGCTCCCAGTTCTCCAAGGCCTGTCCTGCCTTTCTGGATTTTACAATTTTTTCAGATGGCCCTTTTGACCGGGGGGAAGTGACACTTCATTGTAGTGCAGATTTCCTTTGCAAGCTTGCTTGGTTGGCCAAAAAGGGCGTATGCGTTTTTTCCTGAATATATTCAGGAAAAAACGCATACGCCCTTTTTGGCCAAGTGCATCATTGTGGACGTTCTGCCTCTTTTCCTATGCTTTCAATGCAATTCCAGTCTACCTCCTGAAATCGGTTTCCTGCAATTTTGCCCCGCTTTCAAGTCCTCTTGGCAGCCTTACTTCAGTATATTTTTGGACGATAGCTGTCATTTATAACTCTGCAGGTTTGTGAATTACAGTGCCCCTGAGCTCCTTTCTACAACTCGCTTTCTTGTGAGCTGGCCGCAACACCCCAGGATGGCTTCAGGCCCTAATCTGGTTCCGGCACGGCACGCTGAGCCTTTGGTTATTTCCTCTTCCTGGTGGGAAATGAGAGTTAAATTTGCCCGTCCAGACACCTCCAGCTAGTCTCTCATTGGTTCTCGCTATTCCTGTTCATCTTCCGCAGAAATTGCAAACTGGGCCAAACAGGAGGTTAAAGGCGCTGACTCTCCAAGTGGGGAGAGTGTTAGTAAAGCGTCTGGAATGTTGCACCCGAGTACCAGGGGAGGAAAACTGAGACATATTTGAACACGTCTCCCGTTCACACGGTTGATCATACTCTGGGTTCCACATGCATGTTTTAGCTGAAGGAAGAATACCTTAAACCTGGAGAGTTGAGACCCGTGTAATGGGTACCATGCAATATGACTTCAAAGGGTCTTCATTTGCTCACCGAACCTCTCCAATCCTATCACTGCTGCGTTTATGCCCCTGTACACATGCTTGATTCTCCTTTGGAGACATAGCAATCCATAGGTTTTAAGATACTTACTAGTCAGGTACATTCTTAGGCGTTTAATATGCGGTGTTGAGTCCATTTCGTTGAGTAAGGAGTAGCTCTTGTCTATTCCATATTTGGCTTAAGGAACTTTATCTGTGCTCATTTCAATCTCTGGTTTTATGCAGCACCGCAAATCACCTTTCCCCTTAAGCAAGCATAAGTTGGTTTTCTAAATTTGAGACCCTGTTCTGTTTTGGAATTCAGTTCCTGTGTAGCCAAGTTTACATTCCGTGTATTAGTGATATCTTATGATGTTTCTTTTTCTGTGTGACTTATTTCAGTTAGAATCATCGTACCTGAATCCACTCATTATGCTGCTACGGGCCTGATGACATAGATTTCATTGCTGAGTGATACTGCATTGTACGTAAGTACCACAAGTTCTTTATCCATTTTTCACTTTCTGTGATTTTGAACTTGTACGGTAAACGGGGTTCTTGTAAACAGAGGCGTCCCAAACTTTGGGGTGGCTGTGTCTTTTTGATTTTAATTTCCCTAAGCTATAGGACCATAAGTGGAAGTGCCCTAGGCTCTGTTGCTTTGTTTTTTAGATGTTTCAGGAAACACCATACACTTCTCCCGAGTGTCTGTTGGCAATTTACATCCCGCCCATCAGCATAACAAGGCTCCCAGTTCTCCATGGCCTGTCCTGCCTTTCTGGATTTTACACTTTATTCAGATGGCCCTTTTGACCTGGGGGAAGTGAGACTTCATTGTAGTGCAGGTTTCCTTTGCAAGCTTGCTTGGTTGGCCAAAAAGGGCGTATGCGTTTTTTCCTGAATATATTCAGGAAAAAACGCATACGCCCTTTTTGGCCAAGTGCATCATTGTGGACGTTCTGCCTCTTTTCCTATGCTTTCAATGCAATTCCAGTCTACCTCCTGAAATCGGTTTCCTGCAATTCTGCCGCGCTTCCAAGTCCTCTTGGCAGCCTTACTTCAGTATATTTTTGGACGATAGCTGTCATTTATAACTCTGCAGGTTTGTGAATTACAGTGCCCCTGAGCTCCTTTCTTCAACTCAATTTCTTGTGAGCTGGCCGCAACACCGCAGGATGGCTTCAGGCCCTAATCTGTTTCCGGCACGGCACGTTGAGCCTTTGGTTAATTCCTCTTCCTGGTGGGAAATGAGAGTTAAATTTGCCCGTCCAGACACCTCCAGCTAGTCTCTCATTGGTTCTCGCTATTCCTGTTCATCTTCCGCAGAAATTGCAAACTGGGCCAAACAGGAGGTTAAAGGGACTTACTCTCCAAGTCGGGAGAGTGTTAGTAAAACGTCTGGAATGTTGCACCCGAGTACCAGGGTATGAAAACTGAGACATATTTGAACACGTCTCCCGATCACATGGTTGATCATACTCTAGGTTCCACATGCATATTGTAGCTGAAGGAAGAATACCTTAAACCTGGAGAGTTGAGACCCGTGTAATGGGTACCATGCAATATGACTTCAAAGGGACTTCATTTGCTCACCGAACCTCTCCAATCCTATCACTGCTGCGTTTATGCCCCTGTAAACACGCTTGATTCTCTTTTGGAGACATAGCAATCCATAGGTTTTAAGATACTTACTAGTCAGGTACATTCTTAGGCGTTTAATATGCGGTGTTGAGTCCATTTCGTTGAGCAAGGAGTAGCCCTTGTCTATTCCATATTTGGCTTAAGGAACTTTATCTGTGCTCATTTCAATCTCTGGTTTATGCAGCACCCCAACTCACCTTTCCCCTTAAGCAAGCATAAGTTGGTTTTCTAAATTTGAGACCCTGTTCTGTTTTGGAATTTAGTTCCTGTGTAGCCAAGTTTACATTCCGTGTATTAGTGATATCTTATGATGTTTCTTTTTCTGTGTGACTTATTTCAGTTAGAATCATCGTACCTGAATCCACTCATTATGCTGCTACGGGCCTGATGACATAGATTTCATTGCTGAGTGATACTGCATTGTACGTAAGTACCACATGTTCTTTATCCATTTTTCACTTTCTGTGATATTGAACTTGTATGGTAAATGAGGTTCTTGTAAACAGAGGCGTCCGAAACTTTGGGGTGGCTGTGTCTTTTTGATTTTAATTTCCCTAAGCTATAGGACCATAAGTGGGAGTGCCCTAGGCTCTGTTGCTTTGTTTTTTAGATGTTTCAGGAAACACCATACACTTCTCCGGAGTGTCTGTTGGCAATTTACATCCCGCCCATCAGCATAACAAGGCTCCCAGTTCTCCATGGCCTGTCCTGCCTTTCTGGATTTTACACTTTTTTCAGATGGCCCTTTTGACCTGGGGGAAGTGAGACTTCATTGTAGTGCAGATTTCCTTTGCAAGCTTGCTTGGTTGGCCAAAAAGGGCGTATGCGTTTTTTCCTGAATATATTCAGGAAAAAACGCATACGCCCTTTTTGGCCAAGTGCATCATTGTGGACGTTCTGCCTCTTTTCCTATGCTTTCAATGCAATTCCAGTCTACCTCCTGAAATCGGTTTCCTGCAATTCTGCCCCGCTTTCAAGTCCTCTTGGCAGCCTTACTTCAGTATATTTTTGGACGATAGCTGTCATTTATAACTCTGCAGGTTTGTGAATTACAGTGCCCCTGAGCTCCTTTCTTCAACTCGCTTTCTGTTGAGCTGGCCGCAACACCCCAGGATGGCTTCAGGCCCTAATCTGGTTCCGGCACGGCACGCTGAGCCTTTGGTTAATTCCTCTTCCTGGTGGGAAATGAGAGATAAATTTGCCCGTCCAGACACCTCCAGCTAGTCTCTCATTGGTTCTCGCTATTCCTGTTCATCTTCCGCAGAAATTGCAAACTAGGCCAAACAGGAGGTTAAAGGGACTGACTCTCCAAGTCGGGAGAGTGTTAGTAAAGCGTCTGGAATGTTGCACCCGAGTACCAGGGTATGAAAACTGAGACATATTTGAACACGTCTCCCTATCACATGGTTGATCATACTCTAGGTTCCACATGCATGTTTTAGCTGAAGGAAGAATACCTTAAACCTGGGTAGTTGATACCTGAGGAATAGGTACCATGCAATATGAATTCAAAGGGTCTTCATTTGCTCACCGAACCTCTCCAATCCTATCACTGCTGCGTTTATGCCCCTGTAAACATGCTTGATTCTCTTTCGGAGACATAGCAATCCATAGGTTTTAAGATACTTACTAGTCAGGTACATTCTTAGGCGTTTAATATGCGGTGTTGAGTCCATTTCTTTGAGCAAGGAGTAGCTCTTGTCTATTCCATATTTGGCTTAAGGAACATTATCTGTGCTCATTTCAATCTCTGGTTTTATGCAGCACCCCAAATCACCTTTCCCCTTAAGCAAGCATAAGTTGGTTTTCTAAATTTGAGACCCTGTTCTGTTTTGGAATTCAGTTCCTGTGTAGCCAAGGTTACATTCCATGTATTACTGATATCTTATGATGTTTCTTTTTCTGTGTGACTTATTTCAGTTAGAATCATCGTACCTGAATCCACTCATTATGCTGCTACGGGCCTGATGACATAGATTTCATTGCTGAGTGATACTGCATTGTACGTAAGTACCACAAGTTCTTTATCCATTTTTCACTTTCTGTGATATTGAACTTGTACAGTAAACGAGGTTCTTGTAAACAGAGGCGTCCCAAACTTTGGGGTGGCTGTGTCTTTTTGATTTTAATTTCCCTAAGCTATAGGACCATAAGTGGAAGTGCCCTAGGCTCTGTTGCTTTGTTTTTTAGATGTTTCAGGAAACACCATACACTTCTCCCGAGTGTCTGTTGGCAATTTACATCCCGCCCATCAGCCTAACAAGGCTCCCAGTTCTCCAAGGCCTGTCCTGCCTTTCTGGATTTTACAATTTTTTCAGATGGCCCTTTTGACCGGGGGGAAGTGACACTTCATTGTAGTGCAGATTTCCTTTGCAAGCTTGCTTGGTTGGCCAAAAAGGGCGTATGCGTTTTTTCCTGAATATATTCAGGAAAAAACGCATACGCCCTTTTTGGCCAAGTGCATCATTGTGGACGTTCTGCCTCTTTTCCTATGCTTTCAATGCAATTCCAGTCTACCTCCTGAAATCGGTTTCCTGCAATTTTGCCCCGCTTTCAAGTCCTCTTGGCAGCCTTACTTCAGTATATTTTTGGACGATAGCTGTCATTTATAACTCTGCAGGTTTGTGAATTACAGTGCCCCTGAGCTCCTTTCTACAACTCGCTTTCTTGTGAGCTGGCCGCAACACCCCAGGATGGCTTCATGCCCTAATCTGATTCCGGCACGGCACGCTGAGCCTTTGGTTATTTCCTCTTCCTGGTGGGAAATGAGAGTTAAATTTGCCCGTCCAGACACCTCCAGCTAGTCTCTCATTGGTTCTCGCTATTCCTGTTCATCTTCCGCAGAAATTGCAAACTGGGCCAAACAGGAGGTTAAAGGCGCTGACTCTCCAAGTGGGGAGAGTGTTAGTAAAGCGTCTGGAATGTTGCACCCGAGTACCAGGGGAGGAAAACTGAGACATATTTGAACACGTCTCCCGTTCACACGGTTGATCATACTCTGGGTTCCACATGCATGTTTTAGCTGAAGGAAGAATACCTTAAACCTGGAGAGTTGAGACCCGTGTAATGGGTACCATGCAATATGACTTCAAAGGGTCTTCATTTGCTCACCGAACCTCTCCAATCCTATCACTGCTGCGTTTATGCCCCTGTACACATGCTTGATTCTCCTTTGGAGACATAGCAATCCATAGGTTTTAAGATACTTACTAGTCAGGTACATTCTTAGGCGTTTAATATGCGGTGTTGAGTCCATTTCGTTGAGTAAGGAGTAGCTCTTGTCTATTCCATATTTGGCTTAAGGAACTTTACCTGTGCTCATTTCAATCTCTGGTTTTATGCAGCACCCCAAATCACCTTTCCCCTTAAGCAAGCATAAGTTGGTTTTCTAAATTTGAGACCCTGTTCTGTTTTGGAATTCAGTTCCTGTGTAGCCAAGTTTACATTCCGTGTATTAGTGATATCTTATGATGTTTCTTTTTCTGTGTGACTTATTTCAGTTAGAATCATCGTACCTGAATCCACTCATTATGCTGCTACGGGCCTGATGACATAGATTTCATTGCTGAGTGATACTGCATTGTACGTAAGTACCACAAGTTCTTTATCCATTTTTCACTTTCTGTGATTTTGAACTTGTACGGTAAATGGGGTTCTTGTAAACAGAGGCGTCCCAAACTTTGGGGTGGCTGTGTCTTTTTGATTTTAATTTCCCTAAGCTATAGGACCATAAGTGGAAGTGCCCTAGGCTCTGTTGCTTTGTTTTTTAGATGTTTCAGGAAACACCATACACTTCTCCCGAGTGTCTGTTGGCAATTTACATCCCGCCCATCAGCATAACAAGGCTCCCAGTTCTCCATGGCCTGTCCTGCCTTTCTGGATTTTACACTTTATTCAGATGGCCCTTTTGACCTGGGGGAAGTGAGACTTCATTGTAGTGCAGGTTTCCTTTGCAAGCTTGCTTGGTTGGCCAAAAAGGGCGTATGCGTTTTTTCCTGAATATATTCAGGAAAAAACGCATACGCCCTTTTTGGCCAAGTGCATCATTGTGGACGTTCTGCCTCTTTTCCTATGCTTTCAATGCAATTCCAGTCTACCTCCTGAAATCGGTTTCCTGCAATTCTGCCGCGCTTCCAAGTCCTCTTGGCAGCCTTACTTCAGTATATTTTTGGACGATAGCTGTCATTTATAACTCTGCAGGTTTGTGAATTACAGTGCCCCTGAGCTCCTTTCTTCAACTCAATTTCTTGTGAGCTGGCCGCAACACCGCAGGATGGCTTCAGGCCCTAATCTGTTTCCGGCACGGCACGTTGAGCCTTTGGTTAATTCCTCTTCCTGGTGGGAAATGAGAGTTAAATTTGCCCGTGCAGACACCTCCAGCTAGTCTCTCATTGGTTCTCGCTATTCCTGTTCATCTTCCGCAGAAATTGCAAACTGGGCCAAACAGGAGGTTAAAGGGACTTACTCTCCAAGTCGGGAGAGTGTTAGTAAAACGTCTGGAATGTTGCACCCGAGTACCAGGGTATGAAAACTGAGACATATTTGAACACGTCTCCCGATCACATGGTTGATCATACTCTAGGTTCCACATGCATATTGTAGCTGAAGGAAGAATACCTTAAACCTGGAGAGTTGAGACCCGTGTAATGGGTACCATGCAATATGACTTCAAAGGGACTTCATTTGCTCACCGAACCTCTCCAATCCTATCACTGCTGCGTTTATGCCCCTGTAAACACGCTTGATTCTCTTTTGGAGACATAGCAATCCATAGGTTTTAAGATACTTACTAGTCAGGTACATTCTTAGGCGTTTAATATGCGGTGTTGAGTCCATTTCGTTGAGCAAGGAGTAGCTCTTGTCTATTCCATATTTGGCTTAAGGAACTTTATCTGTGCTCATTTCAATCTCTGGTTTATGCAGCACCCCAACTCACCTTTCCCCTTAAGCAAGCATAAGTTGGTTTTCTAAATTTGAGACCCTGTTCTGTTTTGGAATTTAGTTCCTGTGTAGCCAAGTTTACATTCCGTGTATTAGTGATATCTTATGATGTTTCTTTTTCTGTGTGACTTATTTCAGTTAGAATCATCGTACCTGAATCCACTCATTATGCTGCTACGGGCCTGATGACATAGATTTCATTGCTGAGTGATACTGCATTGTACGTAAGTACCACATGTTCTTTATCCATTTTTCACTTTCTGTGATATTGAACTTGTATGGTAAATGAGGTTCTTGTAAACAGAGGCGTCCGAAACTTTGGGGTGGCTGTGTCTTTTTTATTTTAATTTCCCTAAGCTATAGGACCATAAGTGGGAGTGCCCTAGGCTCTGTTGCTTTGTTTTTTAGATGTTTCAGGAAACACCATACACTTCTCCGGAGTGTCTGTTGGCAATTTACATCCCGCCCATCAGCATAACAAGGCTCCCAGTTCTCCATGGCCTGTCCTGCCTTTCTGGATTTTACACTTTTTTCAGATGGCCCTTTTGACCTGGGGGAAGTGAGACTTCATTGTAGTGCAGATTTCCTTTGCAAGCTTGCTTGGTTGGCCAAAAAGGGCGTATGCGTTTTTTCCTGAATATATTCAGGAAAAAACGCATACGCCCTTTTTGGCCAAGTGCATCATTGTGGACGTTCTGCCTCTTTTCCTATGCTTTCAATGCAATTCCAGTCTACCTCCTGAAATCGGTTTCCTGCAATTCTGCCCCGCTTTCAAGTCCTCTTGGCAGCCTTACTTCAGTATATTTTTGGACGATAGCTGTCATTTATAACTCTGCAGGTTTGTGAATTACAGTGCCCCTGAGCTCCTTTCTTCAACTCGCTTTCTGTTGAGCTGGCCGCAACACCCCAGGATGGCTTCAGGCCCTAATCTGGTTCCGGCACGGCACGCTGAGCCTTTGGTTAATTCCTCTTCCTGGTGGGAAATGAGAGATAAATTTGCCCGTCCAGACACCTCCAGCTAGTCTCTCATTGGTTCTCACTATTCCTGTTCATCTTCCGCAGAAATTGCAAACTAGGCCAAACAGGAGGTTAAAGGGACTGACTCTCCAAGTCGGGAGAGTGTTAGTAAAGCGTCTGGAATGTTGCACCCGAGTACCAGGGTATGAAAACTGAGACATATTTGAACACGTCTCCCTATCACATGGTTGATCATACTCTAGGTTCCACATGCATGTTTTAGCTGAAGGAAGAATACCTTAAACCTGGGTAGTTGATACCTGAGGAATAGGTACCATGCAATATGAATTCAAAGGGTCTTCATTTGCTCACCGAACCTCTCCAATCCTATCACTGCTGCGTTTATGCCCCTGTAAACATGCTTCATTCTCTTTCGGAGACATAGCAATCCATAGGTTTTAAGATACTTACTAGTCAGGTACATTCTTAGGCGTTTAATATGCGGTGTTGAGTCCATTTCTTTGAGCAAGGAGTAGCTCTTGTCTATTCCATATTTGGCTTAAGGAACATTATCTGTGCTCATTTCAATCTCTGGTTTTATGCAGCACCCCAAATCACCTTTCCCCTTAAGCAAGCATAAGTTGGTTTTCTAAATTTGAGACCCTGTTCTGTTTTGGAATTCAGTTCCTGTGTAGCCAAGGTTACATTCCATGTATTACTGATATCTTATGATGTTTCTTTTTCTGTGTGACTTATTTCAGTTAGAATCATCGTACCTGAATCCACTCATTATGCTGCTACGGGCCTGATGACATAGATTTCATTGCTGAGTGATACTGCATTGTACGTAAGTACCACAAGTTCTTTATCCATTTTTCACTTTCTGTGATATTGAACTTGTACAGTAAACGAGGTTCTTGTAAACAGAGGCGTCCCAAACTTTGGGGTGGCTGTGTCTTTTTGATTTTAATTTCCCTAAGCTATAGGACCATAAGTGGAAGTGCCCTAGGCTCTGTTGCTTTGTTTTTTAGATGTTTCAGGAAACACCATACACTTCTCCCGAGTGTCTGTTGGCAATTTACATCCCGCCCATCAGCATAACAAGGCTCCCAGTTCTCCATGGCCTGTCCTTCCTTTCTGGATTTTACACTTTTTTCAGCTGGCCCTTTTGACCGGGGGGAAGTGAGACTTCATTGTAGTGCAGATTTCCTTTGCAAGCTTGCTTGGTTGGCCAAAAAGGGCGTATGCGTTTTTTCCTGAATATATTCAGGAAAAAATGCATACGCCCTTTTTGGCCAAGTGCATCATTGTGGACGTTCTGCCTCTTTTCCTATGCTTTCAATGCAATTCCAGTCTACCTCCTGAAATCGGTTTCCTGCAATTCTGCCGCGCTTTCAAGTCCTCTTGGCAGCCTTACTTCAGTATATTTTTGGACGATAGCTGTCATTTATAACTCTGCAAGTTTGTGAATTACAGTGCCCCTGAGCTCCTTTCTTCAATTCACTGTCTTTTGAGCTGGCCGCAACACCGCAGGATAGCTTCAGGCCCTAATCTTGTTCCGGCACGGCACGCTGAGCCTTTGGTTATTTCCTCTTCCTGGTGGGAAATGAGAGTTAAATTTGCCCGTCAAGACACCTCCAGCTAGTCTCTCATTGGTTCTCGCTATTCCTGTTCATCTTCCGCAGAAATTGCAAACTGGGCCAAACAGGAGGTTAAAGGCGCTGACTCTCCAAGTGGGGAGAGTGTTAGTAAAGCGTCTGGAATGTTGCACCCGAGTACCAGGGGAGGAAAACTGAGACATATTTGAACACGTCTCCCGTTCACACGGTTGATCATACTCTGGGTTCCACATGCATGTTTTAGCTGAAGGAAGAATACCTTAAACCTGGAGAGTTGAGACCCGTGTAATGGGTACCATGCAATATGACTTCAAAGGGTCTTCATTTGCTCACTGAACCTCTCCAATCCTATCACTGCTGCGTTTATGCCCCTGTACACACGCTTGATTCTCCTTTGGAGACATAGCAATCCATAGGTTTTAAGATACTTAGTAGTCAGGTACATTCTTAGGCGTTTAATATGCGGTGTTGAGTCCATTTCGTTGAGTAAGGAGTAGCTCTTGTCTATTCCATATTTGGCTTAAAGAAATTTATCTGTGCTCATTTCAATCTCTGGTTTTATGCAGCACCCCAAATCACCTTTCCCCTTAAGCAAGCATAAGTTGGTTTTCTAAATTTGAGACCCTGTTCTGTTTTGGAATTCAGTTCCTGTGTAGCCAAGTTTACATTCCGTGTATTAGTGATATCTTATGATGTTTCTTTTTCTGTGTGACTTATTTCAGTTAGAATCATCGTACCTGAATCCACTCATTATGGTGCTACGGGCCTGATGACATAGATTTCATTGCTGAGTGATACTGCATTGTACGTAAGTACCACAAGTTCTTTATCCATTTTTCACTTTCTGTGATATTGAACTTGTACGGTAAACGAGGTTTTTGTAAACAGAGGCGTCCCAAACTTTGGGGTGGCTGTGTCTTTTTGATTTTAATTTCCCTAAGCTATAGGACCATAAGTGGAAGTGCCCTAGGCTCTGTTGCTTTGTTTTTTAGATGTTTCAGGAAACACCATACACTTCTTCCGAGTGTCTGTTGGCAATTTACATCCCGCCCATCAGCATAACAAGGCTCCCAGTTCTCCATGGCCTGTCCTGCCTTTCTGGATTTTACACTTTTTTCAGATGGCCCTTTTGACCGGGGGGAAGTGAGACTTCATTGTAGTGCAGATTTCCTTTGCAAGCTTGCTTGGTTGGCCAAAAAGGGCGTATGCGTTTTTTCCTGAATATATTCAGGAAAAAACGCATACGCCCTTTTTGGCCAAGTGCATCATTGTGGACGTTCTGCCTCTTTTCCTATGCTTTCAATGCAATTCCAGTCTACCTCCTGAAATCGGTTTCCTGCAATTCTGCCGCGCTTCCAAGTCCTCTTGGAAGCCTTACTTCAGTATATTTTTGGACGATAGCTGTCATTTATAACTCTGCAGGTTTGTGAATTACAGTGCCCCTGAGCTCCTTTCTTCAACTCAATTTCTTGTGAGCTGGCCGCAACACCGCAGGATGGCTTCAGGCCCTAATCTGTTTCCGGCACGGCACGTTGAGCCTTTGGTTAATTCCTCTTCCTGGTGGGAAATGAGAGTTAAATTTGCCCGTCCAGACACCTCCAGCTAGTCTCTCATTGGTTCTCGCTATTCCTGTTCATCTTCCGCAGAAATTGCAAACTGGGCCAAACAGGAGGTTAAAGGGACTGACTCTCCAAGTCGGGAGAGTGTTAGTAAAGCGTCTGGAATGTTGCACCCGAGTACCAGGGTATGAAAACTGAGACATATTTGAACACGTCTCCCGATCACATGGTTGATCATACTCTAGGTTCCACATGCATGTTTTAGCTGAAGGAAGAATACCTTAAACCTGGGTAGTTGAAACCCTTGGAATGGGTACCATGCAATATGACTTCAAAGGGTCTTCATTTGCTCACCGAACCTCTCCAATCCTATCACTGCTGCGTTTATGCCCCTGTACACATGCTTGATTCTCTTTCGTAGACATAGCAATCCGTAGGTTTTAAGATACTTACTAGTCAGGTACATTCTTAGGCGTTTAATATGCGGTGTTGAGTCCATTTCGTTGAGCAAGGAGTAGCTCTTGTCTATTCCATATTTGGCTTAAGGAACTTTATCTGTGTTCATTTCAATCTCTGGTTTTATGCAGCACCCCAACTCACCTTTACCCTTAAGCAAGCATAAGTTGGTTTTCTAAATTTGAGACACTGTTCTGTTCTGTAATTCACTTCCTGTGTAGCCAAGTTTACATTCCGTGTATTACTGATATCTTATGATGTTTCTTTTTCTCTGTGACTTATTTCAGTTAGAATCATCATACCTGAATCCACTCATTGTGCTACTAAGGGCCTGATGACATAGATTTCATTGCTGAGTGATATTGCTTTGTAAGTAAATACCACAACTTCTTTATCCATTTTTCACTTTCTGCGGTGTTGTACTTGTACTGTAAATGAGGTTCTTGTAAACAGAGCCGTTCCAAACTTTGGGGTGGCTGTGTCTTTTTGATTTTAATTTCCCTAAGCTATAGGACCATAAGTGGAAGTGCCCTAGGCTCTGTTGCTTTGTTTTTTAGATGTTTCAGGAAACACCATACACTTCTCCCGAGTGTCTGTTGGCAATTTACATCCCGCCCATCAGCATAACAAGGCTCCCAGTTCTCCATGGCCTGTCCTGCCTTTCTGGATTTTACACTTTTTTCAGATGGCCCTTTTGACCGGGAGGAAGTGAGACTTCATTGTAGTGCAGATTTCCTTTGCAAGCTTGCTTGGTTGGCAAAAAATGGCGTATGCGTTTTTTCCTGAATATATTCAGGAAAAAACGCATACGCCCTTTTTGGCCAAGTGCATCATTGTGGACGTTCTGCCTCTTTTCCTATGCTTTCAATGCAATTCCAGTCTACCTCCTGAAATCGATTTCCTGCAATTCTGCCGCACTTCCAAGTACTCTTGGCAGCCTTACTTCAGTATATTTTTGGACGATAGCTGTCATTGATAACTCTGCAGGTTTGTGAATTACAGTGCCCCTGAGCTCCTTTCTTCAACTCGCTTTCTTTTGAGCTGGCCGCAACACCACAGGATGGCTTCAGGCCCTAATGTGGTTCTGGCACGGCACGATGAGCCTTTGGTTATTTCCTCTTCCTGGTGGGAAATGAGAGTTAAATTTGCCCGTCCAGACACCTCCAGCTAGTCTCTCATTGGTTCTCGCTATTCCTGTTCATCTTCCGCAGAAATTGCAAACTGGGCCAAACAGGAGGTTAAAGGCGCTGACTCTCCAAGTGGGGAGAGTGTTAGTAAAGCGTCTGGAATGTTGCACCCGAGTACCAGGGGAGGAAAACTGAGACATATTTGAACACGTCTCTCGTTCACACGGTTGATCATACTCTGGGTTCCACATGCATGTTTTAGCTGAAGGAAGAATACCTTAAACCTGGAGAGTTGAGACCCGTGTAATGGGTACCATGCAATATGACTTCAAAGGGTCTTCATTTGCTCACTGAACCTCTCCAATCCTATCACTGCTGCGTTTATGCCCCTGTACACATGCTTGATTCTCTTTTGGAGACATAGCAATCCATAGGTTTTAAGATACTTACTAGTCAGGTACATTCTTAGGCTTTTAATATGGTGTGTTGAGTCCATTTCGTTGAGTAAGGAGTAGCTCTTGTCTATTCAATATTTGGCTTAAGGAACATTATCTGTGCTCATTTCAATCTCTGGTTTTATGCAGCACCCCAACTCGCCTTTCCCCTTAAGCAAGCATAAGTTGGTTTTCTAAATTTGAGCCCCTGTTCTGTTTTGGAATTCAGTTCCTGTGTAGCCAAGTTTACATTCCGTGTATTAGTGATATCTTATGATGTTTCTTTTTCTGTGTGACTTATTTCAGTTATAATCATCGTACCTGAATCCACTCATTATGCTGCTAAGGGCCTGATGACATAGATTTCATTGCTGAGTGATATTGCTTTGTAAGTAAATACCACAACTTCTTTATCCATTTTTCACTTTCTGCGATGTTGAACTTGTACTGTAAACGAGGTTCTTGTAAACAGAGCGGTTGCAAACTTTGGGGTGGCTGTGTCTTTTTGATTTTAATTTCCCTAAGCTATAGGACCATAAGTGGAAGTGCCCTAGGCTCTGTTGCTTTGTTTTTTAGATGTTTCAGGAAACACCATACACTTCTCCCGAGTGTCTGTTGGCAATTTACATCCCGCCCATCAGCATAACAAGGCTCCCAGTTCTCCATGGCCTGTCTTGCCTTTCTGGATTTTACACTTTTTTCAGATGGCCCTTTTGACCGAGGGGAAGTGAGACTTCATTGTAGTGCAGATTTCCTTTGCAAGCTTGCTTGGTTGGCCAAAAAGTGCGTATGCGTTTTTTCCTGAATATATTCAGGAAAAAACGCATACGCCCTTTTTGGCCAAGTGCATCATTGTGGACGTTCTGCCTCTTTTCCTATGCTTTCAATGCAATTCCAGTCTACCTCCTGAAATCGGTTTCCTGCAATTCTGCCCCGCTTTCAAGTCCTCTTGGCAGCCTTACTTCAGTATATTTTTGGACGATAGCTGTCATTTATAACTCTGCAGGTTTGTGAATTACAGTGCCCCTGAGCTCCTTTCTTCAACTCGCTTTCTTGTGAGCTGGCCGCAACACCGCAGGATGGCTTCAGGCCCTAATCTGGTTCTGGCACGGCACGCTGAGCCTTTGCTTAATTCCTCTTCCTGGTGGGAAATGAGAGTTAAATTTGCCCGTCCAGACACCTCCAGCTAGTCTCTCATTGGTTCTCGCTATTCCTGTTCATCTTCCGAAGAAATTGCAAACTGGGCCAAACAGGAGGTTAAAGGGACTGACTCTCCATGTCGGGAGAGTGTTAGTAAAGCGTCTGGAATGTTGCACCCGAGTACCAGGGTATGAAAACTGAGACATATTTGAACACGTCTCCCGATCACATGGTTGATCATACTCTAGGTTCCACATGCATGTTTTAGCTGAAGGAAGAATACCTTAAACCTGGGTAGTTGAAACCTGTGGAATCGGTACCAAGCAATATGACTTCAAAGGGTCTTCATTTGCTCACCGAACCTCTCCAATCCTATCACTGCTGCGTTTATGCCCCTGTACACATGCTTGATTCTCTTTCGGAGACATAGCAATCCATAAGTTTTAAGATACATACTAGTCAGGTACATTCTTAGGCGTTTAATACGCGGTGTTGAGTCCATTTCATTGAGCAAGGAGTAGCTCTTGTCTATTCCATATTTGGCTTAAGGAACTTTATCTGTGCTCATTTCAATCTCTGGTTTTATGCAACACCCCAACTCACCTTTCCCCTTAAACAAGCATAAGTTGGTTTTCTAAATTTGAGTCCCTGTTCTGTTCTGTAATTCAGTTCCTGTGTAGCCAAGTTTACATTCCGTGTATTAGTGATATCTTATGATGTTTCTTTTTCTGTGTGACTTATTTCAGTTAGAATCATCGTACCTGAATCCACTCATTGTGCTGCTACGGGCCTGATGACATAGATTTCATTGCTGAGTGATACTGCATTGTATGTAAGTACCACAAGTTCTTTATCCATTTTTCACTTTCTGCGATGTTGAACTTGTACTGTAAACGAGGTTCTTATAAACAGAGCCGTTCCAAACTTTGGGGTGGCTGTGTCTTTTTGATTTTAATTTCCCTAAGCTATAGGACCATAAGTGGAAGTGCCCTAGGCTCTGTTGCTTTGTTTTTTAGATGTTTCAGGAAACACCATACACTTCTCCGGAGTGTCTGTTGGCAATTTACATCCCGCCCATCAGCATAACAAGGCTCCCAGTTCTCCATGGCCTGTCCTGCCTTTCTGGATTTTACACTTTATTCAGATGACCCTTTTGACCTGGGGGAAGTGAGACTTCATTGTAGTGCAGGTTTCCTTTTCAAGCTTGCTTGGTTGGCCAAAAAGGGCGTATGCGTTTTTTCCTGAATATATTCAGGAAAAAACGCATACGCCCTTTTTGGCCAAGTGCATCATTGTGGACGTTCTGCCTCTTTTCCTATGCTTTCAATGCAATTCCAGTCTACCTCCTGAAATCGGTTTCCTGCAATTCTGCCCCGCTTTCAAGTCCTCTTGGCAGCCTTACTTCAGTATATTTTTGGACGATAGCTGTCATTTATAACTCTGCAGCTTTGTGAATTACAGTGCCCCTGAGCTCCTTTCTTCAACTCGCTTTCTTGTGACCTGGCCGCAACACCCCAGGATGGCTTCAGGCCCTAATCTGGTTCCGGCACGGCACGCTGAGCCTTTGGTTAATTCCTCTTCCTGGTGGGAAATGAGAGTTAAATTTGCCCGTCCAGACACCTCCAGCTAGTCTCTCATTGGTTCTCGCTATTCCTGTTCATCTTCCGCAGAAATTGCAAACTGGGCCAAACAGGACGTTAAAGGTGCTGACTCTCCAAGTGTGGAGAGTGTTAGTAAAGCATCTGGAATGTTGCACCCGAGTACCAGGGGAGGAAACCTGAAACATATTTAAACACGTCTCCCGTTCACACGGTTGATCATACTCTGGGTTCCACATGCATGTTTTAGCTGAAGGAAGAATACCTTAAATCTGGAGAGTTGAGACCCGTGTAATGGGTACCATGCAATATGACTTAAAAAGGTCTTCATTTGCTCACCGAACCTCTCCAATCCTATCACTGCTGCGTTTATGCCCCTGTACACACGCTTGATTCTCTTTTGGAGACATAGCAATCCATAGGTTTTAAGATACTTACTAGTCAGGTACATTCTTAGGCATTTAATATGGGGTTTTGAGTCCATTTCGTTGAGCAAGGAGTAGCTCTTGTCTATTCCATATTTGGCTTAAGGAACTTTATCTGTGCTCATTTCAATCTCTGGTTTTATGCAGCACCCCAACTCACCTTTCCCCTTAAGCAAGCATAAGTTGGTTTTCTACATTTGAGACCCTGTTCTGTCTTGGAATTCAGTTCCTGTGTAGCCAAGGTTACATTCCGTGTATTAGTGATATCTTATGATGTTTCTTTTTCTGTGTGACTTATTTCAGTTAGAATCATCGTACTTGAATCCACTCATTATGCTGCTACGGGCCTGATGACATAGATTTCATTGCTGAGTGATACTGCATTGTACGTAAGTACCACAAGTTCTTTATCCATTTTTCTCTTTCTGTTATATTGAACTTGTACGGTAAACGAGGTTCTTGTAAACAGAGGCGTCCCAAACTTTGGGGTGGCTGTGTCTTTTTGATTTTAATTTCCCTAAGCTATAGGACCATAAGTGGAAGTGCCCTAGGCTCTGTTGCTTTGTTTTTTAGATGTTTCAGGAAACACCATACACTTCTCCCGAGTGTCTGTTGGCAATTTACATCCCGCCCATCAGCATTACAAGGCTCCCAGTTCTCCATGGCCTGTCCTGCCTTTCTGGATTTTACACTTTTTTCAGATGGCCCTTTTGACCGGGGGGAAGTGAGACTTCATTGTAGTGCAGATTTCCTTTGCAAGCTTGCTTGGTTGGCCAAAAAGGGCGTATGCGTTTTTTCCTGAATATATTCAGGAAAAAACGCATACGCCCTTTTTGGCCAAGTGCATCATTGTGGACGTTCTGCCTCTTTTCCTATGCTTTCAATGCAATTCCAGTCTACCTCCTGAAATCGGTTTCCTGCAATTCTGCCCCGCTTTCAAGTCCTCTTGGCAGCCTTACTTCAGTATATTTTTGGACGATAGCTGTCATTTATAACTCTGCAGGTTTGTGAATTACAGTGTCCCTGAGCTCCTTTCTTCAACTCGCTTTCTTGTGCCCTGGCCGCAACACCGCAGGATGGCTTCAGGCCCTAATCTGGTTCCGGCACGGCACGCTCAGCCTTTGGTTATTTCCTCTTCCTGGTGGGAAATGAGAGTTAAATTTGCCCGTCCAGACACCTCCAGCTAGTCTCTCATTGGTTCTCGCTATTACTGTTCATCTTCCGCAGAAATTGCAAACTGGGCCAAACAGGAGGTTAAAGGGACTGACTCTCCAAGTCGGGAGAGTGTTAGTAAAGCGTCTGGAATGTTGCACCCGAGTACCAGGGTATGAAAACTGAGACATATTTGAACACGTCTCCCGATCACATGGTTGATCATACTCTGGGTTCCACATGCATGTTCTAGCTGAAGGAAGAATACCTTAAAGCTGGGTAGTTGAAACCTGTGGAATGGGTACCATGCAATATGACTTCAAAGGGTCTTCATTTGCTCACCGAACCTCTTCAATCCTATCACTGCTGCGTTTATGCCCCTGTACACATGCTTGATTCTCTTCCGGAGACAAAGCAATCCATAGGTTTTAAGATACTTACTAGTCAGGTACATTCTTAGGCGTTTAATATGCGGTGTTGAGTCCATTTCGTTGAGCAAGGAGTAGCTCTTGTCTATTCCATATTTGGCTTAAGGAACTTTATCTGTGCTCATTTCAATCTCTGGTTTTATGCAGCACCCCAACTCACCTTTCCCCTTAAGCAAGCATAAGTTGGTTTTCTAAATTTGAGACCCAGTTCTGTTCTGTAATTCAGTTCCTGTGTAGCCAAGTTTACATTCCGTGTATTACTGATATCTTATGATGTTTCTTTTTCTGTGTGACTTATTTCAGTTAGAATCATCATACCTGAATCCACTCATTGTGCTGCTAAGGGCCTGATGACATAGATTTCATTGCTGAGTGATATTGCTTTGTAAGTAAATACCACAACTTCTTTATCCATTTTTCACTTTCTGCGATGTTGAACTTGTACTGTAAACGAGGTTCTTGTAAACAGAGCCGTTGCAAACTTTGGGGTGGCTGTGTCTTTTTGATTTTAATTTCCCTAAGCTATAGGACCATAAGTGGAAGTGCCCTAGGCTCTGTTGCTTTGTTTTTTAGATGTTTCAGGAAACACCATACACTTCTCCCGAGTGTCTGTTGGCAATTTACATCCCGCCCATCAGCATAACAAGGCTCCCAGTTCTCCATGGCCTGTCCTGCCTTTCTGGATTTTACACTTTTTTCAGATGGCCCTTTTGACCGGGGGGAAGTGAGACTTCATTGTAGTGCAGATTTCCTTTGCAAGCTTGCTTGGTTGGCCAAAAAGGGCGTATGCGTTTTTTCCTGAATATATTCAGGAAAAAACGCATACGCCCTTTTTGGCCAAGTGCATCATTGTGGACGTTCTGCCTCTTTTCCTATGCTTTCAATGCAATTCCAGTCTACCTCCTGAAATCGGTTTCCTGCAATTCTGCCCCGCTTTCAAGTCCTCTTGGCAGCCTTACTTCAGTATATTTTTGGACGATAGCTGTCATTTATAACTCTGCAGGTTTGTGAATTACAGTGTCCCTGAGCTCCTTTCTTCAACTCGCTTTCTTGTGCCCTGGCCGCAACACCGCAGGATGGCTTCAGGCCCTAATCTGGTTCCGGCACGGCACGCTCAGCCTTTGGTTATTTCCTCTTCCTGGTGGGAAATGAGAGTTAAATTTGCCCGTCCAGACACCTCCAGCTAGTCTCTCATTGGTTCTCGCTATTACTGTTCATCTTCCGCAGAAATTGCAAACTGGGCCAAACAGGAGGTTAAAGGGACTGACTCTCCAAGTCGGGAGAGTGTTAGTAAAGCGTCTGGAATGTTGCACCCGAGTACCAGGGTATGAAAACTGAGACATATTTGAACACGTCTCCCGATCACATGGTTGATCATACTCTGGGTTCCACATGCATGTTCTAGCTGAAGGAAGAATACCTTAAAGCTGGGTAGTTGAAACCTGTGGAATGGGTACCATGCAATATGACTTCAAAGGGTCTTCATTTGCTCACCGAACCTCTTCAATCCTATCACTGCTGCGTTTATGCCCCTGTACACATGCTTGATTCTCTTCCGGAGACAAAGCAATCCATAGGTTTTAAGATACTTACTAGTCAGGTACATTCTTAGGCGTTTAATATGCGGTGTTGAGTCCATTTCGTTGAGCAAGGAGTAGCTCTTGTCTATTCCATATTTGGCTTAAGGAACTTTATCTGTGCTCATTTCAATCTCTGGTTTTATGCAGCACCCCAACTCACCTTTCCCCTTAAGCAAGCATAAGTTGTTTTTCTAAATTTGAGACCCAGTTCTGTTCTGTAATTCAGTTCCTGTGTAGCCAAGTTTACATTCCGTGTATTACTGATATCTTATGATGTTTCTTTTTCTGTGTGACTTATTTCAGTTAGAATCATCATACCTGAATCCACTCATTGTGCTGCTAAGGGCCTGATGACATAGATTTCATTGCTGAGTGATATTGCTTTGTAAGTAAATACCACAACTTCTTTATCCATTTTTCACTTTCTGCGATGTTGAACTTGTACTGTAAACGAGGTTCTTGTAAACAGAGCCGTTGCAAACTTTGGGGTGGCTGTGTCTTTTTGATTTTAATTTCCCTAAGCTATAGGACCATAAGTGGAAGTGCCCTAGGCTCTGTTGCTTTGTTTTTTAGATGTTTCAGGAAACACCATACACTTCTCCCGAGTGTCTGTTGGCAATTTACATCCCGCCCATCAGCATAACAAGGCTCCCAGTTCTCCATGGCCTGTCCTGCCTTTCTGGATTTTACACTTTTTTCAGATGGCCCTTTTGACCGGGGGGAAGTGAGACTTCATTGTAGTGCAGATTTCCTTTGCAAGCTTGCTTGGTTGGCCAAAAAGGGCGTATGCGTTTTTTCCTGAATATATTCAGGAAAAAACGCATACGCCCTTTTTGGCCAAGTGCATCATTGTGGACGTTCTGCCTCTTTTCCTATGCTTTCAATGCAATTCCAGTCTACCTCCTGAAATCGGTTTCCTGCAATTCTGCCCCGCTTTCAAGTCCTCTTGGCAGCCTTACTTCAGTATATTTTTGGACGATAGCTGTCATTTATAACTCTGCAGGTTTGTGAATTACAGTGTCCCTGAGCTCCTTTCTTCAACTCGCTTTCTTGTGAGCTGGCCGCAACACCGCAGGATAGCTTCAGGCCCTAATTTGGTTCCAGCACGGCATGCTCAGCCTTTGGTTATTTCCTCTTCCTGGTGGGAAATGAGAGTTAAATTTGCCCGTCCAGACACCTCCAGCTAGTCTCTCATTGGTTCTCGCTATTCCTGTTCATCTTCCGCAGAAATTGCAAACTGGGCCAAACAGGAGGTTAAAGGGACTGACTCTCCAAGTCGGGAGAGTGTTAGTAAAGCGTCTGGAATGTTGCACCCGAGTACCAGGGGAGGAAAACTGAGACATATTTGAACACGTCTCCCGATCACATGGTTGATCATACTCTAGATTCCACATGCATATTGTAGCTGAAGGAAGAATACCTTAAACCTGGAGAGTTGAGACCCGTGTAATGGGTACCATACAATATGACTTCAAAGGGACTTCATTTGCTCACCGAACCTCTCCAATCCTATCACTGCTGCGTTTATGTCCCTGTAAACACGCTTGATTCTCTTTTGGAGACATAGCAATCCATAGGTTTTAAGATACTTACTAGTCAGGTACATTCTTAGGCGTTTAATATGCGGTGTTGAGTCCATTTCGTTGAGCAAGGAGTAGCTCTTTTCTATTCCATATTTGGCTTAAGGAACTTTATCTGTGCTCATTTCAATCTCTGGTTTTATGCAGCACCCCAACTCACCTTTCCCCTTAAGCAAGCATAAGTTGGTTTTCTAAATTTGAGACCCTGTTCTGTTTTGGAATTTAGTTCCTGTGTAGCCAAGTTTACATTCCGTGTATTAGTGATATCTTATGATGTTTCTTTTTCTGTGACTTATTTCAGTTAGAATCATCGTACCTGAATCCACTCATTATGCTGCTACGGGCCTGATGACATAGATTTCATTGCTGAGTGATATTGCTTTGTAAGTAAATACCACAACTTCTTTATCCATTTTTCACTTTCTGCGGTGTTGTACTTGTACTGTAAATGAGGTTCTTGTAAACAGAGCCGTTCCAAACTTTGGGGTGGCTGTGTCTTTTTGATTTTAATTTCCCTAAGCTATAGGACCATAAGTGGAAGTGCCCTAGGCTCTGTTGCTTTGTTTTTTAGATGTTTCAGGAAACACCATACACTTCTCCCGAGTGTCTGTTGGCAATTTACATCCCGCCCATCAGCATAACAAGGCTCCCAGTTCTCCATGGCCTGTCCTGCCTTTCTGGATTTTACACTTTTTTCAGATGGCCCTTTTGACCGGGAGGAAGTGAGAGTTCATTGTAGTGCAGATTTCCTTTGCAAGCTTGCTTGGTTGGCAAAAAAGGGCGTATGCGTTTTTTCCTGAATATATTCAGGAAAAAACGCATACGCCCTTTTTGGCCAAGTGCATCATTGTGGACGTTCTGCCTCTTTTCCTATGCTTTCAATGCAATTCCAGTCTACCTCCTGAAATCGATTTCCTGCAATTCTGCCGCACTTCCAAGTCCTCTTGGCAGCCTTACTTCAGTATATTTTTGGACGATAGCTGTCATTGATAACTCTGCAGGTTTGTGAATTACAGTGCCCCTGAGCTCCTTTCTTCAACTCGCTTTCTTTTGAGCTGGCCGCAACACCACAGGATGGCTTCAGGCCCTAATGTGGTTCTGGCATGGCACGATGAGCCTTTGGTTATTTCCTCTTCCTGGTGGGAAATGAGAGTTAAATTTGCCCATCCAGACACCTCCAGCTAGTCTCTCATTGGTTCTCGCTATTCCTGTTCATCTTCCGCAGAAATTGCAAACTGGGCCAAACAGGAGTTTAAAGGCGCTGACTCTCCAAGTGGGGAGAGTGTTAGTAAAGCGTCTGGAATGTTGCACCCGAGTACCAGGGGAGGAAAACTGAGACATATTTGAACACGTCTCTCGTTCACACGGTTGATCATACTCTGGGTTCCACATGCATGTTTTAGCTGAAGGAAGAATACCTTAAACCTGGAGAGTTGAGACCCGTGTAATGGGTACCATGCAATATGACTTCAAAGGGTCTTCATTTGCTCACTGAACCTCTCCAATCCTATCACTGCTGCGTTTATGCCCCTGTACACACGCTTGATTCTCTTTTGGAGACATAGCAATCCATAGGTTTTAAGATACTTACTAGTCAGGTACATTCTTAGGCTTTTAATATGGTGTGTTGAGTCCATTTCGTTGAGTAAGGAGTAGCTCTTGTCTATTCAATATTTGGCTTAAGGAACTTTATCTGTGCTCATTTCAATCTCTGGTTTTATGCAGCACCCCAACTCGCCTTTCCCCTTAAGCAAGCATAAGTTGGTTTTCTAAATTTGAGCCCCTGTTCTGTTTTGGAATTCAGTTCCTGTGTAGCCAAGTTTACATTCCGTGTATTAGTGATATCTTATGATGTTTCTTTTTCTGTGTGACTTATTTCAGTTATAATCATCGTACCTGAATCCACTCATTATGCTGCTAAGGGCCTGATGACATAGATTTCATTGCTGAGTGATATTGCTTTGTAAGTAAATACCACAACTTCTTTATCCATTTTTCACTTTCTGCGATGTTGAACTTGTACTGTAAACGAGGTTCTTGTAAACAGAGCCGTTGCAAACTTTGGGGTGGCTGTGTCTTTTTGATTTTAATTTCCCTAAGCTATAGGACCATAAGTGGAAGTGCCCTAGGCTCTGTTGCTTTGTTTTTTAGATGTTTCAGGAAACACCATACACTTCTCCCGAGTGTCTGTTGGCAATTTACATCCCGCCCATCAGCATAACAAGGCTCCCAGTTCTCCATGGCCTGTCTTGCCTTTCTGGATTTTACACTTTTTTCAGATGGCCCTTTTGACCGAGGGGAAGTGAGACTTCATTGTAGTGCAGATTTCCTTTGCAAGCTTGCTTGGTTGGCCAAAAAGTGCGTATGCGTTTTTTCCTGAATATATTCAGGAAAAAACGCATACGCCCTTTTTGGCCAAGTGCATCATTGTGGACGTTCTGCCTCTTTTCCTATGCTTTCAATGCAATTCCAGTCTACCTCCTGAAATCGGTTTCCTGCAATTCTGCCCCGCTTTCAAGTCCTCTTGGCAGCCTTACTTCAGTATATTTTTGGACGATAGCTGTCATTTATAACTCTGCAGGTTTGTGAATTACAGTGCCCCTGAGCTCCTTTCTTCAACTCGCTTTCTTGTGAGCTGGCCGCAACACCGCAGGATGGCTTCAGGCCCTAATCTGGTTCTGGCACGGCACGCTGAGCCTTTGCTTAATTCCTCTTCCTGGTGGGAAATGAGAGTTAAATTTGCCCGTCCAGACACCTCCAGCTAGTCTCTCATTGGTTCTCGCTATTCCTGTTCATCTTCCGAAGAAATTGCAAACTGGGCCAAACAGGAGGTTAAAGGGACTGACTCTCCATGTCGGGAGAGTGTTAGTAAAGCGTCTGGAATGTTGCACCCGAGTACCAGGGTATGAAAACTGAGACATATTTGAACACGTCTCCCGATCACATGGTTGATCATACTCTAGGTTCCACATGCATGTTTTAGCTGAAGGAAGAATACCTTAAACCTGGGTAGTTGAAACCTGTGGAATCGGTACCAAGCAATATGACTTCAAAGGGTCTTCATTTGCTCACCGAACCTCTCCAATCCTATCACTGCTGCGTTTATGCCCCTGTACACATGCTTGATTCTCTTTCGGAGACATAGCAATCCATAAGTTTTAAGATACTTACTAGTCAGGTACATTCTTAGGCGTTTAATACGCGGTGTTGAGTCCATTTCATTGAGCAAGGAGTAGCTCTTGTCTATTCCATATTTGGCTTAAGGAACTTTATCTGTGCTCATTTCAATCTCTGGTTTTATGCAACACCCCAACTCACCTTTCCCCTTAAGCAAGCATAAGTTGGTTTTCTAAATTTGAGTCCCTGTTCTGTTCTGTAATTCAGTTCATGTGTAGCCAAGTTTACATTCCGTGTATTAGTGATATCTTATGATGTTTCTTTTTCTGTGTGACTTATTTCAGTTAGAATCATCGTACCTGAATCCACTCATTGTGCTGCTACGGGCCTGATGACATAGATTTCATTGCTGAGTGATACTGCATTGTATGTAAGTACCACAAGTTCTTTATCCATTTTTCACTTTCTGCGATGTTGAACTTGTACTGTAAACGAGGTTCTTATAAACAGAGCCGTTCCAAACTTTGGGGTGGCTGTGTCTTTTTGATTTTAATTTCCCTAAGCTATAGGACCATAAGTGGAAGTGCCCTAGGCTCTGTTGCTTTGTTTTTTAGATGTTTCAGGAAACACCATACACTTCTCCGGAGTGTCTGTTGGCAATTTACATCCCGCCCATCAGCATAACAAGGCTCCCAGTTCTCCATGGCCTGTCCTGCCTTTCTGGATTTTACACTTTATTCAGATGACCCTTTTGACCTGGGGGAAGTGAGACTTCATTGTAGTGCAGGTTTCCTTTTCAAGCTTGCTTGGTTGGCCAAAAAGGGCGTATGCGTTTTTTCCTGAATATATTCAGGAAAAAACGCATACGCCCTTTTTGGCCAAGTGCATCATTGTGGACGTTCTGCCTCTTTTCCTATGCTTTCAATGCAATTCCAGTCTACCTCCTGAAATCGGTTTCCTGCAATTCTGCCCCGCTTTCAAGTCCTCTTGGCAGCCTTACTTCAGTATATTTTTGGACGATAGCTGTCATTTATAACTCTGCAGGTTTGTGAATTACAGTGCCCCTGAGCTCCTTTCTTCAACTCGCTTTCTTGTGACCTGGCCGCAACACCCCAGGATGGCTTCAGGCCCTAATCTGGTTCCGGCACGGCACGCTGAGCCTTTGGTTAATTCCTCTTCCTGGTGGGAAATGAGAGTTAAATTTGCCCGTCCAGACACCTCCAGCTAGTCTCTCATTGGTTCTCGCTATTCCTGTTCATCTTCCGCAGAAATTGCAAACTGGGCCAAACAGGACGTTAAAGGTGCTGACTCTCCAAGTGTGGAGAGTGTTAGTAAAGCATCTGGAATGTTGCACCCGAGTACCAGGGGAGGAAACCTGAAACATATTTAAACACGTCTCCCGTTCACACGGTTGATCATACTCTGGGTTCCACATGCATGTTTTAGCTGAAGGAAGAATACCTTAAATCTGGAGAGTTGAGACCCGTGTAATGGGTACCATGCAATATGACTTAAAAAGGTCTTCATTTGCTCACCGAACCTCTTCAATCCTATCACTGCTGCGTTTATGCCCCTGTACACACGCTTGATTCTCTTTTGGAGACATAGCAATCCATAGGTTTTAAGATACTTACTAGTCAGGTACATTCTTAGGCATTTAATATGGGGTTTTGAGTCCATTTCGTTGAGCAAGGAGTAGCTCTTGTCTATTCCATATTTGGCTTAAGGAACTTTATCTGTGCTCATTTCAATCTCTGGTTTTATGCAGCACCCCAACTCACCTTTCCCCTTAAGCAAGCATAAGTTGGTTTTCTACATTTGAGACCCTGTTCTGTCTTGGAATTCAGTTCCTGTGTAGCCAAGGTTACATTCCGTGTATTAGTGATATCTTATGATGTTTCTTTTTCTGTGTGACTTATTTCAGTTAGAATCATCGTACTTGAATCCACTCATTATGCTGCTACGGGCCTGATGACATAGATTTCATTGCTGAGTGATACTGCATTGTACGTAAGTACCACAAGTTCTTTATCCATTTTTCTCTTTCTGTTATATTGAACTTGTACGGTAAACGAGGTTCTTGTAAACAGAGGCGTCCCAAACTTTGGGGTGGCTGTGTCTTTTTGATTTTAATTTCCCTAAGCTATAGGACCATAAGTGGAAGTGCCCTAGGCTCTGTTGCTTTGTTTTTTAGATGTTTCAGGAAACACCATACACTTCTCCCGAGTGTCTGTTGGCAATTTACATCCCGCCCATCAGCATAACAAGGCTCCCAGTTCTCCATGGCCTGTCCTGCCTTTCTGGATTTTACACTTTTTTCAGCTGGCCCTTTTGACCGGGGGGAAGTGAGACTTCATTGTAGTGCAGATTTCCTTTGCAAGCTTGCTTGGTTGGCCAAAAAGGGCGTATGCGTTTTTTCCTGAATATATTCAGGAAAAAACGCATACGCCCTTTTTGGCCAAGTGCATCATTGTGGACGTTCTGCCTCTTTTCCTATGCTTTCAATGCAATTCCAGTCTACCTCCTGAAATCGGTTTCCTGCAATTCTGCCCCGCTTTCAAGTCCTCTTGGCAGCCTTACTTCAGTATATTTTTGGACGATAGCTGTCATTTATAACTCTGCAGGTTTGTGAATTACAGTGTCCCTGAGCTCCTTTCTTCAACTCGCTTTCTTGTGCCCTGGCCGCAACACCGCAGGATGGCTTCAGGCCCTAATCTGGTTCCGGCACGGCACGCTCAGCCTTTGGTTATTTCCTCTTCCTGGTGGGAAATGAGAGTTAAATTTGCCCGTCCAGACACCTCCAGCTAGTCTCTCATTGGTTCTCGCTATTACTGTTCATCTTCCGCAGAAATTGCAAACTGGGCCAAACAGGAGGTTAAAGGGACTGACTCTCCAAGTCGGGAGAGTGTTAGTAAAGCGTCTGGAATGTTGCACCCGAGTACCAGGGTATGAAAACTGAGACATATTTGAACACGTCTCCCGATCACATGGTTGATCATACTCTGGGTTCCACATGCATGTTCTAGCTGAAGGAAGAATACCTTAAAGCTGGGTAGTTGAAACCTGTGGAATGGGTACCATGCAATATGACTTCAAAGGTCTTCATTTGCTCACCGAACCTCTTCAATCCTATCACTGCTGCGTTTATGCCCCTGTACACATGCTTGATTCTCTTCCGGAGACAAAGCAATCCATAGGTTTTAAGATACTTACTAGTCAGGTACATTCTTAGGCGTTTAATATGCGGTGTTGAGTCCATTTCGTTGAGCAAGGAGTAGCTCTTGTCTATTCCATATTTGGCTTAAGGAACTTTATCTGTGCTCATTTCAATCTCTGGTTTTATGCAGCACCCCAACTCACCTTTCCCCTTAAGCAAGCATAAGTTGGTTTTCTAAATTTGAGACCCAGTTCTGTTCTGTAATTCAGTTCCTGTGTAGCCAAGTTTACATTCCGTGTATTACTGATATCTTATGATGTTTCTTTTTCTGTGTGACTTATTTCAGTTAGAATCATCATACCTGAATCCACTCATTGTGCTGCTAAGGGCCTGATGACATAGATTTCATTGCTGAGTGATATTGCTTTGTAAGTAAATACCACAACTTCTTTATCCATTTTTCACTTTCTGCGATGTTGAACTTGTACTGTAAACGAGGTTCTTGTAAACAGAGCCGTTGCAAACTTTGGGGTGGCTGTGTCTTTTTGATTTTAATTTCCCTAAGCTATAGGACCATAAGTGGAAGTGCCCTAGGCTCTGTTGCTTTGTTTTTTAGATGTTTCAGGAAACACCATACACTTCTCCCGAGTGTCTGTTGGCAATTTACATCCCGCCCATCAGCATAACAAGGCTCCCAGTTCTCCATGGCCTGTCCTGCCTTTCTGGATTTTACACTTTTTTCAGATGGCCCTTTTGACCGGGGGGAAGTGAGACTTCATTGTAGTGCAGATTTCCTTTGCAAGCTTGCTTGGTTGGCCAAAAAGGGCGTATGCGTTTTTTCCTGAATATATTCAGGAAAAAACGCATACGCCCTTTTTGGCCAAGTGCATCATTGTGGACGTTCTGCCTCTTTTCCTATGCTTTCAATGCAATTCCAGTCTACCTCCTGAAATCGGTTTCCTGCAATTCTGCCCCGCTTTCAAGTCCTCTTGGCAGCCTTACTTCAGTATATTTTTGGACGATAGCTGTCATTTATAACTCTGCAGGTTTGTGAATTACAGTGCCCCTGAGCTCCTTTCTTCAACTCGCTTTCTTGTGAGCTGGCCGCAACACCGCAGGATGGCTTCAGGCCCTAATTTGGTTCCAGCACGGCATGCTCAGCCTTTGGTTATTTCCTCTTCCTGGTGGGAAATGAGAGTTAAATTTGCCCGTCCAGACACCTCCAGCTAGTCTCTCATTGGTTCTCGCTATTCCTGTTAATCTTCCGCAGAAATTGCAAACTGGGCCAAACAGGAGGTTAAAGGGACTGACTCTCCAAGTCGGGAGAGTGTTAGTAAAGCGTCTGGAATGTTGCACCCGAGTACCAGGGGAGGAAACCTGAAACATATTTGAACACGTCTCCCGTTCACACGGTTGATCATACTCTGGGTTCCACATGCATGTTTTAGCTAAAGGAAGAATAACTTAAACCTGGAGAGTTGAGACCTGTGTAATGGGTACCATGCAATATGACTTCAAAGGGTCTTTATTTGCTCACCGAACCTCTCCAATCCTATCACTGCTGCGTTTATGCCCCTGTACACATGCTTGATTCTCTTTTGGAGACATAGCAATCCATAGGTTTTAAGATACTTACTAGTCAGGTACATTCTTAGGCGTTTAATATGGGGTGTTGAGTCCATTTCGTTGAGCAAGGAGTAGCTCTTGTCTATTCCATATTTGGCTTAAGGAACTTTATCTGTGCTCATTTCAATCTCTGGTTTTATGCAGCACCCCAACTCACCTTTCCCCTTAAGCAAGCATAAGTTGGTTTTCTAAATTTGAGACCCTGTTCTGTTCTGTAATTCAGTTCCTGTGTAGCCAAGTTTACATTCCGTGTATTACTGATATCTTATGATGTTTCTTTTTCTGTGTGACTTATTTCAGTTAGAATCGTCATACCTGAATCCACTCATTGTGCTGCTAAGGGCCTGATGACATAGATTTCATTGCTGAGTGATATTGCTTTGTAAGTAAATACCACAACTTCTTTATCCATTTTTCACTTTCTGCAGTGTTGAACTTGTACTGTAAATGAGGTTCTTGTAAACAGAGCCGCTCCAAACTTTGGGGTGGCTGTGTCTTTTTGATTTTAATTTCCCTAAGCTATAGGACCATAAGTGGAAGTGCCCTAGGCTCTGTTGCTTTGTTTTTTAGATGTTTCAGGAAACACCATACACTTCTGCCGAGTGTCTGTTGGCAATTTACATCCCGCCCATCAGCATAACAAGGCTCCCAGTTCTCCATGGCCTGTCCTGCGTTTCTGGATTTCACACTTTTTTCAGATGGCCCTTTTGACCGGGGAGAAGTGAGACTTCATTGTAGTGCAGATTTCCTTTGCAAGCTTGCTTGGTTGGCCAAAAAGGGCGTATGCGTTTTTTCCTGAATATATTCAGGAAAAAACGCATACGCCCTTTTTGGCCAAGTGCATCATTGTGGACGTTCTGCCTCTTTTCCTATGCTTTCAATGCAATTCCAGTCTACCTCCTGAAATCGGTTTCCTGCAATTCTGCCCCGCTTTCAAGTCCTCTTGGCAGCCTTACTTCAGTATATTTTTGGACGATAGCTGTCATTTATAACTCTGCAGGTTTGTGAATTACAGTGTCCCTGAGCTCCTTTCTTCAACTCGCTTTCTTGTGAGCTGGCCGCAACACCGCAGGATAGCTTCAGGCCCTAATCTGGTTCCAGCACGGCATGCTCAGCCTTTGGTTATTTCCTCTTCCTGGTGGGAAATGAGAGTTAAATTTGCCCGTCCAGACACCTCCAGCTAGTCTGTCATTGGTTCTCGCTATTCCTGTTCATCTTCCGCAGAAATTGCAAACTGGGCCAAACAGGAGGTTAAAGGGACTGACTCTCCAAGTCGGGAGAGTGTTAGTAAAGCGTCTGGAATGTTGCACCCGAGTACCAGGGGAGGAAACCTGAAACATATTTGAACACGTCTCCCGTTCACACGGTTGATCATACTCTGGGTTCCACATGCATGTTTTAGCTGAAGGAAGAATAACTTAAACCTGGAGAGTTGAGACCTGTGTAATGGGTACCATGCAATATGACTTCAAAGGGTCTTTATTTGCTCACCGAACCTCTCCAATCCTATCACTGCTGCGTTTATGCCCCTGTACACATGCTTGATTCTCTTTTGGAGACATAGCAATCCATAGGTTTTAAGATACTTACTAGTCAGGTACATTCTTAGGCGTTTAATATGCGGTGTTGAGTCCATTTCGTTGAGCAAGGAGTAGCTCTTGTCTATTCCATATTTGGCTTAAGGAACTTTATCTGTGCTCATTTCAATCTCTGGTTTTATGCAGCACCCCAACTCACCTTTCCCCTTAAGCAAGCATAAGTTGGTTTTCTAAATTTGAGACCCTGTTCTGTTCTGTAATTCAGTTCCTGTGTAGCCAAGTTTACATTCCATGTATTACTGATATCTTATGATGTTTCTTTTTCTGTGTGACTTATTTCAGTTAGAATCGTCATACCTGAATCCACTCATTGTGCTGCTAAGGGCCTGATGACATAGATTTCATTGCTGAGTGATATTGCTTTGTAAGTAAATACCACAACTTCTTTATCCATTTTTCACTTTCTGCGGTGTTGAACTTGTACTGTAAATGAGGTTCTTGTAAACAGAGCTGCTCCAAACTTTGGGGTGGCTGTGTCTTTTTGATTTTAATTTCCCTAAGCTATAGGACCATAATTGGAAGTGCCCTAGGCTCTGTTGCTTTGTTTTTTAGATGTTTCAGGAAACACCATACACTTCTCCCGAGTGTCTGTTGGCAATTTACATCCCGCCCATCAGCATAACAAGGCTCCCAGTTCTCCATGGCCTGTCCTGCGTTTCTGGATTTCACACTTTTTTCAGATGGCCCTTTTGACCGGGGAGAAGTGAGACTTCATTGTAGTGCAGATTTCCTTTGCAAGCTTGCTTGGTTGGCCAAAAAGGGCGTATGCGTTTTTTCCTGAATATATTCAGGAAAAAACGCATACGCCCTTTTTGGCCAAGTGCATCATTGTGGACGTTCTGCCTCTTTTCCTATGCTTTCAATGCAATTCCAGTCTACCTCCTGAAATCGGTTTCCTGCAATTCTGCCCCGCTTTCAAGTCCTCTTGGCAGCCTTACTTCAGTATATTTTTGGACGATAGCTGTTATTTATAACTCTGCAGGTTTGTGAATTACAGTGTCCCTGAGCTCCTTTCTTCAACTCGCTTTCTTGTGAGCTGGCCGCAACACCGCAGGATAGCTTCAGGCCCTAATTTGGTTCCAGCACGGCATGCTCAGCCTTTGGTTATTTCCTCTTCCTGGTGGGAAATGAGAGTTAAATTTGCCCGTCCAGACACCTCCAGCTAGTCTGTCATTGGTTCTCGCTATTCCTGTTCATCTTCCGCAGAAATTGCAAACTGGGCCAAACAGGAGGTTAAAGGGACTGACTCTCCAAGTCGGGAGAGTGTTAGTAAAGCGTCTGGAATGTTGCACCCGAGTACCAGGGGAGGAAAACTGAGACATATTTGAACACGTCTCCCGATCACATGGTTGATCATACTCTAGATTCCACATGCATATTGTAGCTGAAGGAAGAATACCTTAAACCTGGAGAGTTGAGACCCGTGTAATGGGTACCATACAATATGACTTCAAAGGGACTTCATTTGCTCACCGAACCTCTCCAATCCTATCACTGCTGCGTTTATGTCCCTGTAAACACGCTTGATTCTCTTTTGGAGACATAGCAATCCATAGGTTTTAAGATACTTACTAGTCAGGTACATTCTTAGGCGTTTAATATGCGGTGTTGAGTCCATTTCGTTGAGCAAGGAGTAGCTCTTTTGTATTCCATATTTGGCTTAAGGAACTTTATCTGTGCTCATTTCAATCTCTGGTTTTATGCAGCACCCCAACTCACCTTTACCCTTAAGCAAGCATAAGTTGGTTTTCTAAATTTGAGACCCTGTTCTGTTTTGGAATTTAGTTCCTGTGTAGCCAAGTTTACATTCCGTGTATTAGTGATATCTTATGATGTTTCTTTTTCTGTGACTTATTTCAGTTAGAATCATCGTACCTGAATCCACTCATTATTCTGCTACGGGCCTGATGACATAGATTTCATTGCTGAGTGATACTGCATTGTACGTAAGTACCACATGTTCTTTATCCATTTTTCACTTTCTTTGATATTGAACTTGTATGGTAAACGAGGTTCTTGTAAACAGAGGCGTCCCAAACTTTGGGGTGGCTGTGTCTTTTTGATTTTAATTTCCCTAAGCTTTAGGACCATAAGTGGGAGTGCCCTAGGCTATGTTGCTTTGTTTTTTAGATGTTTCAGGAAACACCATACACTTCTCCCGAGTGTCTGTTGGCAATTTACATCCCGCCCATCAGCATAACAAGGCTCCCAGTTCTCCATGGCCTGTCCTGCCTTTCTGGATTTTACACTTTTTTCAGATGGCCCTTTTGACCGGGGGGAAGTGAGACTTCATTGTAGTGCAGATTTCCTTTTCAAATTTGCTTGCTTGGCCAAAAAGGGCGTATGCGTTTTTTCCTGAATATATTCAGGAAAAAACGCATACGCCCTTTTTGGCCAAGTGCATCATTGTGGACGTTCTGCCTCTTTTCCTATGCTTTCAATGCAATTCCAGTCTACCTCCTGAAATCGGTTTCCTGCAATTCTGCCCCGCTTTCAAGTCCTCTTGGCAGCCTTACTTCAGTATATTTTTGGACGATAGCTGTCATTTATAACTCTGCAGGTTTGTGAATTACAGTGCCCCTGAGCTCCTTTCTTCAACTCGCTTTCTGTTGAGCTGGCCGCAACACCACAGGATGGCTTCAGGCCCTAATGTGGTTCTGGCACGGCACGCTGAGCATTTGGTTATTTCCTCTTCCTGGTGGGAAATGAGAGTTAAATTTGCCTGTCCAGACACCTCCAGCTAGTCTCTCATTGGTTCTCGCTATTCCTGTTCATCTTCCGCAGAAATTGCAAACTGGGCCAAACAGGAGGTTAAAGGGACTGACTCTCCAAGTGGGGAGAGTGTTAGTAAAGCGTCTGGAATGTTGCACCCGAGTACCAGGGTACAAAAACTGAGACATATTTGAACACGTCTCCCGATCACATGGTTGATCATACTCTAGGTTCCACATGCATGTTTTAGCTGAAGGAAGAATACCTTAAACCTGGGTAGTTGAAACCCGTGTAATGGGTACCATGCAATATGACTTCAAAGGGTCTTCATTTGCTCACCGAACCTCTCCAATCCTATCACTGCTGCGTTTATGCCCCTGTACACATGCTTGATTCTCTTTCGGAGACATAGCAATCCATAGGTTTTAAGATACTTACTAGTCAGGTACATTCTTAGGCGTTTAATATGCGGTGTTGAGTCCATTTCGTTGAGCAAGGAGTAGCTCTTGTCTATTCCATATTTGGCTTAAGGAACTTTATCTGTGCTCATTTCAATCTCTGGTTTTATGCAGCACCCAAACTCACCTTTCCCCTTAAGCAAGCATAAGTTGGTTTTCTAAATTTGAGACCCTGTTCTGTTCTGTAATTCAGTTCCTGTGTAGCCAAGTTTACATTCCGTGTATTAGTGATATCTTATGATGTTTCTTTTTCTGTGTGACTTATTTCAGTTAGAATCATCATACCTGAATCCACTCATTGTGCTGCTAAGGGCCTGATGACATAGATTTCATTGCTGAGTGATATTGCTTTGTAAGTAAATACCACAACTTCTTTATCCATTTTTCACTTTCTGCGATGTTGAACTTGTACTGTAAACGAGGTTCTTGTAAACAGAACCGTTCCAAACTTTGGGGTGGCTGTGTCTTTTTGATTTCAATTTCCCTAAGCTATAGGACCATAAGTGGAAGTGCCCTAGGCTCTGTTGCTTTGTTTTTTAGATGTTTCAGGAAACACCATACACTTCTCCCGAGTGTCTGTTGGCAATTTACATCCCGCCCATCAGCATAACAAGGCTCCCAGTTCTCCATGGCCTGTCCTGCCTTTCTGGATTTTACACTTTTTTCAGATGGCCCTTTTGACCGGGGGGAAGTGAGACTTCATTGTAGTGCAGATTTCCTTTGCAAGCTTGCTTGGTTGGCCAAAAAGTGCGTATGCGTTTTTTCCTGAATATATTCAGGAAAAAACGCATACGCACTTTTTGGCCAAGTGCATCATTGTGGACGTTCTGCCTCTTTTCCTATGCTTTCAATGCAATTCCTGTCTACCTCCTGAAATCGGTTTCCTGCAATTCTGCCCCGCATTCAAGTCCTCTTGGCAGCCTTACTTCAGTATATTTTTGGACGATAGCTGTCATTGATAACACTGCAGGTTTGTGAATTACAGTGCCCCTGAGCTCCTTTCTTCAACTCGCTTTCTTGTGAGCTGGTCGCAACACCGCAGGATGGCTTCAGGCCCTAATCGTGTTCCGGCACGGCACGCTGAGCCTTTGGTTAATTCCTCTTCCTGGTGGGAAATGAGAGTTAAATTTGCCCGTCCAGACACCTCCAGCTACTCTCTCATTGGTTCTCGCTATTCCTGTTCATCTTCCGCAGAAATTGCAAACTGGGCCAAACAGGAGGTTAAAGGGACTGACTCTCCAAGTCGGGAGAGTGTTAGTAAAGCGTCTGGAATGTTGCACCCGAGTACCAGGGTATGAAAACTGAGACATATTTGAACACGTCTCCCGATCACATGGTTGATCATAGTCTGTGTTCCACATGCACGTTCTAGCTGAAGGAAGAATACCTTAAAGCTGGGTAGTTGAAACTGTGGAATGGGTACCATGCAATATGACTTCAAAGGGTCTTCATTTGCTCACCGAACCTCTCCAATCCTATCACTGCTGCGTTTATGCCCCTGTACACATGCTTGATTCTCTTCCGGAGACATAGCAATCCATAGGTTTTAAGATACTTACTAGTCAGGTACATTCTTAGGTGTTTAATATGCGGTGTTGAGTCCATTTCGTTGAGCAAGGAGTAGCTCTTGTCTATTCCATATTTGGCTTAAGGAACTTTATCTGTGCTCATTTCAATCTCTGGTTTTATGCAGCACCCCAACTCACTTTACCCTTAAGCAAGCATAAGTTGGTTTTCTAAATTTGAGACACTGTTCTGTTCTGTAATTCAGTTCCTCTGTAGCCAAGTTTACATTCCGTGTATTACTGATATCTTATGATGTTTCTTTTTCTGTGTGACTTATTTCAGTTAGAATCATCATACCTGAATCCACTCATTGTGCTGCTAAGAGCCTGATGACATAGATTTCATTGCTGAGTGATATTGCTTTGTAAGTAAATACCACAACTTCTTTATCCATTTTTCACTTTCTGCGGTGTCGAACTTGTACTGTAAACGAGGTTCCTATAAACAGAGCCGTTCCAAACATTGGGGTGGCTGTGTCTTTTTGATTTTAATTTCCCTAAGCTATAGGACCATAAGTGGAAATGCCCTAGGCTCTGTTGCTTTGTTTTTTAGATGTTTCAGGAAACACCATACACTTCTCCCGAGTGTCTGTTGGCAATTTACATCCCGCCCATCAGCATAACAAGGCTCCCAGTTCTCCATGGCCTGTCCTGCCTTTCTGGATTTTACACTTTTTTCAGATGGCCCTTTTGACCGGGGGGAAGTGAGACTTCATTGTAGTGCAGATTTCCTTTGCAAGCTTGTTTGGTTGGCCAAAAAGGGCGTATGCGTTTTTTCCTGAATATATTCAGGAAAAAACGCATACGCCCTTTTTGGCCAAGTGCCTCATTGTGGACGTTCTGCCTCTTTTCCTATGCTTTCAATGCAATTCCAGTCTACCTCCTGAAATCGGTTTCCTGCAATTCTGCCCCGCTTTCAAGTCCTCTTGGCAGCCTTACTTCAGTATATTTTTGGACGATAGCTGTCGTTTATAACTCTGCAGGTTTGTGAATTACAGTGCCCCTGAGCTCCTTTCTTCAACTCGCTTTCTTGTGACCTGGCCGCAACACCGCAGGATGGCTTCAGGCCCTAATCTTGTTCCGGCATGGCACGCTGAGCCTTTGGTTAATTCCTCTTCCTGGTGGGAAATGAGAGTTAAATTTGCCCGTCCAGACACCTCTAGCTACTCTCTCATTGGTTCTCGCTATTCCTGTTCATCTTCCGCAGAAATTGCAAAGTGGGCCAAACAGGAGGTTAAAGGGACTGACTCTCCAAGTCGGGAGAGTGTTAGTAAAGCGTCTGGAATGTTGCACCCGAGTACCAGGGTATGAAAACTGAGACATATTTGAACACGTCTCCCGATCACATGGTTGATCATACTCTGCATTCCACATGCATGTTCTAGCTGAAGGCAGAATACCTTAAAGCTGGGTAGTTGAAACTGTGGAATGGGTACCATGCAGTATGACTTCAAAGGGTCTTCATTTGCTCACCGAACCTCTCCAATCCTATCACTGCTGCGTTTATGCCCCTGTACACATGCTTGATTCTCTTCCGGAGACATAGCAATCCATAGGTTTTAAGATACTTACTAGTCAGGTACATTCTTAGGTGTTTAATATGCGGTGTTGAGTCCATTTCGTTGAGCAAGGAGTAGCTCTTGTCTATTCCATATTTGGCTTAATGAACTTTATCTGTGCTCATTTCAATCTCTGGTTTTATGCAGCACCCCAACTCACCTTTACTCTTAAGCAAGCATAAGTTGGTTTTCTAAATTTGAGACCCTGTTCTGTTCTGTAATTCAGTTCCTCTGTAGCCAAGTTTACATTCCGTGTATTACTGATATCTTATGATGTTTCTTTTTCTGTGTGACTTATTTCAGTTAGAATCATCTTACCTGAATCCACTCATTGTGCTGCTAAGGGCCTGATGACATAGATTTCATTGCTGAGTGATATTGCTTTGTAAGTAAATACCACAACTTCTTTATCCATTTTTCACTTTCTGCGGTGTTGAACTTGTACTGTAAACGAGGTTCTTGTAAACAGAGCCGTCCCAAACTTTGGGGTGGCTGTGTCTTTTTGATTTTAATTTCCCTAAGCTATAGGACCATAAGTGGAAGTGCCCTAGGCTCTGTTGCTTTGTTTTTTAGATGTTTCAGGAAACACCATACACTTCTCCCGAGTGTCTGTTGGCAATTTACATCCCGCCCATCAGCATAACAAGGCTCCCAGTTCTCCATGGCCTGTCCTGCCTTTCTGGATTTTACACTTTTTTCAGATGGCCCTTTTGACCGGGGGGAAGTGAGACTTCATTGTAGTGCAGATTTCCTTTGCAAGCTTGCTTGGTTGGCCAAAAAGGGCGTATGCGTTTTTTCCTGAATATATTCAGGAAAAAACGCATACGCCCTTTTTGGCCAAGTGCATCATTGTGGACGTTCTGCCTCTTTTCCTATGCTTTCAATGCAATTCCAGTCTACCTCCTGAAATCGGTTTCCTGCAATTCTGCCCCGCTTTCAAGTCCTCTTGGCAGCCTTACTTCAGTATATTTTTGGACGATAGCTGTCATTTATAACTCTGCAGGTTTGTGAATTACAGTGCCCCTGAGCTCCTTTCTTCAACTCGCTTTCTTGTGACCTGGCCGCAACACCGCAAGATGGCTTCAGGCCCTAATCTGGATCCGGCACGGCACGCTGAGCCTTTGGTTAATTCCTCTTCCTGGTGGTAAATGAGAGTTAAATTTGCCCGTCCAGACACCTCCAGCTAGTCTCTCATTGGTTCTCGCTATTCCTGTTCATCTTCCGCAGAAATTGCAAACTGGGCCAAACAGGAGGTTAAAGGGACTGACTCTCCATGTCGGGAGAGTGTTAGTAAAGCGTCTGGAATGTTGCACCCGAGTACCAGGGTATGAAAACTGAGACATATTTGAACACGTCTCCCGATCACATGGTTGATCATACTCTAGGTTCCACATGCATGTTTTAGCTGAAGGAAGAATACCTTAAACCTGGGTAGTTGAAACCTTTGGAATCGGTACCATGCAATATGACTTCAAAGGGTCTTCATTTGCTCACCGAACCTCTCCAATCCTATCACTGCTGCGTTTATGCCCCTGTACACATGCTTGATTCTCTTCCGGAGACATAGCAATCCATAGGTTTTAAGATACTTACTAGTCAGGTACATTCTTAGGTGTTTAATATGCGGTGTTGAGTCCATTTCTTTGAGCAAGGAGTAGCTCTTGTCTATTCCATATTTGGCTTAAGGAACTTTATCTGTGCTCATTTCCATCTCTGGTTTTATGCAGCACCCCAACTCACCTTTACTCTTAAGCAAGCATAAGTTGGTTTTCTAAATTTGAGACCCTGTTCTGTTCTGTAATTCAGTTCCTCTGTAGCCAAGTTTACATTCCGTGTATTACTGATATCTTATGATTTTTCTTTTTCTGTGTGACTTATTTCAGTTAGAATCATCTTACCTGAATCCACTCATTGTGCTGCTAAGGGCCTGATGACATAGATTTCATTGCTGAGTGATATTGCTTTGTAAGTAAATACCACAACTTCTTTATCCATTTTTCACTTTCTGCGGTGTTGAACTTGTACTGTAAACGAGGTTCTTGTAAACAGAGCCGTCCCAAACTTTGGGGTGGCTGTGTCTTTTTGATTTTAATTTCCCTAAGCTATAGGACCATAAGTGGAAGTGCCCTAGGCTCTGTTGCTTTGTTTTTTAGATGTTTCAGGAAACACCATACACTTCTCCCGAGTGTCTGTTGGCAATTTACATCCCGCCCATCAGCATAACAAGGCTCCCAGTTCTCCATGGCCTGTCGTGCCTTTCTGGATTTTACACTTTTTTCAGATGGCCCTTTTGACCGGGGGGAAGTGAGACTTCATTGTAGCGCAGATTTCCATTCCAAGCTTGCTTGGTTGGCCAAAAAGGGCGTATGCGTTTTTTCCTGAATATATTCAGGAAAAAACGCATACGCCCTTTTTGGCCAAGTGCATCATTGTGGACGTTCTGCCTCTTTTCCTATGCTTTCAATGCAATTCCTGTCTACCTCCTGAAATCGGTTTCCTGCAATTCTGCCCCGCTTTCAAGTCCTCTTGGCAGCCTTACTTCAGTATATTTTTGGACGATAGCTGTCATTGATAACACTGCAGGTTTGTGAATTACAGTGCCCCTGAGCTCCTTTCTTCAACTCGCTTTCTTGTGAGCTGGTCGCAACACCGCAGGATGGCTTCAGGCCCTAATCTTGTTCTGGCACGGCACGCTGAGCTTTTGGTTAATTCCTGTTCCTGGTGGGAAATGAGAGTTAAATTTGCCCGTCCAGACACCTCCAGCTACTCTCTCATTGGTTCTCGCTATTCCTGTTCATCTTCCGCAGAAATTGCAAAGTGGGCCAAACAGGAGGTTAAAGGGACTGACTCTCCAAGTCGGGAGAGTGTTAGTAAAGCGTCTGGAATGTTGCACCCGAGTACCAGGGTATGAAAATTGAGACATATTTGAACACGTCTCCCGATCACATGGTTGATCATAGTCTGCGTTCCACATGCACGTTCTAGCTGAAGGAAGAATACCTTAAAGCTCGGTAGTTGAAACTGTGGAATGGGTACCATGCAATATGACTTCAAAGGGTCTTCATTTGCTCACCGAACCTCTCCAATCCTATCACTGCTGCGTTTATGCCCCTGTACACATGCTTGATTCTCTTCCGGAGACATAGCAATCCATAGGTTTTAAGATACTTACTAGTCAGGTACATTCTTAGGTGTTTAATATGCGGTGTTGAGTCCATTTCGTTGAGCAAGGAGTAGCTCTTGTCTATTCCATATTTGGCTTAAGGAACTTTATCTGTGCTCATTTCAATCTCTGGTTTTATGCAGCACCCCAACTCACTTTACCCTTAAGCAAGCATAAGTTGGTTTTCTAAATTTGAGACACTGTTCTGTTCTGTAATTCAGTTCCTCTGTAGCCAAGTTTACATTCCGTGTATTACTGATATCTTATGATGTTTCTTTTTCTGTGTGACTTATTTCAGTTAGAATCATCATACCTGAATCCACTCATTGTGCTGCTAAGAGCCTGATGACATAGATTTCATTGCTGAGTGATATTGCTTTGTAAGTAAATACCACAACTTCTTTATCCATTTTTCACTTTCTGCGGTGTCGAACTTGTACTGTAAACGAGGTTCCTATAAACAGAGCCGTTCCAAACATTGGGGTGGCTGTGTCTTTTTGATTTTAATTTCCCTAAGCTATAGGACCATAAGTGGAAGTGCCCTAGGCTCTGTTGCTTTGTTTTTTAGATGTTTCAGGAAACACCATACACTTCTCCCGAGTGTCTGTTGGCAATTTACATCCCGCCCATCAGCATAACAAGGCTCCCAGTTCTCCATGGCCTGTCCTGCCTTTCTGGATTTTACACTTTTTTCAGATGGCCCTTTTGACCGGGGGGAAGTGAGACTTCATTGTAGTGCAGATTTCCTTTGCAAGCTTGCTTGGTTGGCCAAAAAGGGCGTATGCGTTTTTTCCTGAATATATTCAGGAAAAAACGCATACGCCCTTTTTGGCCAAGTGCCTCATTGTGGACGTTCTGCCTCTTTTCCTATGCTTTCAATGCAATTCCAGTCTACCTCCTGAAATCGGTTTCCTGCAATTCTGCCCCGCTTTCATGTCCTCTTGGCAGCCTTACTTCAGTATATTTTTGGACGATAGTTGTCATTTATAACTCTGCAGGTTTGTGAATTACAGTGCCCCTGAGCTCCTTTCTTCAACTCGCTTTCTTGTGAGCTGGCCGCAACACCGCAGGATGGCTTCAGGCCCTAATCTTGTTGCGGCATGGCACGCTGAGCCTTTGGTTAATTCCTCTTCCTGGTGGGAAATGAGAGTTAAATTTGCCCGTCCAGACACCTCCAGCTACTCTCTCATTGGTTCTCGCTATTTCTGTTCATCTTCCACAGAAATTGCAAAGTGGGCCAAACAGGAGGTTAAAGGGACTGACTCTCCAAGTCGGGAGAGTGTTAGTAAAGCGTCTGGAATGTTGCACCCGAGTACCAGGGTATGAAAACTGAGACATATTTGAACACGTCTCCCGATCACATGGTTGATCATACTCTGCATTCCACATGCATGTTCTAGCTGAAGGCAGAATACCTTAAAGCTGGGTAGTTGAAACTGTGGAATGGGTACCATGCAGTATGACTTCAAAGGGTCTTCATTTGCTCACCGAACCTCTCCAATCCTATCACTGCTGCGTTTATGCCCCTGTACACATGCTTGATTCTCTTCCGGAGACATAGCAATCCATAGGTTTTAAGATACTTACTAGTCAGGTACATTCTTAGGTGTTTAATATGCGGTGTTGAGTCCATTTCGTTGAGCAAGGAGTAGCTCTTGTCTATTCCGTATTTGGCTTAAGGAACTTTATCTGTGCTCATTTCAATCTCTGGTTTTATGCAGCACCCCAACTCACTTTACCCTTAAGCAAGCATAAGTTGGTTTTCTAAATTTGAGACACTGTTCTGTTCTGTAATTCAGTTCCTCTGTAGCCAAGTTTACATTCCGTGTATTACTGATATCTTATGATGTTTCTTTTTCTGTGTGACTTATTTCAGTTAGAATCATCATACCTGAATCCACTCATTGTGCTGCTAAGAGCCTGATGACATAGATTTCATTGCTGAGTGATATTGCTTTGTAAGTAAATACCACAACTTCTTTATCCATTTTTCACTTTCTGCGGTGTCGAACTTGTACTGTAAACGAGGTTCCTATAAACAGAGCCGTTCCAAACATTGGGGTGGCTGTGTCTTTTTGATTTTAATTTCCCTAAGCTATAGGACCATAAGTGGAAGTGCCCTAGGCTCTGTTGCTTTGTTTTTTAGATGTTTCAGGAAACACCATACACTTCTCCCGAGTGTCTGTTGGCAATTTACATCCCGCCCATCAGCATAACAAGGCTCCCAGTTCTCCATGGCCTGTCCTGCCTTTCTGGATTTTACACTTTTTTCAGATGGCCCTTTTGACCGGGGGGAAGTGAGACTTCATTGTAGTGCAGATTTCCTTTGCAAGCTTGCTTGGTTGGCCAAAAAGGGCGTATGCGTTTTTTCCTGAATATATTCAGGAAAAAACGCATACGCCCTTTTTGGCCAAGTGCCTCATTGTGGACGTTCTGCCTCTTTTCCTATGCTTTCAATGCAATTCCAGTCTACCTCCTGAAATCGGTTTCCTGCAATTCTGCCCCGCTTTCATGTCCTCTTGGCAGCCTTACTTCAGTATATTTTTGGACGATAGCTGTCATTTATAACTCTGCAGGTTTGTGAATTACAGTGCCCCTGAGCTCCTTTCTTCAACTCGCTTTCTTGTGAGCTGGCCGCAACACCGCAGGATGGCTTCAGGCCCTAATCTTGTTGCGGCATGGCACGCTGAGCCTTTGGTTAATTCCTCTTCCTGGTGGGAAATGAGAGTTAAATTTGCCCGTCCAGACACCTCCAGCTACTCTCTCATTGGTTCTCGCTATTCCTGTTCATCTTCCACAGAAATTGCAAAGTGGGCCAAACAGGAGGTTAAAGGGACTGACTCTCCAAGTCGGGAGAGTGTTAGTAAAGCGTCTGGAATGTTGCACCCGAGTACCAGGGTATGAAAACTGAGACATATTTGAACACGTCTCCCGATCACATGGTTGATCATACTCTGCATTCCACATGCATGTTCTAGCTGAAGGCAGAATACCTTAAAGCTGGGTAGTTGAAACTGTGGAATGGGTACCATGCAGTATGACTTCAAAGGGTCTTCATTTGCTCACCGAACCTCTCCAATCCTATCACTGCTGCGTTTATGCCCCTGTACACATGCTTGATTCTCTTCCGGAGACATAGCAATCCATAGGTTTTAAGATACTTACTAGTCAGGTACATTCTTAGGTGTTTAATATGCGGTGTTGAGTCCATTTCGTTGAGCAAGGAGTAGCTCTTGTCTATTCCGTATTTGGCTTAAGGAACTTTATCTGTGCTCATTTCAATCTCTGGTTTTATGCAGCACCCCAACTCACCTTTACTCTTAAGCAAGCATAAGTTGGTTTTCTAAATTTGAGACCCTGTTCTGTTCTGTAATTCAGTTCCTCTGTAGCCAAGTTTACATTCCGTGTATTACTGATATCTTATGATGTTTCTTTTTCTGTGTGACTTATTTCAGTTAGAATCATCTTACCTGAATCCACTCATTGTGCTGCTAAGGGCCTGATGACATAGATTTCATTGCTGAGTGATATTGCTTTGTAAGTAAATACCACAACTTCTTTATCCATTTTTCACTTTCTGCGGTGTTGAACTTGTACTGTAAACGAGGTTCTTGTAAACAGAGCCGTCCCAAACTTTGGGGTGGCTGTGTCTTTTTGATTTTAATTTCCCTAAGCTATAGGACCATAAGTGGAAGTGCCCTAGGCTCTGTTGCTTTGTTTTTTAGATGTTTCAGGAAACACCATACACTTCTCCCGAGTGTCTGTTGGCAATTTACATCCCGCCCATCAGCATAACAAGGCTCCCAGTTCTCCATGGCCTGTCCTGCCTTTCTGGATTTTACACTTTTTTCAGATGGCCCTTTTGACCGAGGGGAAGTGAGACTTCATTGTAGTGCAGGTTTCCTTTGCAAGCTTGCTTGGTTGGCCAAAAAGGGCGTATGCGTTTTTTCCTGAATATATTCAGGAAAAAACGCATACGCCCTTTTTGGCCAAGTGCATCATTGTGGACGTTCTGCCTCTTTTCCTATGCTTTCAATGCAATTCCAGTCTACCTCCTGAAATCGGTTTCCTGCAATTCTGCCCCGCTTTCAAGTCCTCTTGGCAGCCTTACTTCAGTATATTTTTGGACGATAGCTGTCATTTATAACTCTGCAGGTTTGTGAATTACAGTGCCCCTGAGCTCCTTTCTTCAACTCGCTTTCTTGTGACCTGGCCGCAACACCGCAAGATGGCTTCAGGCCCTAATCTGGTTCCGGCACGGCACGCTGAGCCTTTGGTTAATTCCTCTTCCTGGTGGTAAATGAGAGTTAAATTTGCCCGTCCAGACACCTCCAGCTAGTCTCTCATTGGTTCTCGCTATTCCTGTTCATCTTCCGCAGAAATTGCAAACTGGGCCAAACAGGAGGTTAAAGGGACTGACTCTCCATGTCGGGAGAGTGTTAGTAAAGCGTCTGGAATGTTGCACCCGAGTACCAGGGTATGAAAACTGAGACATATTTGAACACGTCTCCCGATCACATGGTTGATCATACTCTAGGTTCCACATGCATGTTTTAGCTGAAGGAAGAATACCTTAAACCTGGGTAGTTGAAAACTTTGGAATCGGTACCATGCAATATGACTTCAAAGGGTCTTCATTTGCTCACCGAACCTCTCCAATCCTATCACTGCTGCGTTTATGCCCCTGTACACATGCTTGATTCTCTTTCGGAGACATAGCAATCCATAGGTTTTAAGATACTTACTAGTCAGGTACATTCTTAGGTGTTTAATATGCGGTGTTGAGTCCATTTCGTTGAGCAAGGAGTAGCTCTTGTCTATTCCATATTTGGCTTAAGGAACTTTATCTGTGCTCATTTCAATCTCTGGTTTTATGCAGCACCCCAACTCACCTTTCCCCTTAAGCAAGCATAAGTTGGTTTTCTAAATTTGAGACACTGTTCTGTTCTGTAATTCAGTTCCTCTGTAGCCAAGTTTACATTCCGTGTATTACTGATATCTTATGATGTTTCTTTTTCTGTGTGACTTATTTCAGTTAGAATCATCATACCTGAATCCACTCATTGTGCTGCTAAGAGCCTGATGACATAGATTTCATTGCTGAGTGATATTGCTTTGTAAGTAAATACCACAACTTCTTTATCCATTTTTCACTTTCTGCGGTGTCGAACTTGTACTGTAAACGAGGTTCCTATAAACAGAGCCGTTCCAAACATTGGGGTGGCTGTGTCTTTTTGATTTTAATTTCCCTAAGCTATAGGACCATAAGTGGAAGTGCCCTAGGCTCTGTTGCTTTGTTTTTTAGATGTTTCAGGAAACACCATACACTTCTCCCGAGTGTCTGTTGGCAATTTACATCCCGCCCATCAGCATAACAAGGCTCCCAGTTCTCCATGGCCTGTCCTGCCTTTCTGGATTTTACACTTTTTTCAGATGGCCCTTTTGACCGGGGGGATGTGAGACTTCATTGTAGTGCAGATTTCCTTTGCAAGCTTGCTTGGTTGGCCAAAAAGGGCGTATGCGTTTTTTCCTGAATATATTCAGGAAAAAACGCATACGCCCTTTTTGGCCAAGTGCCTCATTGTGGACGTTCTGCCTCTTTTCCTATGCTTTCAATGCAATTCCAGTCTACCTCCTGAAATCGGTTTCCTGCAATTCTGCCCCGCTTTCATGTCCTCTTGGCAGCCTTACTTCAGTATATTTTTGGACGATAGCTGTCATTTATAACTCTGCAGGTTTGTGAATTACAGTGCCCCTGAGCTCCTTTCTTCAACTCGCTTTCTTGTGAGCTGGCCGCAACACCGCAGGATGGCTTCAGGCCCTAATCTTGTTGCGGCATGGCACGCTGAGCCTTTGGTTAATTCCTCTTCCTGGTGGGAAATGAGAGTTAAATTTGCCCGTCCAGACACCTCCAGCTACTCTCTCATTGGTTCTCGCTATTCCTGTTCATCTTCCACAGAAATTGCAAAGAGGGCCAAACAGGAGGTTAAAGGGACTGACTCTCCAAGTCGAGAGAGTGTTAGTAAAGCGTCTGGAATGTTGCACCCGAGTACCAGGGTATGAAAACTGAGACATATTTGAACAGGTCTCCCAATCATATGGTTGATCATACTCTGCATTCCACATGCATGTTCTAGCTGAAGGCAGAATACCTTAAAGCTGGGTAGTTGAAACTGTGGAATGGGTACCATGCAGTATGACTTCAAAGGGTCTTCATTTGCTCACCGAACCTCTCCAATCCTATCACTGCTGCGTTTATGCCCCTGTACACATGCTTGATTCTCTTCCGGAGACATAGCAATCCATAGGTTTTAAGATACTTACTAGTCAGGTACATTCTTAGGTGTTTAATATGCGGTGTTGAGTCCATTTTGTTGAGCAAGGAGTAGCTCTTGTCTATTCCATATTTGGCTTAAGGAACTTTATCTGTGTTCATTTCAATCTCTGGTTTTATGCAGCACCCCAACTCACCTTTCCCCTTAAGCAAGCATAAGTTGGTTTTCTAAATTTGAGACCCTGTTCTGTTCTGTAATTCAGTTCCTCTGTAGCCAAGTTTACATTCCGTGTATTACTGATATCTTATGATGTTTCTTTTTCTGTGTGACTTATTTCAGTTAGAATCATCTTACCTGAATCCACTCATTGTGCTGCTAAGGGCCTGATGACATAGATTTCATTGCTGAGTGATATTGCTTTGTAAGTAAATACCACAACTTCTTTATCCATTTTTCACTTTCTGCAGTGTTGAACTTGTACTGTAAACGAGGTTCTTATAAACAGAGCCATTGCAAACTTTGGGGTGGCTGTGTCTTTTTGATTTTAATTTCCCTAAGCTATAGGACCATAAGTGGAAGTGCCCTAGGCTCTGTTGCTTTGTTTTTTAGATGTTTCAGGAAACACCATACACTTCTCCCGAGTGTCTGTTGGCAATTTACATCCCGCCCATCAGCATAACAAGGCTCCCAGTTCTCCATGGCCTGTCCTGCCTTTCTGGATTTTACACTTTTTTCAGATGGCCCTTTTGACCGAGGGGAAGTGAGACTTCATTGTAGTGCAGGTTTCCTTTGCAAGCTTGCTTGGTTGGCCAAAAAGGGCGTATGCGTTTTTTCCTGAATATATTCAGGAAAAAACGCATACGCCCTTTTTGGCCAAGTGCATCATTGTGGACGTTCTGCCTCTTTTCCTATGCTTTCAATGCAATTCCAGTCTACCTCCTGAAATCGGTTTCCTGCAATTCTGCCCCGCTTTCAAGTCCTCTTGGCAGCCTTACTTCAGTATATTTTTGGACGATAGCTGTCATTTATAACTCTGCAGGTTTGTGAATTACAGTGCCCCTGAGCTCCTTTCTTCAACTCGCTTTCTTGTGACCTGGCCGCAACACCGCAAGATGGCTTCAGGCCCTAATCTGGTTCCGGCACGGCACGCTGAGCCTTTGGTTAATTCCTCTTCCTGGTGGTAAATGAGAGTTAAATTTGCCCGTCCAGACACCTCCAGCTAGTCTCTCATTGGTTCTCGCTATTCCTGTTCATCTTCCGCAGAAATTGCAAACTGGGCCAAACAGGAGGTTAAAGGGACTGACTCTCCATGTCGGGAGAGTGTTAGTAAAGCGTCTGGAATGTTGCACCCGAGTACCAGGGTATGAAAACTGAGACATATTTGAACACGTCTCCCGATCACATGGTTGATCATAGTCTGCGTTCCACATGCACGTTCTAGCTAAAGGAAGAATACCTTAAAGCTCGGTAGTTGAAACTGTGGAATGGGTACCATGCAATATGACTTCAAAGGGTCTTCATTTGCTCACCGAACCTCTCCAATCCTATCACTGCTGCGTTTATGCCCCTGTACACATGCTTGATTCTCTTCCGGAGACATAGCCATCCATAGGTTTTAAGATACTTACTAGTCAGGTACATTCTTAGGTGTTTAATATGCGGTGTTGAGTCCATTTCGTTGAGCAAGGAGTAGCTCTTGGCTATTCCATATTTGGCTTAAGGAAATTTATCTGTGCTCATTTCAATCTCTGGTTTTATGCAGCACCCCAACTCACTTTACCCTTAAGCAAGCATAAGTTGGTTTTCTAAATTTGAGACACTGTTCTGTTCTGTAATTCAGTTCCTCTGTAGCCAAGTTTACATTCCGTGTATTACTGATATCTTATGATGTTTCTTTTTCTGTGTGACTTATTTCAGTTAGAATCATCATACCTGAATCCACTCATTGTGCTGCTAAGAGCCTGATGACATAGATTTCATTGCTGAGTGATATTGCTTTGTAAGTAAATACCACAACTTCTTTATCCATTTTTCACTTTCTGCGGTGTCGAACTTGTACTGTAAACGAGGTTCCTATAAACAGAGCCGTTCCAAACATTGGGGTGGCTGTGTCTTTTTGATTTTAATTTCCCTAAGCTATAGGACCATAAGTGGAAGTGCCCTAGGCTCTGTTGCTTTGTTTTTTAGATGTTTCAGGAAACACCATACACTTCTCCCGAGTGTCTGTTGGCAATTTACATCCCGCCCATCAGCATAACAAGGCTCCCAGTTCTCCATGGCCTGTCCTGCCTTTCTGGATTTTACACTTTTTTCAGATGGCCCTTTTGACCGAGGGGAAGTGAGACTTCATTGTAGTGCAGGTTTCCTTTGCAAGCTTGCTTGGTTGGCCAAAAAGGGCGTATGCGTTTTTTCCTGAATATATTCAGGAAAAAACGCATACGCCCTTTTTGGCCAAGTGCATCATTGTGGACGTTCTGCCTCTTTTCCTATGCTTTCAATGCAATTCCAGTCTACCTCCTGAAATCGGTTTCCTGCAATTCTGCCCCGCTTTCAAGTCCTCTTGGCAGCCTTACTTCAGTATATTTTTGGACGATAGCTGTCATTTATAACTCTGCAGGTTTGTGAATTACAGTGCCCCTGAGCTCCTTTCTTCAACTCGCTTTCTTGTGACCTGGCCGCAACACCGCAAGATGGCTTCAGGCCCTAATCTGGTTCCGGCACGGCACGCTGAGCCTTTGGTTAATTCCTCTTCCTGGTGGTAAATGAGAGTTAAATTTGCCCGTCCAGACACCTCCAGCTAGTCTCTCATTGGTTCTCGCTATTCCTGTTCATCTTCCGCAGAAATTGCAAACTGGGCCAAACAGGAGGTTAAAGGGACTGACTCTCCATGTCGGGAGAGTGTTAGTAAAGCGTCTGGAATGTTGCACCCGAGTACCAGGGTATGAAAACTGAGATATATTTGAACACGTCTCCCGATCACATGGTTGATCATAGTCTGCGTTCCACATGCACGTTCTAGCTAAAGGAAGAATACCTTAAAGCTCGGTAGTTGAAACTGTGGAATGGGTACCATGCAATATGACTTCAAAGGGTCTTCATTTGCTCACCGAACCTCTCCAATCCTATCACTGCTGCGTTTATGCCCCTGTACACATGCTTGATTCTCTTCCGGAGACATAGCCATCCATAGGTTTTAAGATACTTACTAGTCAGGTACATTCTTAGGTGTTTAATATGCGGTGTTGAGTCCATTTCGTTGAGCAAGGAGTAGCTCTTGGCTATTCCATATTTGGCTTAAGGAACTTTATCTGTGCTCATTTCAATCTCTGGTTTTATGCAGCACCCCAACTCACTTTACCCTTAAGCAAGCATAAGTTGGTTTTCTAAATTTGAGACACTGTTCTGTTCTGTAATTCAGTTCCTCTGTAGCCAAGTTTACATTCCGTGTATTACTGATATCTTATGATGTTTCTTTTTCTGTGTGACTTATTTCAGTTAGAATCATCATACCTGAATCCACTCATTGTGCTGCTAAGAGCCTGATGACATAGATTTCATGGCTGAGTGATATTGCTTTGTAAGTAAATACCACAACTTCTTTATCCATTTTTCACTTTCTGCGGTGTCGAACTTGTACTGTAAACGAGGTTCCTATAAACAGAGCCGTTCCAAACATTGGGGTGGCTGTGTCTTTTTGATTTTAATTTCCCTAAGCTATAGGACCATAAGTGGAAGTGCCCTAGGCTCTGTTGCTTTGTTTTTTAGATGTTTCAGGAAACACCATACACTTCTCCCGAGTGTCTGTTGGCAATTTACATCCCGCCCATCAGCATAACAAGGCTCCCAGTTCTCCATGGCCTGTCCTGCCTTTCTGGATTTTACACTTTTTTCAGATGGCCCTTTTGACCGGGGGGAAGTGAGACTTCATTGTAGTGCAGATTTCCTTTGCAAGCTTGCTTGGTTGGCCAAAAAGGGCGTATGCGTTTTTTCCTGAATATATTCAGGAAAAAACGCATACGTCCTTTTTGGCCAAGTGCCTCATTGTGGACGTTCTGCCTCTTTTCCTATGCTTTCAATGCAATTCCAGTCTACCTCCTGAAATCGGTTTCCTGCAATTCTGCCCCGCTTTCAAGTCCTCTTGGCAGCCTTACTTCAGTATATTTTTGGACGATAGCTGTCATTTATAACTCTGCAGGTTTGTGAATTACAGTGCCCCTGAGCTCCTTTCTTCAACTCGCTTTCTTGTGAGCTGGCCGCAACACCGCAGGATGGCTTCAGGCCCTAATCTTGTTCCGGCATGCCATGCTGAGCCTTTGGTTAATTCCTCTTCCTGGTGGGAAATGAGAGTTAAATTTGCCCGTCCAGACACCTCCAGCTACTCTCTCATTGGTTCTCGCTATTCCTGTTCATCTTCCGCAGAAATTTCAAAGTGGGCCAAACAGGAGGTTAAAGGGACTGACTCTCCAAGTCGGGAGAGTGTTAGTAAAGCGTCTGGAATGTTGCACCCGAGTACCAGGGTATGAAAACTGAGACATATTTGAACACGTCTCCCAATCACATGGTTGATCATACTCTGCGTTCCACATGCATGTTCTAGCTGAAGGAAGAATACCTTAAACCTGGGTAGTTGAAACTGTGGAATGGGTACCATGCAATATGACTTCAAAGGGTCTTCATTTGCTCACCGAACCTCTCCAATCCTATCACTGCTGCGTTTATGCCCCTGTACACATGCTTGATTCTCTTCCGGAGACATAGCAATCCATAGGTTTTAAGATACTTACTAGTCAGGTACATTCTTAGGTGTTTAATATGCGGTGTTGAGTCCATTTCGTTGAGCAAGGAGTAGCTCTTGTCTATTCCATATTTGGCTTAAGGAACTTTATCTGTGCTCATTTCAATCTCTGGTTTTATGCAGCACCCCAACTCACCTTTACTCTTAAGCAAGCATAAGTTGGTTTTCTAAATTTGAGACCCTGTTCTGTTCTGTAATTCAGTTCCTCTGTAGCCAAGTTTACATTCCATGTATTACTGATATCTTATGATGTTTCTTTTTCTGTGTGACTTATTTCAGTTAGAATCATCTTACCTGAATCCACTCATTGTGCTGCTAAGGGCCTGATGACATAGATTTCATTGCTGAGTGATATTGCTTTGTAAGTAAATACCACAACTTCTTTATCCATTTTTCACTTTCTGCGGTGTTGAACTTGTACTGTAAACGAGGTTCTTGTAAACAGAGCCGTCCCAAACTTTGGGGTGGCTGTGTCTTTTTGATTTTAATTTCCCTAAGCTATAGGACCATAAGTGGAAGTGCCCTAGGCTCTGTTGCTTTGTTTTTTAGATGTTTCAGGAAACACCATACACTTCTCCCGAGTGTCTGTTGGCAATTTACATCCCGCCCATCAGCATAACAAGGCTCCCAGTTCTCCATGGCCTGTCCTGCCTTTCTGGATTTTACACTTTATTCAGATGGCCCTTTTGACCTGGGGGAAGTGAGACTTCATTGTAGTGCAGGTTTCCTTTGCAAGCTTGCTTGGTTGGCCAAAAAGGGCGTATGTGTTTTTTCCTGAATATATTCAGGAAAAAACGCATACGCCCTTTTTGGCCAAGTGCATCATTGTGGACGTTCTGCCTCTTTTCCTATGCTTTCAATGCAATTCCAGTCTACCTCCTGAAATCGGTTTCCTGCATTTCTGCCCCGCTTTCAAGTCCTCTTGGCAGCCTTACTTCAGTATATTTTTGGACGATAGCTGTCATTTATAACTCTGCAGGTTTGTGAATTACAGTGCCCCTGAGCTCCTTTCTTCAACTCGCTTTCTTGTGACCTGGCCGCAACACCGCAGGATGGCTTCAGGCCCTAATCTGGTTCCGGCACGGCACACTGAGCCTTTGGTTAATTCCTCTTCCTGGTGGTAAATGAGAGTTAAATTTGCCCGTCCAGACACCTCCAGCTAGTCTCTCATTGGTTCTCGCTATTCCTGTTCATCTTCCGCAGAAATTGCAAACTGGGCCAAACAGGAGGTTAAAGGGACTGACTCTCCATGTCGGGAGAGTGTTAGTAAAGCGTCTGGAATGTTGCACCCGAGTACCAGGGTATGAAAACTGAGACATATTTGAACACGTCTCCCGATCACATGGTTGATCATACTCTAGGTTCCACATGCATGTTTTAGCTGAAGGAAGAATACCTTAAACCTGGGTAGTTGAAACCTTTGGAATGGGTACCATGCAATATGACTTCAAAGGGTCTTCATTTGCTCACCGAACCTCTCCAATCCTATCACTGCTGCGTTTATGCCCCTGTACACACGCTTGATTCTCTTTCGGAGACATAGCAATCCATAGGTTTTAAGATACTTACTAGTCAGGTACATTCTTAGGCGTTTAATATGCGGTGTTGAGTCCATTTCGTTGAGCAAGGAGTAGCTCTTGTCTATTCCATATTTGGCTTAAGGAACTTTATCTGTGCTCATTTCAATCTCTGGTTTTATGCAGCACCCCAACTCACCTTTACCCTTAAGCAAGCATAAGTTGGTTTTCTAAATTTGAGACCCTGTTCTGTTCTGTAATTCAGTTCCTGTGTAGCCAAGTTTACATTCCGTGTATTAGTGATATCTTATGATGTTTCTTTTTCTGTGTGACTTATTTCAGTTAGAATCATCGTACCTGAATCCACTCATTGTGATGCTACGGGCCTGATGACATAGATTTCATTGCTGAGTGATACTGCATTGTATGTAAGTACCACAAGTTCTTTATCCATTTTTCACTTTCTGCGATGTTGAACTTGTACTGTAAACGAGGTTCTTGTAAACAGAGCCGTTGCAAACTTTGGGGTGGCTGTGTCTTTTTGATTTTAATTTCCCTAAGCTATAGGACCATAAGTGGAAGTGCCCTAGGCTCTGTTGCTTTGTTTTTTAGATGTTTCAGGAAACACCATACACTTCTCCCGAGTGTCTGTTGGCAATTTACATCCCGCCCATCAGCATAACAAGGCTCCCAGTTCTCCATGGCCTATCCTGCCTTTCTGGATTTTACACTTTTTTCAGATGGCCCTTTTGACCGGGGGGAAGTGAGACTTCATTGTAGTGCAGATTTCCTTTGCAAGCTTGCTTGGTTGGCCAAAAAGGGCGTATGCGTTTTTTCCTGAATATATTCAGGAAAAAACGCATACGCCCTTTTTGGCCAAGTGCATCATTGTGGACGTTCTGCCTCTTTTCCTATGCTTTCAATGCAATTCCAGTCTACCTCCTGAAATCAGTTTCCTGCAATTCTGCCCCGCTTTCAAGTCCTCTTGGCAGCCTTACTTCAGTATATTTTTGGACGATAGCTGTCATTTATAACTCTGCAGGTTTGTGAATTACAGTGCCCCTGAGCTCCTTTCTTCAACTCGCTTTCATGTGAGCTGATCGCAACACCGCAGGATGGCTTCAGGCCCTAATCTGGTTCCGGCACGGCATGCTGAGCCTTTGGTTAATTCCTCTTCCTGGTGGGAAATGAGAGTTAAATTTGACCATCCAGACACCTCCAGCTAGTCTCTCATTGGTTCTCGCTATTCCTGTTCATCTTCCGCAGAAATTGCAAACTGGGCCAAACAGGAGGTTAAAGGGACTGACTCTCCAAGTCCGGAGAGTGTTAGTAAAGCGTCTGGAATGTTGCACCCGAGTACCAGGGTATGAAAACTGAGACATATTTTAACACGTCTCCCGATCACATGGTTGATCATACTCTGCGTTCCACATGCATGTTCTAGCTGAAGGAAGAATACCTTAAAGCTGGGTAGTTGAAACCTGTGGAATGGGTACCATGCAATATGACTTCAAAGGGTCTTCATTTGCTCACCGAACCTCTCCAATCCTATCACTGCTGCGTTTATGCCCCTGTACACATGCTTGATTCTCTTTCGGAGACATAGCAATCCATAGGTTTTAAGATACTTACTAGTCAGGTACATTCTTAGGCGTTTAATATGCGGTGTTGAGTCTATTTCGTTGAGCAAGGAGTAGCTCTTGTCTATTCCATATTTGGCTTAAGGAAGTTTATCTGTGCTCATTTCAATCTCTGGTTTTATGCAGCACCCCAACTCACCTTTCCCCTTAAGCAAGCATAAGTTGGTTTTCTAAATTTGAGACCCTGTTCTGTTCTGTAATTCAGTTCCTGTGTAGCCAAGTTTACATTCCGTGTATTAGTGATATCTTATGATGTTTCATTTTCTGTGTGACTTATTTCAGTTAGAATCATCATACCTGAATCCACTCATTGTGCTGCGAAGGGCCTGATGACATAGATTTCATTGCTGAGTGATATTGCTTTGTAAGTAAATACCACAACTTCTTTATCCATTTTTCACTTTCTGTGATGTTGAACTTGTACTGTAAATGAGGTTCTTGTAAACAGAGGCGTTCCAAACTTTGGGGTGGCTGTGTCTTTTTGATTTTAATTTCCCTAAGCTATAGGACCATAAGTGGAAGTGCCCTAGTCTCTGTTGCTTTGTTTTTTAGATGTTTCAGGAAACACCATACACTTCTCCGGAGTGTCTGTTGGCAATTTACATCCCGCCCATCAGCATAACAAGGCTCCCAGTTCTCCATGGCCTGTCCTGCCTTTCCGGATTTTACACTTTTTTCAGATGGCCCTTTTGACCGGGGGGAAGTGAGACTTCATTGTAGTGCAGATTTCCTTTGCAAGCTTGCTTGGTTGGCCAAAAAGGGCGTATACATTTCTTCCTGAATATATTCAGGAAGAAACGCATACGCCCTTTTTGGCCAAGTGCATCATTGTGGACGTTCTGCCTCTTTTCCTATGCTTTCAATGCAATTCCAGTCTACCTCCTGAAATCGGTTTCCTGCAATTCCTCCCCGCTTTCAAGTCCTCTTGGCAGCCTTACTTCAGTATATTTTTGGACGATAGCTGTCATTTATAACTCTGCAGGTTTGTGAATTACAGTGCCCCTGAGCTCCTTTCTTCAACTCGCTTTCTTGTGAGCTGGCCGCAACACCGCAGGATGGCTTCAGGCCCTAATCTGGTTCCGGTACGGCACGCTCAGCCTTTGGTTAATTCCTCTTCCTGTTGGGAAATGAGAGTTAAATTTGCCCGTCCAGACACCTCCAGCTAGTCTCTCATTGGTTCTCGCTATTCCTGTTCATCTTCCGCAGAAATTGCAAACTGGGCCAAACAGGAGGTTAAAGGCGCTGACTCTCCAAGTGGGGAGAGTGTTAGTAAAGCGTCTGGAATGTTGCACCCGAGTACCAGGGGAGGAAAACTGAGACATATTTGAACACGTCTCCCGTTCACACCGTTGATCATACTCTGGGATCCACATGCATGTTTTAGCTGAAGGAAGAATACCTTAAATCTGGAGAGTTGAGACCCGTGGAATGGGTACCATGCAATATGACTTCAAAGGGTCTTCATTTGCTCACCGAACCTCTCCAATCCTATCACTGCTGCGTTTATGCCCCTGTACACACGCTTGATTCTCTTTTGGAGACATAGCAATCCAAGGTTTTAAGATACTTACTAGTCAGGTACATTCTTAGGCGTTTAATATGGGGTGTTGAGTCCATTTCGTTGAGCAAGTAGTAGCTCTTGTCTATTCCATATTTGGCTTAAGGAACTTTATCTGTGCTCATTTCAATCTCTGGTTTTATGCAGCACCCCAACTCACCTTTCCCCTTAAGCAAGCATAAGTTGGTTTTCTAAATTTGAGACCCTGTTCAGTTTTGCAATTCAGTTCCTGTGTAGCCAAGTTTACATTCCGTGTATTAGTGATATCTTATGATGTTTCTTTTTCTGTGTGACTTATTTCAGTTAGAATCATCGTACCTGAATCCACTCATTGTGCTTCTACGGGCCTGATGACATAGATTTCATTGCTGAGTGATACTGCATTGTACGTAAGTACCACAACTTCTTTATCCATTTTTCACTTTCTGTGATATTGAACTTGTACTGTAAACGAGGTTCTTGTAAACAGAGCCGTTCCAAACTTTGGGGTGGCTGTGTCTTTTTGATTTTAATTTCCCTAAGCTATAGGACCATAAGTGGAAGTGCCCTAGGCTCTGTTGCTTTGTTTTTTAGATGTTTCAGGAAACACCATACACTTCTCCCCAGTGTCTGTTGGCAATTTACATCCCGCCCATCAGCATAAGAAGGCTCCCAGTTCTCCATGGCCTGTCCTGCCTTTCTGGATTTTACACTTTTTTCAGATGACCCTTTTGACCGGGGGGAAGTGAGACTTCATTGTAGTGCAGATTTCCTTTGCAAGCTTGCTTGGTTGGCCAAAAAGCGCGTATGCGTTTTTTCCTGAATATATTCAGGAAAAAACGCATACGCCCTTTTTGGCCAAGTGCATCATTGTGGACGTTCTGCCTCTTTTCCTATGCTTTCAATGCAATTCCAGTCTACCTCCTGAAATCGGTTTTCTGCAATTCTGCCCCGCCTTCAAGTCCTCTTGGCAGCCTTACTTCAGTATATTTTTGGACGATAGCTGTCATTTATAACTCTGCAGTTTTGTGAATTACAGTGCCCCTGAGCTCCTTTCTTCAACTCGCTTTCTTGTGACCTGGCCGCAACACCGCAGGATGGCGTCAGGCCCTAATCTGGTTCCGGCACGTCAAGCTGAGCCTTTGGTTAATTCCTCTTCCTGGTGGGAAATGAGAGTTAAATTTGCCCGTCCAGACACCTCCAGCTAGTCTCTCATTGGTTCTCGCCATTCCTGTTCATCTTCCGCAGAAATTGCAAACTGGGCCAAACAGGAGGTTAAAGGGACTGACTCTCCATGTGGGGAGAGTGTTAGTAAAGCGTCTGGAATGTTGCACCGGAGTACCAGGGTACGAAAACTGAGACATATTTGAACACGTCTCGCGATCACATGGTTGATCATATTCTAGGTTCCACATGCATGTTTTAGCTGAAGGAAGAATACCTTAAACCTGGATAGTTGAAACCCGTGGAATGGGTACCATGCAATATGACTTCAAAGGGTCTTCATTTGCTCACCGAACCTCTCCAATCCTATCACTGCTGAGTTTATGCCCCTGTACACACGCTTGATTCTCTTTCGGAGACATAGCAATCCATAGGTTTTAAGATACTTACTAGTCAGGTACATTCTTAGGCGTTTAATATGGGGTGTTGAGTCCATTTCATTGAGCAAGGAGTAGCTCTTGTCTATTCCATATTTGGCTTAAGGAACTTTATCTGTGCTCATTTCAATCTCTGGTTTTATGCAGCACCCCAACTCACCTTTCCCCTTAAGCAAGCATAAGTTGGTTTTCTACATTTGAGACCCTGTTCTGTTTTGGAATTCAGTTCCTGTGTAGCCAAGTTTACATTCCGTGTATTAGTGATATCTTATGATGTTTCTTTTTCTGTGTGACTTATTTCAGTTAGAATCATCGTACCTGAATCCACTCATTATGCTGCTACGGGCCTGATGACATAGATTTCATTGCTGAGTGATACTGTATTGTACTTAAGGACCACAAGTTCTTTATCCATTTTTCACTTTCTGCGATGTTGAACTTGTACTGTAAACGAGGTTCTTGTAAACAGAGCCGTTCCAAACTTTGGAGTGGCTGTGTCTTTTTGATTTTAATTTCCCTAAGCTATAGGACAATAAGTGGAAGTGCCCTAGGCTCTGTTGCTTTGTTTTCTAGATGTTTCAGGAAACACCATACACTTCTCCCAAGTGGCTGTTGGCAATTTACATCCCGCCCATCAGCATAACAAGGCTCCCAGTTCTCCATGGCCTGTCCTGCCTTTCTGGATTTTACACTTTTTTCAGATGGCCCTTTTGACCGGGGGGAAGTGAGACTTCATTGTAGTGCAGATTTCCTTTGCAAGCTTGCTTGGTTGGCCAAAAAGGGCGTATGCGTTTTTTCCTGAATATATTCAGGAAAAATCGCATACGCCCTTTTTGGCCAAGTGCATCATTGTGGACGCTCTGCCTCTTTTCCTATGCTTTCAATGCAATTCCAGTCTACCTCCTGAAATCGGTTTCCTGTAATTCTGCCCCGCTTTCAAGTCCTCTTGGCAGCCTTACTTCAGTATATTTTTGGACGATAGCTGTGATTTGTAACTCTGCAGGTTTGTGCATTACAGTGCCCCTGAGCTCCTTTCTTCAACTCGCTTTCTTGTGAGCTGGCCGCAACACCGCAGGATGGCTTCAGGCCCTAATCTGGTTCCGACACGGCACGCTGAGCCTTTGGTTAATTCCTCTTCCTGGTGGGAAATATGAGTTAAATTTGCCCGTCCAGACACCTCCAGCTAGTCTCTCATTGGTTCTCGCTATTCCTGTTCATCTTCCGCAGAAATTGCAAACTGGGCCAAACAGGAGGTTAAAGGGACTGACTCTCCAAGTCGGGAGAGTGTTAGTAAAGCGTCTGGAATGTTGCACCCGAGTACCAGGGTACGAAAACTGAGACATATTTGAACACGTCTCCCTATCACATGGTTGATCATACTCTAGGTTCCACATGCATGTTTTAGCTGAAGGAAGAATCCCTTAAACCTGGAGAGTTGAGACCCGTGGAATGGGTACCATGCAATATGACTTCAAAGGGTCTTCATTTGCTCACCGAACCTCTCCAATCCTATCACTGCTGCGTTTATGCCCCTGTACACCCGCTTGATTCTCTTTTGGAGACATAGCAATCCATAGGTTTTAAGATACTTACTAGTCAGGTACATTCTTAGGCGTTTAATATGGGGTGTTGAGTCCATTTCGTTGAGCAAGGAGTAGCTCTTGTCTATTCCATATTTGGCTTAAGGAACTTTATCTGTGCTCATTTCAATCTCTGGTTTTATGCAGCACCCCAACTCACCTTTCCCCTTAAGCAAGCATAAGTTGGTTTTCTAAATTTGAGACCCTGTTCTGTTTTGGAATTCAGTTCCTGTGTAGCCAAGTTTACATTCCGTGTATTAGTGATATCTTATGATGTTTCTTTTTCTGTGTGACTTATTTCAGTTAGAATCATCGTACCTGAATCCACTCATTATGCTGCTACGGGCCTGATGACATAGATTTCATTGCTGAGTGATACTGCATTGTACGTAAGGACCACAACTTCTTTATCCATTTTTCACTTTCTGTTATATTGAACTTGTACGGTAAACGAGGTTCTTGTAAACAGAGGAGTCCCAAACTTTGGGGTGGCTGTGTCTTTTTGATTTTAATTTCCTTAAGCTATAGGACCATAAGTGGAAGTGCCCTAGTCTCTGTTGCTTTGTTTTTTAGATGTTTCAGGAAACACCATACACTTCTCCCGAGTGTCTGTTGGCAGTTTACATCCCGCCCATCAGCATAACAAGGCTCCCAGTTCTCCATGGCCTGTCCTGCCTTTCTGGATTTTACACTTTTTTCAGATGGCCCTTTTGACCGGGGGGAAGTGAGACTTCATTGTAGTGCAGATTTCTTTGCAAATTTGCTTGGTTGGCCAAAAAGGGCGTATGCGTTTTTTCCTGAATATATTCAGGAAAAAACGCATACGCCCCTTTTGGCCAAGTGCATCATTGTGGACGCTCTGCCTCTTTTCCTATGCTTTCAATGCAATTCCAGTCTACCTCCTGAAATCGGTTTCCTGCAATTCTGCCCCGCTTTCAAGTCCTCTTGGCAGCCTTACTTCAGTATATTTTTGGACGATAGCTGTCATTTATAACTCTGCAGGTTTGTGAATTACAGTGCCCCTGAGCTCCTTTCTTCAACTCGCTTTCTGGTGAGCTGGCCGCAACACCGCATGATGGCTTCAGACCCTAATCTGGTTCCGGCACGGCACAATGAGCCTTTGCTTAATTCCTCTTCCTGGTGGGAAATGAGAGTTAAATTTGCCCGTCCAGACACCTCCAGCTAGTCTCTCATTGGTTCTCGCTATTCCTGTTCATCTTCCGCAGAAATTGCAAACTGGGCCAAACAGGAGGTTAAAGGGACTGACTCTCCAAGTCGGGAGAGTGTTAGTAAAGCGTCTGGAATGTTGCACCCGAGTACCAGGGTACGAAAACTGAGACATATTTGAACACGTCTCCCGATCACATGGTTGATCATACTCTAGGTTCCACATGCATGTTTTAGCTGAAGGAAGAACACCTTAAACATGGGTAGTTGAAACCTGTGGAATGGGTACCATGCAATATGACTTCAAAGGGTCTTCATTTGCTCACCGAACCTCTCCAATCCTATCACTGCTGCGTTTATGCCCCTGTACACATGCTTGATTCTCTTTCGGAGACATAGCAATCCATAGGTTTTAAGATATTTACTAGTCAGGTACATTCTTAGGCATTTAATGTGCGGTGTTGAGTCCATTTCGTTGAGCAAGGAGTAGCTCTTGTCTATTCCATATTTGGCTTAAGGAACTTTATCTGTGCTCATTTCAGTCTCTGGTTTTATGCAGCACCCCAACTCACCTTCACCCTTAAGCAAGCATAAGTTGGTTTTCTAAATTTGAGACCCTGTTCTGGTCTGTAAGTCAGTTCCTGTGTAGCCAAGTTTACATTCCGTGTATTACTGATATCTTATGATGTTTCTTTTTCTGTGTGACTTATTTCAGTTAGAATCATCATACCTGAATCCACTCATTGTGCTGCTAAGGGCCTGATGACATAGATTTCATTGCTGAGTGATATTGCTTTGTAAGTAAATACCACAACTTCTTTATCCATTTTTCACTTTCTGCGGTGTTGAACTTGTAATGTAAACGAGGTTCTTGTAAACAGAGCCGTCCCAAACTTTGGGGTGGCTGTGTCTTTTTGATTTTAATTTCCCTAAGCTATAGGACCATAAGTGGAAGTGCCCTAGGCTCTGTTGCTTTGTTTTTTAGATGTTTCAGGAAACACCATACACTTCTCCCGAGTGTCTGTTGGCAATTTACATCCCGCCCATCAGCATAACAAGGCTCCCAGTTCTCCATGGCCTGTCCTGCCTTTCTGGATTTTACACTTTTTTCAGATGGCCCTTTTGACCGGGGGGAAGTGAGACTTCATTGTAGTGCAGATTTCCTTTGCAAGCTTGCTTGGTTGGCCAAAAAGGGCATATGCGTTTTTTCCTGAATATATTCAGGAAAAAACGCATACGCCCTTTTTGGCCAAGTGCATCATTGTGGACGTTCTGCCTCTTTTCCTATGCTTTCAATGCAATTCCAGTCTACCTCCTGAAATCGGTTTCTTGCAATTCTGCCCCGCTTTCAAGTCCTCTTGGCAGCCTTACTTCAGTATATTTTTGGACAATACCTGTCATTTATAACTCTGAAGGTTTGTGAATTACAGTGCCCCTGAGCTCCTTTCTTCAACTCGTTTTCTTGTGAGCTGGCCGCAACACCGCAGGATGGCTTCAGGCCCTAATCTGGTTCCGGCACGGCACGCTGAGCCTTTGGTTATTTCCTCTTCCTGGTGGGAAATGAGAGTTAAATTTGCCCGTCCAGACACCTCCAGCTAGTCTCTCATCGGTTCTCGCTATTCCTGTTCATCTTCCGCAGAAATTGCAAACTGGGCCAAACAGGAGGTTAAAGGCGCTGACTCTCCAAGTGGGGAGAGTGTTAGTAAAGCATCTGAAATGTTGCACCCGAGTACCAGGGGAGGAAAACTGAGACATATTTGAACACGTCTCCCGTTCACACGGTTGATCATACTCTGGGTTCCACATGCATGATTTAGCTGAAGGAAGAATACCTTAAACCTGGAGAGTTGAGACCCGTGTAATGGGTACCATGCAATATGACTTCAAAGGGACTTCATTTGCTCACCGAACCTCTCCAATCCTATCACTGCTGCGTTTATGCCCCTGTACACACGCTTGATTCTCTTTTGGAGACATAGCAATCCATAGGTTTTAAGATACTTACTAGTCAGGTACATTCTTAGGCGTTTAATATGGGGTGTTGAGTCCATTTCGTTGAGTAAGGAGTAGCTCTTGTCTATTCCATATTTGGCTTAAGGAACTTTATCTGTGCTCATTTCAATCTCTGGTTTTATGCAGCACCCCAACTCACCTTTCCCCTTAAGCAAGCATAAGTTGGTTTTCTACATTTGAGACCCTGTTCTGTTTTGGAATTCAGTTCCTGTGTAGCCAAGTTTACATTCCGTGTATTAGTGATATCTTATGATGTTTCCTTTTCTGTGTGACTTATTTCAGTTAGAATCATCGTACCTGAATCCACTCATTGTGCTGCTACGGGCCTGATGACATAGATTTCATTGCTGAGTGATACTGCATTGTACGTAAGTACCACAATTTCTTTATCCCTTTTTCACTTTCTCTGATATTGAACTTGTACGGTAAACGAGGTTCTTGTAAACAGAGCCGTTCCAAACTTTGGGGTGGCTGTGTCTTTTTGATTTTAATTTCCCAAAGCTATAGGACCATAAGTGGAAGTGCCCTAGGCTCTGTTGCTTTGTTTTTTAGATGTTTCAGGAAACACCATACACTTCTCCCGAGTGTCTGTTGGCAATTTACATCCCGCCCATCAGCATAACAAGGCTCCCAGTTCTCCATGGCCTGTCCTGCCTTTCTGGATTTTACACTTTTTTCAGATGGCCCTTTTGACCTGGGGGAAGTGAGACTTCATTGTAGTGCAGATTTCCTTTGCAAGCTTGCTTGGTTGGCCAAAAAGGGCGTATGCGTTTTTTCCTGAATATATACAGGAAAAAACGCATACGCCCTTTTGGGCCAAGTGCATCATTGTGGACGTTCTGCCTCTTTTCCTATGCTTTCAATGCAATTCCAGTCTACCTCCTGAAATCGGTTTCCTGCAATTCTGCCCCGCTTTCAAGTCCTCTTGGCAGCCTTACTTCAGTATATTTTTCGACGATAGCTGTCATTTATAACTCTGCAGGTTTGTGAATTACAGTGCCCCTGAGCTCCTTTCTTCAACTCGCTTTCTTGTGAGCTTGCCGCAACACCACAGGATGGCTTCAGGCCCTAGTCTGGTTCCGGCACGGCACGTTGAGCCTTTGGTTAATTCCTCTTCCTGGTGGGAAATGAGAGATAAATTTGCCCGTCCAGACACCTCTAGCTAGTCTCTCATTTGTTCTCGCTATTCCTGTTCATCTTCCGCAGAAATTGCAAACTGGGCCAAACAGGAGGTTAAAGGGACTGACTCTCCAAGTCGGGAGAGTGTTAGTAAAGCGTGTGGAATGTTGCACCCGAGTACCAGGGTACGAAAACTGAGACATATTTGAACACGTCTCGCGATCACATGGTTGATCATACTCTAGGTTCCACATGCATGTTTTAGCTGAAGGAAGAATACCTTAAACCTGGGTAGTTGAAACCTGTGGAATGGGTACCATGCAATATGACTTCAAAGGGTCTTCATTTGCTCACCGAACCTCTCCAATCCTATCACTGCTGCGTTTATGCCCCTGTACACATGCTTGATTCTCTTTCGGAGACATAGCAATCCATAGGTTTTAAGATACTTACTAGTCAGGTACATTCTTAGGCGTTTAATATGGGGTGTTGAGTCCATTTCGTTGAGCAAGGAGTAACTGTTGTCTATTCCATATTTGGCTTAAGAACTTTATCTGTGCTCATTTCAATCTCTGGTTTTATGCAGCACCCCAACTCACCTTTCTCCTTAAGCAAGCATAAGTTGGTTTTCTAAATTTGAGACCCTGTTCTGTTTTGGAATTCAGTTCCTGTGTAACCAAGTTTACATTCCGTGTATTAGTGATATCTTATGATGTTTCTTTTTCTGTGTGACTTATTTCAGTTAGAATCATCGTACCTGAATCCACTCATTATGCTGCTAAGGGCCTGATGACATAGATTTCATTGCTGAGTGATATTGCTTTGTAAGTAAATACCACAACTTCTTTATCCATTTTTCACTTTCTGCGATGTTGAACTTGTACTGTAAACGAGGTTCTTGTAAACAGAGCCGTTCCAAACTTTGGGGTGGCTGTGTCTTTTTGATTTTAATTTCCCTAAGCTATAGGACCATAAGTGGAAGTGCCCTAGGCTCTGTTGCTTTGTTTTTTAGATGTTTCAGGAAACACCATACACTTCTCCCGAGTGTCTGTTGGCAATTTACATCCCGCCCATCAGCATAACAAGGCTCCCAGTTCTCCATGGCCTGTCCTGCCTTTCTGGATTTTACATTTTTTTCAGATGGCCCTTTTGACCGGGGGGAAGTGAGACTTCATTGTAGTGCAGATTTCTTTGCAAATTTGCTTGGTTGGCCAAAAAGGGCGTATGCGTTTTTTCCTGAATATATTTAGGAAAAAACGCGTACGCCCCTTTTGGCCAAGTGCATCATTGTGGACGCTCTGCCTCTTTTCCTATGCTTTCAATGCAATTCCAGTCTACCTCCTGAAATCGGTTTCCTGCAATTCTGCCCCGCTTTCAAGTCCTCTTGGCAGCCTTACTTCAGTATATTTTTGGACAATACCTGTCATTTATAACTCTGCAGGTTTGTGAATTACAGTGCCCCTGAGCTCCTTTCTTCAACTCGCTTTCTGGTGAGCTGGCCGCAACACGGCATGATGGCTTCAGGCCCTAATCTGGTTCCGTCACGGCACGATGAGCCTTTGCTTAATTCCTCCTCCTGGTGGGAAATGAGAGTTAAATTTGCCCGTCCAGACACCTCCAGCTAGTCTCTCATTGGTTCTCACTATTCCTGTTCATCTTCCGCAGAAATTGCAAACTGGGCCAAACAGGAGGTTAAAGGGACTGACTCTCCAAGTCGGGAGAGTGTTAGTAAAGCGTCTGGAATGTTGCACCCGAGTACCAGGGTACGAAAACTGAGACATATTTGAACACGTCTCCCGATCACATGGTTGATCATACTCTAGGTTCCACATGCATGTTTTAGCTGAAGGAAGAATACCTTAAACCTGGGTAGTTGAAACCTGTGGAATGGGTACCATGCAATATGACTTCAAAGGGTCTTCATTTGCTCACCGAACCTCTCCAATCCTATCACTGCTGCGTTTATGCCCCTGTACACATGCTTGATTCTCTTTCGGAGACATAGCAATCCATAGGTTTTAAGATATTTACTAGTCAGGTACATTCTTAGGCATTTAATGTGCGGTGTTGAGTCCATTTCGTTGAGCAAGGAGTAGCTCTTGTCTATTCCATATTTGGCTTAAGGAACTTTATCTGTGCTCATTTCAGTCTCTGGTTTTATGCAGCACCCCAACTCACCTTCACCCTTAAGCAAGCATAAGTTGGTTTTCTAAATTTTAGACCCTGTTCTGTTCTGTAATTCAGTTCCTGTGTAGCCAAGTTTACATTCCGTGTATTAGTGATATCTTATGATGTTTCTTTTTCTGTGTGACTTATTTCAGTTAGAATCATCATACCTGAATCCACTCATTGTGCTGCTAAGGGCCTGATGACATAGATTTCATTGCTGAGTGATATTCTTTGTAAGTAAATACCACAACTTCTTTATCCATTTTTCACTTTCTGGGGTGTTGAACTTGTACTGTAAACGAGGTTCTTGTAAACAGAGGCGTCCCAAACTTTGGGGTGGCTGTGTCTTTTTGATTTTAATTTCCCTAAGCTATAGGACCATAAGTGGAAGTGCCCTAGGCTCTGTTGCTTTGTTTTTTAGATGTTTCAGGAAACACCATACACTTCTCCCGAGTGTCTGTTGGCAATTTACATCCCACCCATCAGCATAACAAGGCTCCCAGTTCTCCATGGCCTGTCCTGCCTTTCTGGATTTTACACTTTTTTCAGATGGCCCTTTTGACCTGGGGGAAGTGAGACTTCATTGTAGTGCAGATTTCCTTTGCAAGTTTGCTTGGTTGGCCAAAAAGGGCGTATGCGTTTTTTCCTGAATATATTCAGGAAAAAACGTATACGCCCTTTTGGGCCAAGTGCATCATTGTGGACGTTCTGCCTCTTTTCCTATGCTTTCAATGCAATTCCAGTCTACCTCCTGAAATCGGTTTCCTGCAATTCTGCCCCGCTTTCAAGTCCTCTTGGCAGCCTTACTTCAGTATATTTTTGGACGATAGCTGTCATTTATAACTCTGCAGGTTTGTGAATTACAGTGCCCCTGAGCTCCTTTCTTCAACTCGCTTTCTGGTGAGCTGGCCGCAACACCGCAGGATGGCTTCAGGCCCTAATCTGGTTCCGGCATGGCACGCTGAGCCTTTGGTTAATTCCTCTTCCTGGTGGGAAATGAGAGTTAAATTTGCCCGTCCAGACACCTCCAGCTACTCTCTCATTGGTTCTCGCTATTCCTGTTCATCTTCCGCAGAAATTGCAAACTGGGCCAAACAGGAGGTTAAAGGGACTGACTCTCCAAGTCGGGAGAGTGTTAGTAAAGCGTCTGGAATGTTGCACCCGAGTACCAGGGTACGAAAACTGAGACATATTTGAACACAGCTCGCGATCACATGGTTGATCATACTCTAGGTTCCACATGCATGTTTTAGCTGAAGGAAGAATACCTTAAACCTGGGTAGTTGAAACCTGTGGAATGGGTACCATGCAATATGACTTCAAAGGGTCTTCATTTGCTCACCGAACCTCTCCAATCCTATCACTGCTGCGTTTATGCCCCTGTACACATGCTTGATTCTCTTTCGGAGACATAGCAATCCATAGGTTTTAAGATACTTACTAGTCAGGTACATTCTTAGGCGTTTAATATGGGGTGTTGAGTCCATTTCGTTGAGCAAGGAGTAGCTCTTGTCTATTCCATATTTGGCTTAAGAACTTTATCTGTGCTCATTTCAATCTCTGGTTTTATGCAGCACCCCAACTCACCTTTCTCCTTAAGCAAGCATAAGTTGGTTTTCTAAATTTGAGACCCTGTTCTGTTTTGGAATTCAGTTCCTGTGTAACCAAGTTTACATTCCGTGTATTAGTGATATCTTATGATGTTTCTTTTTCTGTGTGACTTATTTCAGTTAGAATCATCGTACCTGAATCCACTCATTATGCTGCTACGGGCCTGATGACATAGATTTCATTGCTGAGTGATACTGCATTGTACGTAAGTACCACAAGTTCTTTATGCATTTTTCACTTGCTGTGATATTGAACTTGTACGGTAAACGAGGTTCTTGTAAACAGAGGCGTCCCAAACATTGGGGTGGCTGTGTCTTTTTGATTTTAATTTCCCTAAGCTATAGGACCATAAGTGGAAGTGCCCTAGGCTCTGTTGCTTTGTTTTTTAGATGTTTCAGGAAACACCATACACTTCTCCCGAGTGTCTGTTGGCAATTTACATCCCACCCATCAGCATAACAAGGCTCCCAGTTCTCCATGGCCTGTCCTGCCTTTCTGGATTTTACACTTTTTTCAGATGGCCCTTTTGACCTGGGGGAAGTGAGACTTCATTGTAGTGCAGATTTCCTTTGCAAGTTTGCTTGGTTGGCCAAAAAGGGCGTATGCGTTTTTTCCTGAATATATTCAGGAAAAAATGCATACGCCCTTTTGGGCCAAGTGCATCATTGTGGACGTTCTGCCTCTTTTCCTATGCTTTCAATGCAATTCCAGTCTACCTCCTGAAATCGGTTTCCTGCAATTCTGCCCCGCTTTCAAGTCCTCTTGGCAGCCTTACTTCAGTATATTTTTGGACGATAGCTGTCATTTATAACTCTGCAGGTTTGTGAATTACAGTGCCCCTGAGCTTCTTTCTTCAACTCGCTTTCTGGTGAGCTGGCCGCAACACCGCAGGATGGCTTCAGGCCCTAATGTGGTTCTGGCATGGCACGCTGAGCCTTTGGTTAATTCCTCTTCCTGGTGGGAAATGAGAGTTAAATTTGCCCGTCCAGACACCTCCAGCTAGTCTCTCATTGGTTCTCGCTATTCCTGTTCATCTTCCGCAGAAATTGCAAACTGGGCCAAACAGGAGGTTAAAGGCGCTGACTCTCCAAGTGGGGAGAGTGTTAGTAAAGCGTCTGGAATGTTGCACCCGAGTACCAGGGTACGAAAACTGAGACATATTTGAACACGTCTCCCGATCACATGGTTGATCATACTCTAGGTTCCACATGCATGTTTTAGCTGAAGGAAGAATACCTTAAACCTGGAGAGTTGAGACCCGTGGAATGGGTACCATGCAATATGACTTCAAAGGGTCTACATTTGCTCACCGAACCTCTCCAATCCTATCACTGCTGCGTTTATGCCCCTGTACACATGCTTGATTCTCTTTCGGAGACATAGCAATCCATAGGTTTTAAGATATTTACTAGTCAGGTACATTCTTAGGCATTTAATGTGCGGTGTTGAGTCCATTTCGTTGAGCAAGGAGTAGCTCTTGTCTATTCCATATTTGGCTTAAGGAACTTTATCTGTGCTCATTTCAATCTCTGGTTTTATGCAGCACCCCAACTCACCTTCACCCTTAAGCAAGCATAAGTTGGTTTTCTAAATTTGAGACCCTGTTCTGGTCTGTAATTCAGTTCCTGTGTAGCCAAGTTTACATTCCGTGTATTACTGATATCTTATGATGTTTCTTTTTCTGTGTGACTTATTTCAGTTAGAATCATCATACCTGAATCCACTCATTGTGCTGCTAAGGGCCTGATGACATAGATTTCATTGCTGAGTGATATTGCTTTGTAAGTAAATACCACAACTTCTTTATCCATTTTTCACTTTCTGCGGTGTTGAACTTGTACTGTAAACGAGGTTCTTGTAAACAGAGCTGTTCCAAACTTTGGGGTGGCTGTGTCTTTTTGATGTTAATTTCCCTAAGCTATAGGACCATAAGTGGAAGTGCCCTAGGCTCTGTTGCTTTGTTTTTTAGATGTTTCAGGAAACACCATACACTTCTCCTGAGTGTCTGTTGGCAATTTACATCCCGCCCATCAGCATAACAAGGCTCCCAGTTCTCCATGGCCTGTCCTGCCTTTCTGGATTTTACACTTTTTTCAGATGGCCCTTTTGACCGGGGGGAAGTGAGACTTCATTGTAGTGCAGATTTCCTTTGCAAGCTTGCTTGGTTGGCCAAAAAGGGCGTATGCGTTTTTTCCTGAATATATTCAGGAAAAAACGCATACGCCCTTTTTGGCTAAGTGCATCATTGTGGACGTTCTGCCTCTTTTCCTATGCTTTCAATGAAATTCCAGTCTACCTCCTAAAATCGGTTTCCTGCAATTCTGCCCCGCTTTCAAGTCCTCTTGGCAGCCTTACTTCAGTATATTTTTGGACGATAGCTGTCATTTATAACTCTGCAGGTTTGTGAATTACAGTGCCCCTGAGCTCCTTTCTTCAACTCGCTTTCTGGTGAGCTGGCCGCAACACCGCAGGATGGCTTCAGGCCCTAATCTGGTTCCGGCACGGCATGCTGAGCCTTTGGTTATTTCCTCTTCCTGGTGGGAAATGAGAGTTAAATTTGCCCGTCCAGACACCTCCAGCTAGTCTCTCATTGGTTCTCGCTATTCCTGTTCATCTTCCGCAGAAATTGCAAACTGGGCCAAACAGGAGGTTAAAGGCGCTGACTCTCCAAGTGGAGAGAGTGTTAGTAAAGCGTCTGAAATGTTGCACCCGAGTACCAGGGGAGGAAAACTGAGACATATTTGAACACGTCTCCCGTTCACACGGTTGATCATACTCTGGGTTCCACATGCATGTTTTAGCTGAAGGAAGAATACCTTAAACCTGGAGAGTTGAGACCCGTGTAATGGGTACCATGCAATATGACTTCAAAGGGTCTTCATTTGCTCACCGAACCTCTCTCCAATCCTATCACTGCTGCGTTTATGCCCCTGTACACACGCTTGATTCTCTTTTGGATACATAGCAATCCATAGGTTTTAAGATACTTACTAGTCAGGTACATTCTTAGGCGATCAATATGGGGTGTTGAGTCCATTTCGTTGAGTAAGGAGTAGCTCTTGTCTATTCCATATTTGGCTTAAAGAACTTTATCTGTGCTCATTTCAATCTCTGATTTTATGCAGCACCCCAACTCACCTTTCCCCTTAAGCAAGCATAAGTTGGTTTTCTACATTTGAGACCCTGTTCTGTTTTGGAATTCAGTTCCTGTGTAGCCAAGTTTACATTCCGTGTATTAGTTATATCTTATGATGTTTCTTTTTCTGTGTGACTTATTTCAGTTAGAATCATCGTACCTGAATCCACTCATTGAGCTGCTACGGGCCTGATGACATAGATTTCATTGCTGAGTGATACTGCATTGTACGTAAGTACCACAATTTCTTTATCCATTTTTCACTTTCTGTGATATTGAACTTGTACGGTAAACGAGGTTCTTGTAAACAGAGGCGTCCCAAATTTTGGGGTGGCTGTGTCTTTTTGATTTTAATTTCCCTAAGCTATAGGACCATAAGTGGAAGTGCCCTAGGCTCTGTTGCTTTGTTTTTTAGATGTTTCAGGAAACACCATACACTTCTCCCGAGTGTCTGTTGGCAATTTACATCCCACCCATCAGCATAACAAGGCTCCCAGTTCTCCATGGCCTGTCCTGCCTTTCTGGATTTTACACTTTTTTCAGATGGCCCTTTTGACCTGGGGGAAGTGAGACTTCATTGTAGTGCAGATTTCCTTTGCAAGTTTGCTTGGTTGGCCAAAAAGGGCGTATGCGTTTTTTCCTGAATATATTCAGGAAAAAACGCATACGCCCTTTTGGGCCAAGTGCATCATTGTGGACGTTCTGCCTCTTTTCCTATGCTTTCAATGCAATTCCAGTCTACCTCCTGAAATCGGTTTCCTGCAATTCTGCCCCGCTTTCAAGTCCTCTTGGCAGCCTTACTTCAGTATATTTTTCGACGATAGCTGTCATTTATAACTCTGCAGGTTTGTGAATTACAGTGCCCCTGAGCTCCTTTCTTCAACTCGCTTTCTGGTGAGCTGGCCGCAACACCGCAGGATGGCTTCAGGCCCTAATCTGGTTCTGGCATGGCACGCTGAGCCTTTGGTTAATTCCTCTTCCTGGTGGGAAATGAGAGTTAAATTTGCCCGTCCAGACACCTCCAGCTAGTCTCTCATTGGTTCTCGCTATTCCTGTTCATCTTCCGCAGAAATTGCAAACTGGGCCAAACAGGAGGTTAAAGGCGCTGACTCTCCAAGTGGGGAGAGTGTTAGTAAAGCGTCTGGAATGTTGCACCCGAGTACCAGGGTACGAAAACTGAGACATATTTGAACACGTCTCCCGTTCACACGGTTGATCATACTCTGGGTTCCACATGCATGTTTTAGCTGAAGGAAGAATACCTTAAACCTGGAGAGTTGAGACCCGTGTAATGGGTACCATGCAATATGACTTCAAAGGGTCTTCATGTGCTCACCGAACCTCTCCAATCCTATCAGTGCTGCGTTTATGCCCCTGTACACACGCTTGATTCTCCTTTGGAGACATAGCAATCCATAGGTTTTAAGATACTTACTAGTCAGGTACATTCTTAGGCGTTTAATATGCGGTCTTGAGTCCATTTCGTTGAGTAAGGAGTAGCTCTTTTCTATTCCATATTTGGCTTAAGGAACTTTATCTGTGCTCATTTCAATCTCTGGTTTTATGCAGCACCCCAACTCACCTTTCCCCTTAAGCAAGCATAAGTTGGTTTTCTACATTTGAGACCCTGTTCTGTTTTGGAATTCAGTTCCTGTGTAGCCAAGTTTACATTCCGTGTATTAGTTATATCTTATGATGTTTCTTTTTCTGTGTGACTTATTTCAGTTAGAATCATCGTACCTGAATCCACTCATTGAGCTGCTACGGGCCTGATGACATAGATTTCATTGCTGAGTGATACTGCATTGTACGTAAGTACCACAATTTCTTTATCCATTTTTCACTTTCTGTGATATTGAACTTGTACGGTAAACGAGGTTCTTGTAAACAGAGGCGTCCCAAATTTTGGGGTGGCTGTGTCTTTTTGATTTTAATTTCCCTAAGCTATAGGACCATAAGTGGAAGTGCCCTAGGCTCTGTTGCTTTGTTTTTTAGATGTTTCAGGAAACACCATACACTTCTCCCGAGTGTCTGTTGGCAATTTACATCCCACCCATCAGCATAACAAGGCTCCCAGTTCTCCATGGCCTGTCCTGCCTTTCTGGATTTTACACTTTTTTCAGATGGCCCTTTTGACCTGGGGGAAGTGAGACTTCATTGTAGTGCAGATTTCCTTTGCAAGTTTGCTTGGTTGGCCAAAAAGGGCGTATGCGTTTTTTCCTGAATATATTCAGGAAAAAACGCATACGCCCTTTTGGGCCAAGTGCATCATTGTGGACGTTCTGCCTCTTTTCCTATGCTTTCAATGCAATTCCAGTCTACCTTGAAATCGGTTTCCTGCAATTCTGCCCCGCTTTCAAGTCCTCTTGGCAGCCTTACTTCAGTATATTTTTGGACGATAGCTGTCATTTATAACTCTGCAGGTTTGTGAATTACAGTGCCCCTGAGCTCCTTTCTTCAACTCGCTTTCTGGTGAGCTGGCCGCAACACCGCAGGATGGCTTCAGGCCCTAATCTGGTTCTGGCATGGCACGCTGAGCCTTTGGTTAATTCCTCTTCCTGGTGGGAAATGAGAGTTAAATTTGCCCGTCCAGACACCTCCAGCTAGTCTCTCATTGGTTCTCGCTATTCCTGTTCATCTTCCGCAGAAATTGCAAACTGGGCCAAACAGGAGGTTAAAGGCGCTGACTCTCCAAGTGGGGAGAGTGTTAGTAAAGCGTCTGCAATGTTGCACCCGAGTACCAGGGTACGAAAACTGAGACATATTTGAACACGTCTCCCGTTCACACGGTTGATCATACTCTGGGTTCCACATGCATGTTTTAGCTGAAGGAAGAATACCTTAAAACTGGAGAGTTGAGACCCGTGTAATGGGTACCATGCAATATGACTTCAAAGGGTCTTCATGTGCTCACCGAACCTCTCCAATCCTATCAGTGCTGCGTTTATGCCCCTGTACACACGCTTGATTCTCCTTTGGAGACATAGCAATCCATAGGTTTTAAGATACTTACTAGTCAGGTACATTCTTAGGCGTTTAATATGCGGTCTTGAGTCCATTTCGTTGAGTAAGGAGTAGCTCTTTTCTATTCCATATTTGGCTTAAGGAACTTTATCTGTGCTCATTTCAATCTCTGGTTTTATGCAGCACCCCAACTCACCTTTCCCCTTAAGCAAGCATAATTTGGTTTTCTAAATTTGAGACCCTGTTCTGTTTTGGAATTCAGTTCCTGTGTAGCCAAGTTTACATTCCGTGTATTAGTGATATCTTATGATGTTTCTTTTTCTGTGTGACTTATTTCAGTTAGAATCATCGTACCTGAATCCACTCATTATGCTGCTACGGGCCTGATGACACAGATTTCATTGCTGAGTGATACTGCATTGTACGTAAGTACCACAAATTCTTTATCCATTTTTCAATTTCTGTGATATTGAACTTGCACGGTAAACGAGGTTCTTGTAAACAGAGACGTCCCAAAATTTGGGGTGGCTGTGTCTTTTTGATTTTAATTTCCCTAAGCTATAGGACCATAAGTGGAAGTGCCCTAGGCTCTGTTGCTTTGTTTTTTAGATGTTTCAGGAAACACCATACACTTCTCCCGAGTGTCTGTTGGCAATTTACATCCCGCCCATCAGCATAACAAGGCTCCCAGTTCTCCATGGCCTGTCCTGCCTTTCTGGATTTTACACTTTTTTCAGATGGCCCTTTTGACCTGGGGGAAGTGAGACTTCATTGTAGTGCAGGTTTCCTTTGCAAGTTTGCTTGGTTGGCCAAAAAGGGTGTATGCGTTTTTTCCTGAATATATTCAGGAAAAAATGCATACGCCCTTTTTGGCCAAGTGCATCATTGTGGACGTTCTGCCTCTTTTACTATGCTTTCAATGCAATTCCAGTCTACCTCCTGAAATCGGTTTCCTGCAATTCTGCCCCGCTTTCAAGTCCTCTTGGCAGCCTTACTTCAGTATATTTTTGGACGATAGCTGTCATTTATAACTCTGCAGGTTTGTGAATTACAGTGCCCCTGAGCTCCTTTCTTCAACTCACTTTCTTGTGAGCTGGCCGCAACACCGCAGGATGGCTTCAGGCCCTAATCTGGTGCCGGCACGGCACGTTGAGCCTTTGGTTAATTCCTCTTCCTGGTGGGAAATGAGAGTTAAATTTGCCCGTCCAGACACCTCCAGCTAGTCTCTCATTGGTTCTCGCTATTCCTGTTCATCTTCCGCAGAAATTGCAAACTGGGCCAAACAGGAGTTTAAAGGGACTGACTCTCCAAGTCGGGAGAGTGTTAGTAAAGCGTCTGGAATGTTGCACCCGAGTACCAGGGTACGAAAACTGAGACATATTTGAACACGTCTCCCGATCACATGGTTGATCATACTCTAGGTTCCACATGCATGTTTTAGCTGAAGGAAGAATACCTTAAACCTGGGTAGTTGAAACCTGTGGAATGGGTACCATGCAATATGACTTCAAAGGGTCTTCATTTGCTCACCGAACCTCTCCAATCCTATCACTGCTGCGTTTACGCCCCTGTACACACGCTTGATTCTGTTTTGGACACATAGCAATCCATAGGTTTTAAGATACTTACTAGTCAGGTACATTCTTAGGCGTTTAATATGGGGTGTTGAGTCCATTTCGTTGAGCAAGGAGTAGCTCTTGTCTATTCCATATTTGGCTTAAGGAACTTTATCTGTGCTCATTTCAATCTCTGGTTTTATGCAGCACCCCAACTCACCTTTCCCCTTAAGCAAGCATAAGTTGGTTTTCTAAATTTGAGACCCTGTTTTGTTTTGGAATTCAGTTCCTGTGTAGCCAAGTTTACATTCCGTGTATTAGTGATAACTTATGATGTTTCTTTTTCTGTGTGACTTATTTCAGTTAGAATCATCGTACCTGAATCCACTCATTATGCTGCTACGGGCCTGATGACATAGATTTCATTGCTGAGTGATACTGCATTGTACGTAAGTACCACAAGTTCTTTATCCATTTTTCACTTTCTGTGATATTGAACTTGTACGGTAAACGAGGTTCTTGTAAACAGAGGCGTCCCAAACTTTGGGGTGGCTGTGTCTTTTTGATTTTAATTTCCCTAAGCTATAGGACCATAAGTGGAAGTGCCCTAGGCTCTGTTGCTTTGTTTTTTAGATGTTTCAGGAAACACCATACACTTCTCCCGATTGTCTGTTGGCAATTTACATCCCGCCCATCAGCATAACAAGGCTCCCAGTTCTCCATGGCCTGTCCTACCTTTCTGGATTTTACACTTTTTTCAGATGGCCCTTTTGACCGGGGGGAAGTGAGACTTCATTGTAGTGCAGATTTCCTTTGCAAGTTTGCTTGGTTGGCCAAAAAGGGCGTATGCGTTTTTTCCTGAATATATTCAGGAAAAAACGCATACGCCCTTTTGGGCCAAGTGCATCATTGTGGACGTTCTGCCTCTTTTCCTATGCTTTCAATGCAATTCCAGTCTACCTCCTGAAATCGGTTTCCTGCAATTCTGCCCCGCTTTCAAGTCCTCTTGGCAGCCTTACTTCAGTATATTTTTGGACGATAGGTGTCATTTATAACTCTGCAGGTTTGTGAATTACAGTGCCCCTGAGCTCCTTTCTTCAACTCACTTTCTTGTGAGCTGGCCGCAACACCGCAGGATGGCTTCAGGCCCTAATCTTGTTCCGGCACGGCACGCTGAGCCTTTGGTTAATTGCTCTTCCTGGTGGGAAATGAGAGTTAAATTTGCCCGTCCAGACACCTCCAGCTAGTCTCTCATTGGTTCTCGCTATTCCTGTTCATCTTCCACAGAAATTGCAAACTGGGCCAAACAGGAGGTTAAAGGGACTGACTCTCCAAGTGGGGAGAGTGTTAGTAAAGCTTCTGGAATGTTGCACCCGAGTACCAGGGGAGGAAAACTGAGACATATTTGAACACGTCTCCCGTTCACACGGTTGATCATACTCTGGGTTCCACATGCATGTTTTAGCTGAAGGAAGAATACCTTAAACCTGGAGAGTTGAGACCCGTGTAATGGGTACCATGCAATATGACTTCAAAGGGTCTTCATTTGCTCACCGAACCTCTCCAATCCTATCACTGCTGCGTTTATGCTCCTGTACACACGCTTGATTCTCCTTTGGAGACATAGCAATCCATAGGTTTTAAGATACTTACTAGTCAGGTACATTCTTAGGCGTTTAATATGCGGTGTTGAGTCCATTTCGTTGAGTAAGGAGTAGCTCTTTTCTATTCCATATTTGGCTTAAGGAACTTTATCTGTGCTCATTTCAATCTCTGGTTTTATGCAGCACCCCAAATCACCTTTCCCCTTAAGCAAGCATAAGTTGGTTTTCTAAATTTGAGACCCTGTTCTGTTTTGGAATTCAGTTCCTGTGTAGCCAAGTTTACATTCCGTGTATTAGTGATATCTTATGATGTTTCTTTTTCTGTGTGACTTATTTCAGTTAGAATCATCGTACCTGAATCCACTCATTGTGCTGCTAAGGGCCTGATGACATAGATTTCATTGCTGAGTGATACTGCATTGTACGTAGGTACCACAACTTCTTTATCCATTTTTCACTTTCAGTGATATTGAACTTGTACGGTAAACGAGGTTCTTGTAAACAGAGGCGTCCCAAACTTTGGGGTGGCTGTGTCTTTTTGATTTTAATTTCCCTAAGCTATAGGACCATAAGTGGAAGTGCCCTAGGCTCTGTTGCTTTGTTTTTTAGATGTTTCAGGAAACACCGTACACTTCTCCCGAGTGTCTGTTGGCAATTTACATCCCGCCCATCAGCATAACGAGGCTCCCAGTTCTCCATGGCCTATCCTGCCTTTCTGGATTTTACACTTTTTTCAGATGGCCATTTTGACCGGGGGGAAGTGAGACTTCATTGTAGTGCAGATTTCCTTTGCATGCATGCTTGGTTGGCCAAAAAGGGCGTATGCGTTTTTTCCTGAATATATTCAGGAAAATACACATACGCCCTTTTTGGCCAAGTGCATCATTGTGGACGTTCTGCCTCTTTTCCTATGCTTTCAATGCAATTCCAGTCTACCTCCTGAAATCGGTTTCCTGCAATTCTGCCCCGCTTTCAAGTCCTCTTGGCAGCCTTACTTCAGTATATTTTTGGACGATAGCTGTCATTTATAACTCTGCAGGTTTGTGAATTACAGTGCCCCTGAGCTCCTTTCTTCAACTGGCTTTGTTTTGAGCTGGCCGCAACACCGCAGGATGGCTTCAGGCCCTAATGTGGTTCTGGCACGGCACGCTGAGCCTTTGGTTATTTCCTCTTCCTGGTGGGAAATGAGAGTTAAATTTGCCCGTCCAGACGCCTCCAGCTAGTCTCTCATTGGTTCTCGCTATTCCTGTTCATCTTCCACAGAAATTGCAAACTGGGCCAAACAGGAGGTTAAAGGGGCTGACTCTCCAATTGGGGAGAGTGTTAGTAAAGCGTCTGGAATGTTGCACCCGAGTACCAGGGGAGGAAAACTGAGACATATTTGAACACGTCTCCCGTTCACACGGTTAATCATACTCTGGGTTCCACATGCATATTTTAGCTGAAGGAAGAATACCTTAAACCTGGAGAGTTGAGACCCGTGTAATGGGTACCATGCAATATGACTTCAAAGGGTCTTCATTTGCTCACCGAACCTCTCCAATCCTATCACTGCTGCGTTTATGCCCCTGTACACACGCTTGATTCTCCTTTGGAGACATAGCAATCCATAGGTTTTAAGACACTTACTAGTCAGGTACATTCTTAGGCGTTTAATATGCGGTGTTGAGTCCATTTCGTTGAGTAAGGAGTAGCTCTTTTCTATTCCATATTTGGCTTAAGGAACTTTATCTGTGCTCATTTCAATCTCTGGTTTTATGCAGCACCCCAACTCACCTTTCCCCTTAAGCAAGCATAAGTTGGTTTTCTAAATTTGAGACCCTGTTCTGTTTTGGAATTCAGTTCCTGTGTAGCCAAGTTTACATTCCGTGTATTAGTGATAACTTATGATGTTTCTTTTTCTGTGTGACTTATTTCAGTTAGAATCATCGTACCTGAGTCCACTCATTATGCTGCTACGGGCCTGATGACATAGATTTCATTGCTGAGTGATACTGCATTGTACGTAAGTACCACAAGTTCTTTATCCATTTTTCACTTTCTGTGATATTGAACTTGTACAGTAAACGAGGTTTTTGTAAACAGAGGCGTCCCAAACTTTGGGGTGGCTGTGTCTTTTTGATTTTAATTTCCCTAAGCTATAGGACCATAAGTGGAAGTGCCCTAGGCTCTTTTGCTTTGTTTTTTAGATGTTTCAGGAAACACCATACACTTCTCCCAAGTGTCTGTTGGCAATTTACATCCCACCCATCAGCATAACAAGGCTCCCAGTTCTCCATGGCCTGTCCTGCCTTTCTGGATTTTACACTTTTTTCAGATGGCCCTTTTGACCTGGGGGAAGTGAGACCTCATTGTAGTGCAGATTTCCTTTGCAAGTTTGCTTGGTTGGCCAAAAAGGGCGTATGCTTTTTTTCCTGAATATATTCAGGAAAAAACGCATACGCCCTTTTGGGCCAAGTGCATCATTGTGGACGTTCTGCCTCTTTTCCTATGCTTTCAATGCAATTCCAGTCTACCTCCTGAAATCGGTTTCCTGCAATTCTGCCCCGCTTTCAAGTCCTCTTGGCAGCCTTACTTCAGTATATTTTTGGACGATAGCTGTCATTTATAACTCTGCAGGTTTGTGAATTACAGTGCCCCTGAGCTCCTTTCTTCAACTCACTTTCTTGTGAGCTGGCCACAACACCGCAGGATGGCTTCAGGCCCTAATCTGGTTCCGGCACGGCACGTTGAGCCTTTGGTTAATTCCTCTTCCTGGTGGGAAATGAGAGTTAAATTTGCCCGTCCAGACACCTCCAGCTAGTCTCTCATTGGTTCTCGGTATTCCTGTTCATCTTCCGCAGAAATTGCAAACTGGGCCAAACAGGAGGTTAAAGGCGCTGACTCTCCAAGTGGGGAGAGTGTTAGTAAAGCGTCTGGAATGTTGCACCCGAGTACCAGGGTATGAAAACTGAGACATATTTGAACACGTCTCCCGATCACATGGTTGATCATACTCTAGGATCCACATGCATATTGTAGCTGAAGGAAGAATACCTTAAACCTGGAGAGTTGAGACCCGTGTAATGGGTACCATGAAATATGACTTCAAAGGGTCTTCATTTGCTCACCAAACCTCTCCAATCCTATCACTGCTGCGTTTATGCCCCTGTACACATGCTTGATTCTCTTTCGGAGACATAGCAATCCATAGGTTTTAAGATACTTACTAGTCAGGTACATTCTTAGGCATTTAATATGGGGTGTTGAGTCCATTTCGTTGAGCAAGGAGTAGCTCTTGTCTATTCCATATTTGGCTTAAGGAACTTTATCTGTGCTCATTTCAATCTCTGGTTTTATGCAGCACCCCAACTCACCCTTCCCCTTAAGCAAGCATATGTTGGTTTTCTAAATTTGAGACCCTGTTCTGTTTTGGAATTCAGTTCCTGTGTAGCCAAGTTTACATTCCGTGTATTAGTGATATCTTATGATGTTTCTTTTTCTGTGTGACTTATTTCAGTTAGAATCATCGTACCTGAATCCACTCATTATGCTGCTACGGGCCTGATGACATAGATTTCATTGCTGAGTGATACTGCATTGTACGTAAGTACCACAAGTTCTTTATCCATTTTTCACTTTCTGTGATATTGAACTTGTACGGTAAACGAGGTTCTTGTAAACAGAGGAATCCCAAACTTTGGGGTGGCTGTGTCTTTTTGATTTTAATTTCCTAAGCTATAGGACCTTAAGTGGAAGTGCCCTAGGCTCTGTTGCTTTGTTTTTTAGATGTTTCAGGAAACACCATACACTTCTCCCAAGTGTCTGTTGGCAATTTACATCCCAACCATCAGCATAACAAGGCTCCCAGTTCTCCATGGCCTGTCCTGCCTTTCTGGATTTTACACTTTTTTCAGATGGCCCTTTTGACCTGGGGGAAGTGAGACCTCATTGTAGTGCAGATTTCCTTTGCAAGTTTGCTTGGTTGGCCAAAAAGGGCGTATGCGTTTTTTCCTGAATATATTCAGGAAAAAACGCATACGCGCTTTTGGGCCAAGTGCATCATTGTGGACGTTCTGCCTCTTTTCCTATGCTTTCAATGCAATTCCAGTCTACCTCCTGAAATCGGTTTCCTGCAATTCTGCTCCGCTTTCAAGTCCTCTTGGCAGCCTTACTTCAGTATATTTTTGGACGATAGCTGTCATTTATAACTCTGCAGTTTTGTGAATTACAGTGCCCCTGAGCTCCTTTCTTCAACTCGCTTTCTGGTGAGCTGGCCGCAACACCGCAGGATGGCTTCAGGCCCTAATCTGGTTCCGGCACGGCACGCTGAGCCTTTGCTTAATTCCTCTTCCTGGTGGGAAATGAGAGTTAAATTTGCCCGTCCAGACACCTCCAGCTAGTCTCTCATTGGTTCTCGCTATTCCTGTTCATCTTCCGCAGAAATTGCAAACTGGGCCAAACAGGAGGTTAAAGGGACTGACTCTCCAAGTCGGGAGAGTGTTAGTAAAGCGTCTGGAATGTTGCACCCGAGTACCAGGGTACGAAAACTGAGACATATTTGAACACGTCTCCCGATCACATGGTTGATCATACTCTAGGTTCCACATGCATGTTTTAGCTGAAGGAAGAATACCTTAAACCTGGGTAGTTGAAACCTGTGGAATGGGTACCATGCAATATGACTTCAAAGGGTCTTCATTTGCTCACCGAACCTCTCCAATCCTATCACTGCTGCATTTATGCCCCTGTACACATGCTTGATTCTCTTTCAGAGACATAGCAATCCATAGGTTTTAAGATATTTACTAGTCAGGTACATTCTTAGGCATTTAATGTGCGGTGTTGAGTCCATTTCGTTGAGCAAGGAGTAGCTCTTGTCTATTCCATATTTGGCTTAAGGAACTTTATCTGTGCTCATTTCAGTCTCTGGTTTTATGCAGCACCCCAACTCACCTTTCCCCTTAAGCAAGCATAAGTTGGTTTTCTAAATTTGAGACCCTGTTCTGTTCTGTAATTCAGTTTGTGTGTAGCCAAGTTTACATTCCGTGTATTACTGATATCTTATGATGTTTCTTTTTCTGTGTGACTTATTTCAGTTAGAATCATCATACCTGAATCCACTCATTGTGCTGCTAAGGGCCTGATGACATAGATTTCATTGCTGAGTGATATTGCTTTGTAAGTAAATACCACAACTTCTTTATCCATTTTTCACTTTCTGCAGTGTTGAACTTGTACTGTAAACGAGGTTCTTGTAAACAGAGCCGTTCCAAACTTTGGGGTGGCTGTGTCTTTTTGATGTTAATTTCCCTAAGCTATAGGACCATAAGTGGAAGTGCCCTAGGCTCTGTTGCTTTGTTTTTTAGATGTTTCAGGAAACACCATACACTTCTCCCAAGTGTCTGTTGGCAATTTACATCCCGCCCATCAGCATAACAAGGCTCCCAGTTCTCCATGGCCTGTCCTGCCTTTCTGTATTTTACACTTTTTTCAGATGGCCCGTTTGACCGGGGGGAAGTGAGACTTCATTGTAGTGCAGATTTCCTTTGCAAGCTTGCTTGGTTGGCCAAAAAGGGCGTATGCGTTTTTTCCTGAATATATTCAGGAAAAAACGCATACGCCCTTTTTGGCCAAGTGCATCATTGTGGACGTTCTGCCTCTTTTCCTATGCTTTCAATGCAATTCCAGTCTACCTCCTGAAATCGGTTTCCTGCAATTCTGCCCCGCTTTCAAGTCCTCTTGGCAGCCTTACTTCAGTATATTTTTGGACGATAGCTGTCATTTATAACTCTGCAGGTTTGTGAATTACAGTGCCCCTGAGCTCCTTTCTTCAACTCGCTTTCTTTTGAGCTGGCTGCAACACCGCATGATGGCTTCAGGCCCTAATGTGGTTCTGGCATGGCACGCTGAGCCTTTGGTTATTTCCTCTTCCTGGTGGGAAATGAGAGTTAAATTTGCCCGTCAAGACACCTCCAGCTAGTCTCTCATTGGTTCTCGCTATTCCTGTTCATCTTCCGCAGAAATTGCAAACTGGGCCAAACAGGAGGTTAAAGGCGCTGACTCTCCAAGTGGGGAGAGTGTTAGTAAAGCGTCTGGAATGTTGCACCCGAGTACCAGGGGAGGAAAACTGAGACATATTTGAACACGTCTCCCGTTCACACGGTTGATCATCCTCTGGGTTCCACATGCATGTTTTAGCTGAAGGAAGAATACCTTAAACCTGGAGAGTTGAGACCCGTGTAATGGGTACCATGCAATATGACTTCAAAGGGTCTTCATTTGCTCACCGAACCTCTCCAATCCTATCACTGCTGCGTTTATGCTCCTGTACACACGCTTGATTCTCCTTTGGAGACATAGCAATCCATAGGTTTTAAGATACTTACTAGTCAGGTACATTCTTAGGCGTTTAATATCCGGTGTTGAGTCCATTTCGTTGAGTAAGGAGTAGCTCTTTTCTATTCCATATTTGGCTTAAGGAAATTTATCTGTGCTCATTTCAATCTCTCGTTTTATGCAGCACCCCAAATCACCTTTCCCCTTAAGCAAGCATAAGTTGGTTTTCTAAATTTGAGACCCTGTTCTGTTTTGGAATTCAGTTCCTGTGTAGCCAAGTTTACATTCCGTGTATTAGTGACATCTTATGATGTTTCTTTTTCTGTGTGACTTATTTCAGTTAGAATCATCGTACCTGAATCCACTCATTATGCTGCTACGGGCCTGATGACATAGATTTCATTGCTGAGTGATACTGCATTGTACGTAAGTACCACAAGTTCTTTATCCATTTTTCACTTTCTGTGATATTGAACTTGCACGGTAAACGAGGTTCTTGTAAACAGAGGCGTCCCAAACTTTGGGGTGGCTGTGTCTTTTTGATTTTAATTTCCCTAAGCTATAGGACCATAAGTGGAAGTGCCCTAGGCTCTGTTGCTTTGTTTTTTAGATGTTTCAGGAAACACCATACACTTCTCCCGAGTGTCTGTTGGCAATTTACATCCCGCCCATCAGCATAACAAGGCTCCCAGTTCTCCATGGCCTGTCCTGCCTTTCTGGATTTTACACTTTTTTCAGATGGCCCTTTTGACCTGGGGGAAGTGAGACTTCATTGTAGTGCAGGTTTCCTTTGCAAGTTTGCTTGGTTGGCCAAAAAGGGTGTATGCGTTTTTTCCTGAATATATTCAGGAAAAAATGCATACGCCCTTTTTGGCCAAGTGCACCATTGTGGACGTTCTGCCTCTTTTCCTATGCTTTCAATGCAATTCCAGTCTACCTCCTGAAATCGGTTTCCTGCAATTCTGCCCCGCTTTCAAGTCCTCTTGGCAGCCTTACTTCAGTATATTTTTGGACGATAGCTGTCATTTATAACTCTGCAGGTTTGTGAATTACAGTGCCCCTGAGCTCCTTTCTTCAACTCACTTTCTTGTGAGCTGGCCGCAACACCGCAGGATGGCTTCAGGCCCTAATCTGGTGCCGGCACGGCACGTTGAGCCTTTGGTTAATTCCTCTTCCTGGTGGGAAATGAGAGTTAAATTTGCCCGTCCAGACACCTCCAGCTAGTCTCTCATTGGTTCTCGCTATTCCTGTTCATCTTCCGCAGAAATTGCAAACTGGGCCAAACAGGAGGTTAAAGGGACTGACTCTCCAAGTCGGGAGAGTGTTAGTAAAGTGTCTGGAATGTTGCACCCGAGTACCAGGGTATGAAAACTGAGACATATTTGAACACGTCTCCCGATCACATGGTTGATCATACTCTAGGTTCCACATGCATGTTTTAGCTGAAGAAAGAATACCTTAAACCTGGGTAGTTGAAACCCGTGGAATGGGTACCATGCAATATGACTTCAAAGGGTATTCATTTGCTCACCGAACCTCTCCAATCCTATCACTGCTGCGTTTATGCCCCTGTACACATGCTTGATTCTCTTTCGGAGACATAGCAATCCATAGGTTTTAAGATACTTACTAGTCAGGTACATTCTTAGGCGTTTAATATGCGGTGTTGAGTCCATTTCGTTGAGCAAGGATTCGCACTTGTCTATTACATATGTGGCTTAAGGAACTTTATCTGTGCTCATTTCAATCTCTGGTTTTATGCAGCACCCCAACTCACCTTTACCCTTAAGCAAGCATAAGTTGGTTTTCTAAATTTGAGACCCTGTTCTGTTTTGGAATTCAGTTCCTGTGTAGCCAAGTTTACATTCCGTGTATTAGTGATATCTTATGATGTTTCTTTTTCTGTGTGACTTATTTCAGTTAGAATCATCATACCTGAATCCACTCATTGTGCTGCTAAGGGCCTGATGACATAGATTTCATTGCTGAGTGATACTGCATTGTACGTAAGTACCACAAGTTCTTTATCCATTTTTCACTTTCTGTGATATTGAACTTGTACGGTAAACGAGGTTCTTGTAAACAGAGGCATCCCAAACTTTGGGGTGGCTGTGTCTTTTTGATTTTAATTTCCCTTAGCTATAGGACCATAAGTGGAATTGCCCCAGGCTCTGTTGCTTTGTTTTTTAGATGTTTCAGGAAACACCATACACTTCTCCCGAGTGTCTGTTGGCAATTTACATCCCGCCCATCAGCATAACAAGGCTCCCAGTTCTCCATGGCCTGTCCTGCCTTTCTGGATTTTACACTTTTTTCAGATGGCCCTTTTGACCTGGGGGAATTGAGACTTCATTGTAGTGCAGATTTCCTTTGCAAGTTTGCTTGGTTGGCCAAAAAGGGCGTATGCGTTTTTTCCTGAATATATTCAGGAAAAAACGCATACGCCCTTTTTGTCCAAGTGCATCATTGTGGACGTTCTGCCTCTTTTCCTATGCTTTCAATGCAATTCCAGTCTACCTCCTGAAATCGGTTTCCTGCAATTCTGCCCCGCTTTCAAGTCCTCTTGGCAGCCTTACTTCAGTATATTTTTGGACGATAGCTGTCATTTATAACTCTGCAGGTTTGTGAATTACAGTGCCCCTGAGCTCCTTTCTTCAACTCACTTTCTTGTGAGCTGGCCGCAACACCGCAGGATGGCTTCAGGCCCTAATCTGGTGCTGGCACGGCACGTTGAGCCTTTGGTTAATTCCTCTTCCTGGTGGGAAATGAGAGTTAAATTTGCCCGTCCAGACACCTCCAGCTAGTCTCTCATTGGTTCTCGCTATTCCTGTTCATCTTCCGCAGAAATTGCAAACTGGGCCAAACAGGAGGTTAAAGGGACTGACTCTCCAAGTCGAGAGAGTGTTAGTAAAGTGTCTGGAATGTTGCACCCGAGTACCAGGGTACGAAAACTGAGACATATTTGAACACGTCTCCCGATCACATGGTTGATCATACTCTAGGTTCCACATGCATGTTTTAGCTGAAGAAAGAATACCTTAAACCTGGGTAGTTGAAACCCGTGGAATGGGTACCATGCAATATGACTTCAAAGGGTCTTCATTTGCTCACCGAACCTCTCCAATCCTATCACTGCTGCGTTTATGCCCCTGTACACATGCTTGATTCTCTTTCGGAGACATAGCAATCCATAGGTTTTAAGATACTTACTAGTCAGGTACATTCTTAGGCGTTTAATATGCGGTGTTGAGTCCATTTCGTTGAGCAAGGATTAGCACTTGTCTATTACATATTTGGCTTAAGGAACTTTATCTGTGCTCATTTCAATCTCTGGTTTTATGCAGCACCCCAACTCACCTTTCCCCTTAAGCAAGCATAAGTTGGTTTTCTAAATTTGAGACCCTGTTCTGTTTTGGAATTCAGTTCCTGTGTAGCCAAGTTTACATTCCGTGTATTAGTGATATCTTATGATGTTTCCTTTTCTGTGTGACTTATTTCAGTTAGAATCATCGTACCTGAATCCACTCATTGTGCTGCTAAGGGCCTGATGACATAGATTTCATTGCTGAGTGATACTGCATTTTACGTAAGTACCACAAGTTCTTTATCCATTTTTCACTTTCTGTGATATTGAACTTGTACGGTAAACGAGGTTCTTGTAAACAGAGGCGTCCAAAACTTTGGGGTGGCTGTGTCTTTTTGATTTTAATTTCCCTTAGCTATAGGACCATAAGTGGAAGTGCCCCAGGCTCTGTTGCTTTGTTTTTTAGATGTTTCAGGAAACACCATACACTTCTCCCGAGTGTCTGTTGGCAATTTACATCCCGCCCATCAGCATAACAAGGCTCCCAGTTCTCCATGGCCTGTCCTGCCTTTCTGGATTTTACACTTTTTTCAGATGGCCCTTTTGACCTGGGGGAAGTGAGACTTCATTGTAGTGCAGATTTCCTTTGAAAGTTTGCTTGGTTGGCCAAAAAGGGCGTATGCGTTTTTTCCTGAATATATTCAGGAAAAAACGCATACGCCCTTTTGGGCCAAGTGCATCATTGTGGACGTTCTGCCTCTTTTCCTATGCTTTCAATGCAATTCCAGTCTACCTCCTGAAATCGGTTTCCTGCAATTCTGCCCCGCTTTCAAGTCCTCTTGGCAGCCTTACTTCAGTATATTTTTGGACGATAGCTGTCATTTATAACTCTGCAGGTTTGTGAATTACAGTGCCCCTGAGCTCCTTTCTTCAACTCACTTTCTTGTGAGCTGGCCGCAACACCGCAGGATGGCTTCAGGCCCTAATCTGGTGCCGGCACGGCACGTTGAGCCTTCGGTTAATTCCTCTTCCTGGTGGGAAATGAGAGTTAAATTTGCCCGTCCAGACACCTCCAGCTAGTCTCTCATTGGTTCTCGCTATTCCTGTTCATCTTCCGCAGAAATTGCAAACTGGGCCAAACAGGAGGTTAAAGGGACTGACTCTCCAAGTCGGGAGAGTGTTAGTAAAGTGTCTGGAATGTTGCACCCGAGTACCAGGGTACGAAAACTGAGACATATTTGAACACGTCTCCCGATCACATGGTTGATCATACTCTAGGTTCCACATGCATGTTTTAGCTGAAGAAAGAATACCTTAAACCTGGATAGTTGAAACCCGTGGAATGGGTACCATGCAATATGACTTCAAAGGGTCTTCATTTGCTCACCGAACCTCTCCAATCCTATCACTGCTGCGTTTATGCCCCTGTACACATGCTTGATTCTCTTTCGGAGACATAGCAATCCATAGGTTTTAAGATACTTACTAGTCAGGTACATTCTTAGGCGTTTAATATGCGGTGTTGAGTCCATTTCGTTGAGCAAGGATTAGCACTTGTCTATTACATATTTGGCTTAAGGAACTTTATCTGTGCTCATTTCAATCTCTGGTTTTATGCAGCACCCCAACTCACCTTTCCCCTTAAGCAAGCATAAGTTGGTTTTCTAAATTTGAGACCCTGTTCTGTTTTGGAATTCAGTTCCTGTGTAGCCAAGTTTACATTCCGTGTATTAGTGATATCTTATGATGTTTCCTTTTCTGTGTGACTTATTTCAGTTAGAATCATCGTACCTGAATCCACTCATTGTGCTGCTAAGGGCCTGATGACATAGATTTCATTGCTGAGTGATACTGCATTGTACGTAAGTACCACAAGTTCTTTATCCATTTTTCACTTTCTGTGATATTGAACTTGTACGGTAAACGAGGTTCTTGTAAACAGAGGCGTCCCAAACTTTGGGGTGGCTGTGTCTTTTTGATTTTAATTTCCCTTAGCTATAGGACCATAAGTGGAAGTGCCCCAGGCTCTGTTGCTTTGTTTTTTAGATGTTTCAGGAAACACCATACACTTCTCCCGAGTGTCTGTTGGCAATTTACATCCCGCCCATCAGCATAACAAGGCTCCCAGTTCTCCATGGCCTGTCCTGCCTTTCTGGATTTTACACTTTTTTCAGATGGCCCTTTTGACCTGGGGGAAGTGAGACTTCATTGTAGTGCAGATTTCCTTTGAAAGTTTGCTTGGTTGGCCAAAAAGGGCGTATGCGTTTTTTCCTGAATATATTCAGGAAAAAACGCATACGCCCTTTTGGGCCAAGTGCATCATTGTGGACGTTCTGCCTCTTTTCCTATGCTTTCAATGCAATTCCAGTCTACCTCCTGAAATCGGTTTCCTGCAATTCTGCCCCGCTTTCAAGTCCTCTTGGCAGCCTTACTTCAGTATATTTTTGGACGATAGGTGTCATTTATAACTCTGCAGGTTTGTGAATTACAGTGCCCCTGAGCTCCTTTCTTCAACTCCCTTTCTTGTGAGCTGGCCGCAACACCGCAGGATGGCTTCAGGCCCTAATCTGGTTCCGGCACGGCACGCTGAGCCTTTGGTTAATTGCTCTTCCTGGTGGGAAATGAGAGTTAAATTTGCCCGTCCAGACACCTCCAGCTAGTCTCTCATTGGTTCTCGCTATTCCTGTTCATCTTCCGCAGAAATTGCAAACTGGGCCAAACAGGAGGTTAAAGGCGCTGACTCTCCAAGTGGGGAGAGTGTTAGTAAAGCGTCTGGAATGTTGCACCCGAGTACCAGGGTACGAAAACTGAGACATATTTGAACACGTCTCCCGATCACATGGTTGATCATACTCGGGGTTCCACATGCATGTTTTAGCTGAAGGAAGAATACCTTAAACCTGGAGAGTTGAGACCCGTGGAATGGGTACCATGCAATATGACTTCAAAGGGTCTTCATTTGCTCACCGAACCTCTCCAATCCTATCACTGCTGCGTTTATGCCCCTGTACACACGCTTGATTCTCTTTTGGAGACATAGCAATCTATAGGTTTTAAGATACTTACTAGTCAGGTAGATTCTTAGGCATTTAATATGGGGTGTTGAGTCCATTTCGTTGAACAAGGAGTAGCTCTTGTCTATTCCATATTTGGCTTAAGGAACTTTATCTGTGCTCATTTCAATCTCTGGTTTTATGCAGCAGCCCAACTCACCTTTCCCCTTAAGCAAGCATAAGTTGGTTTTCTAAATTTGAGACCCTGTTCTGTTTTGAAATTCAGTTCCTGTGTAGCCAAGTTTACATTCCGTGTATTAGTGATAACTTATGATGTTTCTTTTTCTGTGTGACTTATTTCAGTTAGAATCATCGTACCTGAATCCACTCATTATGCTGCTACGGGCCTGATGACATAGATTTCATTGCTGAGTGATACTGCATTGTACGTAAGTACCACAAGTTCTTTATCCATTTTTCACTTTCTGCGATGTTGAACTTGTACTGTAAACGAGGTTCTTGTAAACAGAGGCGTCCCAAACTTTGGGGTGGCTGTGTCTTTTTGATTTTAATTTCCCTAAGCTATAGGACCATAAGTGGAAGTGCCCTAGGCTCTGTTGCTTTGTTTTTTAGATGTTTCAGGAAACACCATACACTTCTCCCGAGTGTCTGTTGGCAATTTACATCCCGCCCATCAGCATAACAAGGCTCCCAGTTCTCCATGGCCTGTCCTGCCTTTCTGGATTTTACACTTTATTCAGATGGCCCTTTTGACCTGGGGGAAGTGAGACTTCATTGTAGTGCAGGTTTCCTTTGCAAGCTTGCTTGGTTGGCCAAAAAGGGCGTATGCGTTTTTTCCTGAATATATTCAGGAAAAAACGCATACGCCCTTTTCGGCCAAGTGCATCATTGTGGACGTTCTGCCTCTTTTCCTATGCTTTCAATGCAATTCCAGTCTACCTCCTGAAATCGGTTTCCTGCAATTCTGCCCCGCTTTCAAGTCCTCTTGGCAGCCTTACTTCAGTATATTTTTGGACGATAGCTGTCATTTATAACTCTGCAGTTTTGTGAATTACAGTGCCCCTGAGCTCCTTTCTTCAACTCACTTTCTTGTGAGCTGGCCGCAACACCGCAGGATGGCTTCAGGCCCTAATCTGGTTCCGGCACGGCACGTTGAGCCTTTGGTTAATTCCTCTTCCTGGTGGGAAATGAGAGTTAAATTTGCCCGTCCAGACACCTCCAGCTAGTCTCTCATTGGTTCTCGCTATTCCTGTTCATCTTCCGCAGAAATTGCAAACTGGGCCCAACAGGAGGTTAAAGGGACTTACTCTCCAAGTCGGAAGAGTGTTAGTAAAGCGTCTGGAATGTTGCACCCGAGTACCAGGGTATGAAAACTGAGACATATTTGAACACGTCTCCCGATCACATGGTTGATCATACTCTAGGTTCCACATGCATATTGTAGCTGAAGGAAGAATACCTTAAACCTGGAGAGTTGAGACCCGTGTAATGGGTACCATGCAATATGACTTCAAAGGGTCTTCATTTGCTCACCGAACCTCTCCAATCCTATCACTGCTGCGTTTATGCCCCTGTACACATGCTTGATTCTCTTTCAGAGACATAGCAATCCATAGGTTTTAAGATACTTACTAGTCAGGTACATTCTTAGGCATTTAATATGGGGTGTTGAGTCCATTTCGTTGAGCAAGGAGTAGCTCTTGTCTATTCCATATTTGGCTTAAGGAACATTATCTGTGCTCATTTCAATCTCTGGTTTTATGCAGCACCCCAACTCACCTTTCCCCTTAAGCAAGCATAAGTTGGTTTTCTAAATTTGAGACCCTGTTCTGTTTTGGAATTTAGTTCCTGTGTAGCCAAGTTTACATTCCGTGTATTAGTGATATCTTATGATGTTTCTTTTTCTGTGTGACTTATTTCAGTTAGAATCATCGTACCTGAATCCACTCATTATGCTGCTACGGGCCTGATGACATAGATTTCATTGCTGAGTGATACTGCATTGTACGTAAGTACCACATGTTCTTTATCCATTTTTCACTTTCTGTGATATTGAACTTGTATGGTAAACGAGGTTCTTGTAAACAGAGGCGTCCCAAACTTTGGGGTGTCTGTGTCTTTTTGATTTTAATTTCCCTAAGCTATAGGACCATAAGTTGGAATGCCCTAGGCTCTGTTGCTTTGTTTTTTAGATGTTTCAGGAAACACCATACACTTCTCCCGAGTGTCTGTTGGCAATTTACATCCCGCCCATCAGCATAACAAGGCTCCCAGTTCTCCATGGCCTGTCCTGCCTTTCTGGATTTTACACTTTTTACAGATGGCCCTTTTGACCGGGGGGAAGTGAGACTTCATTGTAGTGCAGATTTCCTTTGCATGCATGCTTGGTTGGCCAAAAAGGGCGTATGCGTTTTTTCCTGAATATATTCAGGAAAAAACGCATACGCCCTTTTTGGCCAAGTGCATCATTGTGGACGTTCTGCCTCTTTTCCTATGCTTTCAATGCAATTCCAGTCTACCTCCTGAAATCGGTTTCCTGCAATTCTGCCCAGCTTTCAAGTCCTCTTGGCAGCCTTACTTCAGTATATTTTTGGATGATAGCTGTCATTTATAACTCTGCAGGTTTGTGAATTACAGTGCCCCTGAGCTCCTTTCTTCAACTCACTTTCTTGTGAGCTGGCCGCAACACCGCAGGATGGCTTCAGGCCCTAATCTGGTGCCGGCACGGCACGTTGAGCCTTTGGTTAATTCCTCTTCCTGGTGGGAAATGAGAGTTAAATTTGCCCGTCCAGACACCTCCAGCTAGTCTCTCATTGGTTCTCGCTATTCCTGTTCATCTTCCGCAGAAATTGCAAACTGAGCCAAACAGGAGGTTAAAGGGACTGACTCTCCAAGTCGGGAGAGTGTGAGTAAAGCGTCTGGAATGTTGCACCCGAGTACCACGGTACGAAAACTGAGACATATTTGAACACGTCTCCCGATCACATGGTTGATCATACTCTAGGTTCCACATGCATGTTTTAGCTGAAGGAAGAATACCTTAAACCTGGGTAGTTGAAACCTGTGGAATGGGTACCATGCAATATGACTTCAAAGGGTCTTCATTTGCTCACGGAACCTCTCCAATCCTATCACTGCTGCGTTTATGCCCCTGTACACATGCTTGATTCTCTTTCGGAGACATAGCAATCCATAGGTTTTAAGATATTTACTAGTCAGGTACATTCTTAGGCATTTAATGTGCGGTGTTGAGTCCATTTCGTTGAGCAAGGAGTAGCTCTTGTCTATTCCATATTTGGCTTAAGGAACTTTATCTGTGCTCATTTCAGTCTCTGGTTTTATGCAACACCCCAACTCACCTTTACCCTTAAGCAAGCATAAGTTGGTTTTCTAAATTTGAGACCCTGTTCTTGTCTGTAATTCAGTTCCTGTGTAGCCAAGTTTACATTCCGTGTATTACTGATATCTTATGATGTTTCTTTTTCTGTGTGACTTATTTCAGTTAGAATCATCATACCTGAATCCACTCATTGTGCTGCTAAGGGCCTGATGACATAGATTTCATTGCTGAGTGATATTGCTTTGTAAGTAAATACCACAACTTCTTTATCCATTTTTCACTTTCTGCGATGTTGAACTTGTACTGTAAACGAGGTTCTTGTAAACAGAGCCGTTCCAAACTTTGGGGTGGCTGTGTCTTTTTGATTTTAATTTCCCTAAGCTATAGGACCATAAGTGGAAGTGCCCTAGGCTCTGTTGCTTTGTTTTTTAGATGTTTCAGGAAACACCATACACTTCTCCCAAGTGTCTGTTGGCAATTTACATCCCGCCCATCAGCATAACAAGGCTCCCAGTTCTCCATGGCCTGTCCTGCCTTTCTGGATTTTACACTTTTTTCAGATGGCCCTTTTGACCTGGGGGAAGTGAGACTTCATTGTAGTGCAGATTTCCTTTGCAAGTTTGCTTGGTTGGCCAAAAAGGGCGTATGCGTTTTTTCCTGAATATATTCAGGAAAAAACGCATACGCCCTTTTGGGCCAAGTGCATCATTGTGGACGTTCTGCCTCTTTTCCTATGCTTTCAATGCAATTCCAGTCTACCTCCTGAAATCGGTTTCCTGCAATTCTGCCCCGCTTTCAAGTCCTCTTGGCAGCCTTACTTCAGTATATTTCTGGACGATAGCTGTCATTTATAACTCTGCAGGTTTGTGAATTACAGTGCCCCTGAGCTCCTTTCTTCAACTCACTTTCTTGTGAGCTGGCCGCAACACCGCAGGATGGCTTCAGGCCCTAATCTGGTTCCGGCACGGCACGCTGAGCCTTTGGTTAATTGCTCTTCCTGGTGGGAAATGAGAGTTAAATTTGCCCGTCCAGACACCTCCAGCTAGTGTCTCATTGGTTCTCGCTATTCCTGTTCATCTTCCACAGAAATTGCAAACTGGGCCAAACAGGAGGTTAAAGGCGCTGACTCTCCAAGTGGGGAGAGTGTTAGTAAAGCGTCTGGAATGTTGCACCCGAGTACCAGGGGAGGAAAACTGAGACATATTTGAACACGTCTCCCGTTCACACGGTTGATCATACTCTGGGTTCCACATGCATGTTTTAGCTGAAGGAAGAATACCTTAAACCTGGAGAGTTGAGACCCGTGTAATGGGTACCATGCAATATGACTTCAAAGGGTCTTCATTTGCTCACCGAACCTCTCCAATCCTATCACTGCTGCGTTTATGCCCCTGTACACACGCTTCATTCTCTTTCGGAGACATAGCAATCCATAGGTTTTAAGATACTTACTAGTCAGGTACATTCTTAGGCGTTTAATATGCGGTGTTGAGTCCATTTCGTTGAGTAAGGAGTAGCTCTTTTCTATTCCATATTTGGCTTAAGGAACTTTATCTGTGCTCATTTCAATCTCTGGTTTTATGCAACACCCCAAATCACCTTTCCCCTTAAGCAAGCATAAGTTGGTTTTCTAAATTTGAGACCCTGTTCTGTTTTGGAATTCAGTTCCTGAGTAGCCAAGTTTACATTCCGTGTATTAGTGATATCTTATGATGTTTCTTTTTCTGTGTGACTTATTTCAGTTAGAATCATCGTACCTGAATCCACTCATTGTGCTGCTAAGGGCCTGATGACATAGATTTCATTGCTGAGTGATACTGCATTGTACGTAAGTACCAAAACTTCTTTATCCATTTTTCACTTTCTGTGATATTGAACTTGTACGGTAAACGAGGTTCTTGTAAACAGAGGCGTCCCAAACTTTGGGGTGGCTGTGTCTTTTTGATTTTAATTTCCCTAAGCTATAGGACCATAAGTGGAAGTGCCCTAGGCTCTGTTGCTTTGTTATTTAGATGTTTCAGGAAACACCATACACTTCTCCCGAGTGTCTGTTGGCAATTTACATCCCGCCCATCAGCATAACAAGGCTCCCAGTTCTCCATGGCCTGTCCTGCCTTTCTGGATTTTACACTTTTTTCAGATGGCCCTTTTGACCGGTGGGAAGTGAGACTTCATTGTAGTGCAGATTTCCTTTGCATGCATGCTTGGTTGGCCAAAAAGTGCGTATGCGGTTTTTCCTGAATATATTCAGGATAAAACGCATACGCCCTTTTTGGCCAAGTGCATCATTGTGGACGTTCTGCCTCTTTTCCTATGCTTTCAATGCAATTCCAGTCTACCTCCTGAAATCGGTTTCCTGCAATTCTGCCCCGATTTCAAGTCCTCTTGGCAGCCTTACTTCAGTATATTTTTGGACGATAGCTGTCATTGATAACTCTGCAGGTTTGTGAATTACAGTGCCCCTGAGCTCCTTTCTTCAACTCGCTTTCTGGTGAGCTGGCCGCAACACCGCAGGATGGCTTCAGGCCCTAATCTGGTTCCGGCATGGCACGCTGAGCCTTTGCTTAATTCCTCTTCCTGGTAGGAAATGAGAGTTAAATTTGCCCGTCCAGACACCTCCAGCTAGTCTCTCATTGGTTCTCGCTATTCCTGTTCATCTTCCGCAGAAATTGCAAACTGGGCCAAACAGGAGGTTAAAGGGACTGACTCTCCAAGTCGGGAGAGTGTTAGTAAAGCGTCTGGAATGTTGCACCCGAGTACCAGGGTACGAAAACTGAGACATATTTGAACACGTCTCCTGATCACATGGTTGATCATACACTAGGTTCCACATGCATCTTTTAGCTGAAGGAAGAATACCTTAAACCTGGGTAGTTGAAACCTGTGGAATGGGTACCATGCAATATGACTTCAAAGGGTCTTCATTTGCTCACCGAACCTCTCCAATACTATCACTGCTGCGTTTATGCCCCTGAACACATGGTTGATTCTCTTTCGGAGACATAGCAATCCATAGGTTTTAAGATATGTACTAGTCAGGTACATTCTTAGGCATTTAATGTGCGGTGTTGAGTCCATTTCGTTGAGCAAGGAGTAACTATTGTCTATTCCATATTTGGCTTAAGGAACTTTATCTGTGGTCATTTCAGTCTCTGGTTTTATGCAGCATCCCAACTCACCTTTACCCTTAAGCAAGCATAAGTTGGTTTTCTAAATTTGAGACCCTGTTCTGGTCTGTAATTCAGTTCCTGTGTAGCCAAGTTTACATTCCGTGTATTACTGATATCTTATGATGTTTCTTTTTCTGTGTGACTTATTTCAGTTAGAATCATCATACCTGAATCCACTCATTGTGCTGCTAAGGGCCTGATGACATAGATTTCATTGCTGAGTGATATTGCTTTGTAAGTAAATACCACAACTTCTTTATCCATTTTTCACTTTCTGCGATGTTGAACTTGTACTGTAAACGAGGTTCTTGTAAACAGAGCCGTTCCAAACTTTGGGGTGGCTGTGTCTTTTTGATTTTAATTTCCCTAAGCTATAGGACCATAAGTGGAAGTGCCCTAGGCTCTGTTGCTTTGTTTTTTAGATGTTTCAGGAAACACCATACACTTCTCCCGAGTGTCTGTTGGCAATTTACATCCCGCCCATCAGCATAACAAGGCTCCCAGTTCTCCATGGCCTGTCCTGCCTTTCTGGATTTTACACTTTTTTCAGATGGCCCTTTTGACCGGGGGGAAGTGAGACTTCATTGTAGTGCAGATTTCCTTTGCAAGCTTGCTTGGTTGGCCAAAAAGGGCGTATGCGTTTTTTCCTGAATATATTCAGGAAAAAACGCATACGCCCTTTTGGGCCAAGTGCATCATTGTGGACGTTCTGCCTCTTTTCCTATGCTTTCAATGCAATTCCAGTCTACCTCCTGAAATCGGTTTCCTGCATTTCTGCCCCGCTTTCAAGTCCTCTTGGCAGCCTTACTTCAGTATATTTTTGGATGATAGCTGTCATTTATAACTCTGCAGGTTTGTGAATTACAGTGCCCCTGAGCTCCTTTCTTCAACTCGCTTTCTTGTGACCTGGCCGCAACACCGCAGGATGGCTTCAGGCCCTAATCTGGTTCCGGCACGACACGCTGAGCCTTTGCTTAATTCCTCTTCCTGGTAGGAAATGAGAGTTAAATTTGCCCGTCCAGACACCTCCAGCTAGTCTCTCATTGGTTCTCGCTATTCCTGTTCATCTTCCGCAGAAATTGCAAACTGGGCCAAATAGGAGGTTAAAGGGACTGACTCTCCAAGTCGGGAGAGTGTTAGTAAAGCGTCTGGAATGTTGCACCCGAGTACCAGGGTACGAAAACTGAGACATATTTGAACACGTCTCCTGATCACATGGTTGATCATACTCTAGGTTCCACATGCATGTTTTAGCTGAAGGAAGAATACCTTAAACCTGGGTAGTTGAAACCTGTGGAATGGGTACCATGCAATATGACTTCAAAGGGTCTTCATTTGCTCACCGAACCTCTCCAATACTATCACTGCTGCGTTTATGCCCCTGTACACATGCTTGATTCTCTTTCGGAGACATAGCAATCCATAGGTTTTAAGATATGTACTAGTCAGGTACATTCTTAGGCATTTAATGTGCGGTGTTGAGTCCATTTCGTTGAGCAAGGAGTAGCTCTTGTCTATTCCATATTTGGCTTAAGGAACTTTATCTGTGCTCATTTCAGTCTCTGGTTTTATGCAGCACCCCAACTCACCTTTACCCTTAAGCAAGCATAAGTTGGTTTTCTAAATTTGAGACCCTGTTCTGGTCTGTAATTCAGTTCCTGTGTAGCCAAGTTTACATTCCGTGTATTACTGATATCTTATGATGTTTCTTTTTCTGTGTGACTTATTTCAGTTAGAATCATCATACCTGAATCCACTCATTGTGCTGCTAAGGGCCTGATGACATAGATTTCATTGCTGAGTGATATTGCTTTGTAAGTAAATACCACAACTTCTTTATCCATTTTTCACTTTCTGCGATGTTGAACTTGTACTGTAAACGAGGTTCTTGTAAACAGAGCCGTTCCAAACTTTGGGGTGGCTGTGTCTTTTTGATTTTAATTTCCCTAAGCTATAGGACCATAAGTGGAAGTGCCCTAGGCTCTGTTGCTTTGTTTTTTAGATGTTTCAGGAAACACCATACACTTCTCCCGAGTGTCTGTTGGCAATTTACATCCCGCCCATCAGCATAACAAGGCTCCCAGTTCTCCATGGCCTGTCCTGCCTTTCTGGATTTTACACTTTTTTCAGATGGCCCTTTTGACCGGGAGGAAGTGAGACTTCATTGTAGTGCAGATTTCTTTGCAAGCTTGCTTGGTTGGCCAATAAGGGCGTATGCGTTTTTTCCTGAATATATTCAGGAAAAAACGCATACGCCCTTTTGGGCCAAGTGCATCATTGTGGACGTTCTGCCTCTTTTCCTATGCTTTCAATGCAATTCCAGTCTACCTCCTGAAATCGGTTTCCTGCATTTCTGCCCCGCTTTCAAGTCCTCTTGGCAGCCTTACTTCAGTATATTTTTGGACGATAGCTGTCATTTATAACTCTGCAGGTTTGTGAATTACAGTGCCCCTGAGCTCCTTTCTTCAACTCGCTTTCTTGTGACCTGGCCGCAACACCGCAGGATGGCTTCAGGCCCTAATCTGGTTCCGGCACGACACGCTGAGCCTTTGGTTAATTCCTCTTCCTGGTGGGAAATGAGAGTTAAATTTGCCCGTCCAGACACCTCCAGCTGGTCTCTCATTGGTTCTCGCTATTCCTGTTCATCTTCCACAGAAATTGCAAACTGGGCCAAACAGGAGGTTAAAGGCGCTGACTCTCCAAGTGGGGAGAGTGTTAGTAAAGCATCTGGAATGTTACACCCGAGTACCAGGGGAGGAAAACTGAGACATATTTGAACACGTCTCCCGTTCACACGGTTGATCATACTCTGGGTTCCACATGCATGTTTTAGCTGAAGGAAGAATACCTTAAACCTGGAGAGTTGAGACCCGTGTAATGGGTACCATGCAATATGACTTCAAAGGGTCTTCATTTGCTCACCGAACCTCTCCAATCCTATCACTGCTGCGTTTATGCCCCTGTACACACGCTTGATTCTCTTTTGGAGACATAGCAATCCATAGGTTTTAAGATACTTACTAGTCAGGTACATTCTTAGGCGTTTAATATGGGGTGTTGAGTCCATTTCGTTGAGCAAGGAGTAGCTCTTGTCTATTCCACATTTAGCTTAAGGAACTTTATCTGTGCTCATTTCAATCTCTGGTTTTATGCAGCACCCCAACTCACCTTTCCCCTTAAGCAAGCATAAGTTGGTTTTCTACATTTGAGACCCTGTTCTGTTTTGGAATTCAGTTCCTGTGTAGCCAAGGTTACATTCCGTGTATTAGTGATATCTTATGATGTTTCTTTTTCTGTGTGACTTATTTCAGTTAGAATCATCGTACCTGAATCCACTCATTATGCTGCTACGGGCCTGATGACATAGATTTCATTGCTGAGTGATATTGCTTTGTAAGTAAATACCACAACTTCTTTATCCATTTTTCACTTTCTGTGATATTGAACTTGTACGGTAAACGAGGTTCTTGTAAACAGAGGCGTCCCAAACTTTGGGGTGGCTGTGTCTTTTTGATTTTAATTTCCCTAAGCTATAGGACCATAAGTGGAAGTGCCCTAGGCTCTGTTGCTTTGTTTTTTAGATGTTTCAGGAAACACCATACACTTCTCCCGAGTGTCTGTTGGCAATTTACATCCCGCCCATCAGCATAACAAGGCTCCCAGTTCTCCATGGCCTGTCCTGCCTTTCTGGATTTTACACTTTTTTCAGATGGCCCTTTTGACCAGGGGGAAGTGAGACTTCATTGTAGTGCAGATTTCCTTTGCAAGCTTGCTTGGTTGGCCAAAAAGGGCGTATGCGTTTTTTCCTGAATATATTCAGGAAAAAACGCATACGCCCTCTTTGGCCAAGAGCATCATTGTGGACGTTCTGCCTCTTTTCCTATGCTTTCAATGCAATTCCAGTCTACCTCCTGAAATCGGTTTCCTGCAATTCTGCCCCGCTTTCAAGTCTTCTTGGCAACCTTACTTCAGTATATTTTTGGACGATAGCTGTCATTTATAACTCTGCAAGTTTGTGAATTACAGTGTCCCTGAGCTCCTTTCTTCAACTCGCTTTCTTGTGACCTGGCCGCAACACCGCAGGATGGCTTCAGGCCCTAATTTGGTTCCGGCACGGCACGCTCAGCCTTTGGTTATTTCCTCTTCCTGGTGGGAAATGAGAGTTAAATTTGCCCGTCCAGACACCTCCAGCTAGTCTCTCATTGGTTCTCGCTATTCCTGTTCATCTTTCGCAGAAATTGCAAACTGGGCCAAACAGGAGGTTAAAGGGACTGACTCTCCAAGTCGGGAGAGTGTTAGTAAAGCGTCTGGAATGTTGCACCCGAGTACCAGGGTATGAAAACTGAGACATATTTGAACACGTCTCCCGATCACATGGTTGATCATACTCTGGGTTCCACATGCATGTTCTAGCTGAAGGAAGAATACCTTAAAGCTGGGTAGTTGAAACCTGTGGAATGGGTACCATGCAATATGACTTCAAAGGGTCTTCATTTGCTCACCGAACCTCTCCAATCCTATCACTGCTGCGTTTATGCCCCTGTACACATGCTTGATTCTCTTCCGGAGACAAAGCAATCCATAGGTTTTAAGATACTTACTAGTCAGGTACATTCTTAGGCGTTTAATATGCGGTGTTGAGTCCATTTCGTTGAGCAAGGAGTAGCTCTTGTCTATTCCATATTTGGCTTAAGGAACTTTATCTGTGCTCATTTCAATCTCTGGTTTTATGCAGCACCCCAACTCACCTTTACCCTTAAGCAAGCATAAGTTGGTTTTCTAAATTTGAGACCCTGTTCTGTTCTGTAAGTCAGTTCCTGTGTAGCCAAGTTTACATTCCGTGTATTACTGATATCTTATGATGTTTCTTTTTCTGTGTGACTTATTTCAGTTAGAATCATCATACCTGAATCCACTCATTGTGCTGCTAAGGGCCTGATGACATAGATTTCATTGCTGAGTGATATTGCTTTGTAAGTAAATACCACAACTTCTTTATCCATTTTTCACTTTCTGCGATGTTGAACTTGTACTGTAAACGAGGTTCTTGTAAACAGAGCCGTTGCAAACTTTGGGGTGGCTGTGTCTTTTTTATTTTAATTTTCCTAAGCTATAGGACCATAAGTGGAAGTGCCCTAGGCTCTGTTCCTTTGTTTTTCAGATGTTTCAGGAAACACCATACACTTCTCCCGAGTGTCTGTTGGCAATTTACATCCCGGCCATCAGCATAACAAGGCTCCCAGTTCTCCATGCCCTGTCCTGCCTTTCTGGATTTTACACTTTTTTCAGATGGCCCTTTTGACCTGGGGGAAGTGAGACTTCATTGTAGTGCAGATTTCCTTTGCAAGCTTGCTTGGTTGGCCAAAAAGGGCGTATGCGTTTTTTCCTGAATATATTCAGGAAAAAACGCATACGCCCTCTTTGGCCAAGTGCATCATTGTGGACGTTCTGCCTCTTTTCCTATGCTTTCAATGCAATTCCAGTCTACCTCCTGAAATCGGTTTCCTGCAATTCTGCCCCGCTTTCAAGTCCTCTTGGCAGCCTTACTTCAGTATATTTTTGGACGATAGCTCTCATTTATAACTCTGCAGGTTTGTGAATTACAGTGCCCCTGAGCTCCTTTCTTCAACTCGCTTTCTTGTGAGCTGCCCGCAACACCGCAGGATGGCTTCAGGCCCTAATCTGGTTCCGGCACGGCACGCTGAGCCTTTGGTTAATTGCTCTTCCTGGTGGGAAATGAGAGTTAAATTTGCCCGTCCAGACACCTCCAGCTAGTCTCTCATTGGTTCTCGCTATTCCTGTTCATCTTCCACAGAAATTGCAAACTGGGCCAAACAGGAGGTTAAAGGCGCTGACTCTCCAATTGGGGAGAGTGTTAGTAAAGCGTCTGGAATGTTGCACCCGAGTACCAGGGTACGAAACCTGAGACATATTTGAACACGTCTCCCGTTCACACGGTTGATCATACTCTGGGTTCCACATGCATGTTTTAGCTGAAGGAAGAATACCTTAAACCTGGAGAGTTGAGACCCGTGTAATGGGTACCATGCAATATGACTTCAAAGGGTCTTCATTTGCTCACCGAACCTCTCCAATCCTATCACTGCTGCGTTTATGCCCCTGTACACACGCTTGATTCTCCTTTGGAGACATAGCAATCCATAGGTTTTAAGATACTTACTAGTCAGGTACATTCTTAGGCGTTTAATATGCGGTGTTGAGTCCATTTCGTTGAGTAAGGAGTAGCTCTTTTCTATTCCATATTTGGCTTAAGGAACTTTATCTGTGCTCATTTCAATCTCTGGTTTTATGCAGCACCCCAAATCACCTTTCCCCTTAAGCAAGCATAAGTTGGTTTTCTAAATTTGAGACCCTGTTCTGGTTTGGAATTTAGTTCCTGAGTAGCCAAGTTTACATTCCGTGTATTAGTGATATCTTATGATGTTTCTTTTTCTGTGTGACTTATTTCTGTTAGAATCATCGTACCTGAATCCACTCATTGTGCTGCTAAGGGCCTGATGACATAGATTTCATTGCTGAGTGATACTGCATTGTACGTAAGTATCAAAACTTCTTTATCCATTTTTCACTTTCAGTGATATTGAACTTGTACGGTAAACGAGGTTCTTGTAAACAGAGGCGTCCCAAACTTTGGGGTGGCTGTGTCTTTTTGATTTTAATTTCCCTAAGCTATAGGACCATAAGTGGAAGTGCCCTAGGCTCTGTTGCTTTGTTTTTTAGATGTTTCAGGAAACACCATACACTTCTCCCGAGTGTCTGTTGGCAATTTACATCCCGCCCATCAGCATAACAAGGCTCCCAGTTCTCCATGGCCTGTCCTGCCTTTCTGGATTTTACACTTTTTACAGATGGCCCTTTTGACCGGGGGGAAGTGAGACTTCATTGTAGTGCAGATTTCCTTTGCATGCATGCTTGGTTGGCCAAAAAGGGCGTATGCGTTTTTTCCTGAATATATTCAGGAAAAAACGCATACGCCCTTTTTGGCCAAGTGCATCATTGTGGACGTTCTGCCTCTTTTCCTATGCTTTCAATGCAATTCCAGTCTACCTCCTGAAATCGGTTTCCTGCAATTCTGCCCCGATTTCAAGTCCTCTTGGCAGCCTTACTTCAGTATATTTTTGGATGATAGCTGTCATTTATAACTCTGCAGGTTTGTGAATTACAGTGCCCCTGAGCTCCTTTCCTTTCTTCAACTCGCTTTCTGGTGAGCTGGCCGCAACACCGCAGGATGGCTTCAGGCCCTAATCTGGTTCCGGCATGGCACGCTGAGCCTTTGCTTAATTCCTCTTCCTGGTAGGAAATGAGAGTTAAATTTGCACGTCCAGACACCTCCAGCTAGTCTCTCATTGGTTCTCGCTATTCCTGTTCATCTTCCGCAGAAATTGCAAACTGGGCCAAACAGGAGGTTAAAGGGACTGACTCTCCAAGTCGGGAGAGTGTTAGTAAAGCGTCTGGAATGTTGCACCCGAGTACCAGGGTACAAAAACTGAGACATATTTGAACACGTCTCCTGATCACATGGTTGATCATACTCTAGGTTCCACATGCATGTTTTAGCTGAAGGAAGAATACCTTAAACCTGGGTAGTTGAAACCTGTGGAATGGGTACCATGCAATATGACTTCAAAGGGTCTTCATTTGCTCACCGAACCTCTCCAATCCTATCACTGCTGCGTTTATGCCCCTGTACACACGCTTGATTCTCTTTTGGACACATAGCAATCCATAGGTTTTAAGATACTTACTAGTCAGGTACATTCTTAGGCGTTTAATATGGGGTGTTGAGTCCATTTCGTTGAGCAAGGAGTAGCTCTTGTCTATTCCATATTTGGCTTAAGGAACTTTATCTGTGCTCATTTCAATCTCTGGTTTTATGCAGCACCCCAACTCACCTTTCCCCTTAAGCAAGCATAAGTTGGGTTTCTAAACTTGAGACCCTGTTCTGTTTTGGAATTCAGTTCCTGTGTAGCCAAGTTTACATTCCGTGTATTAGTGATATCTTATGATGTTTCTTTTTCTGTGTGACTTATTTCAGTTAGAATCATCGTACCTGAATCCACTCATTATGCTGCTACGGGCCTGATGACATAGATATCATTGTTGAGTGATACTGCATTTTACGTAAGTACCACAAGTTCTTTATGCATTTTTCACTTTCTGTGATATTGAACTTGTACTGTAAACTAGATTCTTGTAAACAGAGGCGTCCCAAACTTTGGGGTGGCTGTGTCTTTTTGATTTTAATTTCCCTAAGCTATAGGACCATAAGTGGGAGTGCCCTAGGCTCTGTTGCTTTGTTTTTTAGATGTTTCAGGAAACACCATACACTTCTCCCAAGTGTCTGTTGACAATTGACATCCCGCCCATCAGCATAACAAGGCTCCCAGTTCTCCATGGCCTGTCCTGCCTTTCTGGATTTTACACTTTTTTCAGATGGCCCTTTTGACCTGGCGGAAGTGAGACTTCATTGTAGTGCAGATTTCCTTTGCAAGTTTGCTTGGTTGGCCAAAAAGGGCGTATGCGTTTTTTCCTGAATATATTCAGGAAAAAATGCATACGCCCTTTTGGGCCAAGTGCATCATTGTGGACGTTCTGCCTCTTTTCCTATGCTTTCAATGCAATTCCAGTCTACCTCCTGAAATCGGTTTCCTGCAATTCTGCCCCGCTCTCAAGTCCTCTTGGTAGCCTTACTTCAGTATATTTTTGGACGATAGCTGTCATTTATAACTCTGCAGGTTTGTGAATTACAGTGCCCCTGAGCTCCTTTCTTCAACTCGCTTTCTTTTGAGCTGGCCGCAACACCGCAGGATGGCTTCAGGCCCTAATCTGGTTCCGGCACGGCACACTGAGCCTTTGGTTAATTCCTCTTCCTGGTGGGAAATGAGAGTTAAATTTGCCCGTCCAGACACCTCCAGCTAGTCTCTCATTGGTTCTCCCTATTCCTGTTCATCTTCCGCAGAAATTGCAAACTGGGCCAAACAGGAGGTTAAAGGCGCTGACTCTCCAAGTGGGAGAGTGTTAGTAAAGCGTCTGGAATGTTGCACCCGAGTACCAGGGGAGGAAAACTGAGACATATTTGAACTCGTCTCCTGTTCACACGGTTGATCATACTCTGGGTTCCACATGCATGTTTTAGCTGAAGGAAGAATACCTTAAACCTGGAGAGTTGAGACCCGTGGAATGGGTACCATGCAATATGACTTCAAAGGGTCTTCATTTGCTCACCGAACCTCTCCAATCCTATCACTGCTGCCTTTATGCCCCTGTACACACGCTTGATTCTCTTTTGGAGACATAGCAATCCATAGGTTTTAAGATACTTACTAGTCAGGTACATTCTTAGGCGTTTAATATGGGGTGTTGAATCCATTTCGTTGAGCAAGGAGTAGCTCTTGTCTATTCCATATTTGGCTTAAGGAACTTTATCTGTGCTCATTTCAATCTCTGGTTTTATGCAGCACCCCAACTCACCTTTCCCCTTAAGCAAGCATAAGTTGGTTTTCTAAATTTGAGACCCTGTTCTGTTTTGGAATTCAGTTCCTGTGTAGCCAAGGTTACATTCCGTGTATTAGTGATATCTTATGATGTTTCTTTTTCTGTGTGACTTATTTCAGTTAGAATCATCGTACCTGAATCCACTCATTATGCTGCTACGGGCCTGATGACATAGATTTCATTGCTGAGTGATACTGCATTGTACGTAAGTACCACAAGTTCTTTATCCATTTTTCTCTTTCTGTGATATTGAACTTGTACGGTAAACGAGGTTCTTGTAAACAGAGGCGTCCCAAACTTTGGGGTGGCTGTGTCTTTTTGATTTTAATTTCCCTAAGCTATAAGACCATAAGTGGAAGTGCCCTAGGCTCTGTTGCTTTGTTTTTTAGATGTTTCAGGAAACACCATACACTTCTCCCGAGTGTCTGTTGGCAATTTACATCCCGCCCATCAGCATAACAAGGCTCCCAGTTCTCCATGGCCTGTCCTGCCTTTCTGGATTTTACACTTTTTTCAGATGGCCCTTTTGACCGGGGGGAAGTGAGACTTCATTGTAGTGCAGATTTCCTTTGCAAGCTTGCTTGGTTGGCCAAAAAGGGCGTATGCGTTTTTTCCTGAATATATTCAGGAAAAAACGCATACGACCTTTTTGGCCAAGTGCATCATTGTGGACGTTCTGCCTCTTTTCCTATGCTTTCAATGCAATTCCAGTCTACCTCCTGAAATCGGTTTCCTGCAATTCTGCCCCGCTTTCAAGTCCTCTTGGCAGCCTTACTTCAGTATATTTTTGGACGATAGCTGTCATTTATAACTCTGCAGGTTTGTGAATTACAGTGCCCCTGAGCTCCTTTCTTCAACTCGCTTTCTTGTGACCTGGCCGCAACACCGCAGGATGGCTTCAGGCCCTAATTTGGTTCCGGCACGTCACGCTCAGCCTTTGGTTATTTCCTCTTCCTGGTGGGAAATGAGAGTTAAATTTGCCCGTCCAGACACCTCCAGCTAGTCTCTCATTGGTTCTCACTATTCCTGTTCATCTTCCGCAGAAATTGCAAACTGGGCCAAACAGGAGGTTAAAGGCGCTGACTCTCCAAGTGGGGAGAGTGTTAGTAAAGCGTCTGGTATGTTGCACCCGAGTACCAGGGTATGAAAACTGAGACATATTTGAACACGTCTCCCGATCACATGGTTGATCATACTCTAGGTTCCACATGCATGTTTTAGCTGAAGGAAGAATACCTTAAACCTAGTTAGTTGAAACCTGTGGAATGGGTACCATGCAATATGACTTCAAAGGGTCTTCATTTGCTCACCGAACCTCTCCAATCCTATCACTGCTGCGTTTATGCCCCTGTACACATGCTTGATTCTCTTCCGGAGACAAAGCAATCCATAGGTTTTAAGATACTTACTAGTCAGGTACATTCTTAGGCGTTTAATATGCGGTGTTGAGTCCATTTCGTTGAGCAAGGAGTAGCTCTTGTCTATTCCATATTTGGCTTAAGGAACTTTATCTGTGCTCATTTCAATCTCTGGTTTTATGCAGCACCCCAACTCACCTTTACCCTTAAGCAAGCATAAGTTGGTTTTCTAAATTTGAGACCCTGTTCTGTTCTGTAAGTCAGTTCCTGTGTAGCCAAGTTTACATTCCGTGTATTACTGATATCTTATGATGTTTCTTTTTCTGTGTGACTTATTTCAGTTAGAATCATCATACCTGAATCCAATCATTGTGCTGCTAAGGGCCTGATGACATAGATTTCATTGCTGAGTGATATTGCTTTGTAAGTAAATACCACAACTTCTTTATCCATTTTTCACTTTCTGCGATGTTGAACTTGTACTGTAAACGAGGTTCTTGTAAACAGAGCCGTTGCAAACTTTGGGGTGGCTGTGTCTTTTTTATTTTAATTTCCCTAAGCTATAGGACCATAAGTGGAAGTGCCCTAGGCTCTGTTCCTTTGTTTTTCAGATGTTTCAGGAAACACCATACACTTCTCCCGAGTGTCTGTTGGCAATTTACATCCCGGCCATCAGCATAACAAGGCTCCTAGTTCTCCATGGCCTGTTCTGCCTTTCTGGATTTTACACTTTTTTCAGATGGCCCTTTTGACCTGGGGGAAGTGAGACTTCATTGTAGTGCAGACTTCCTTTGCAAGCTTGCTTGGTTGGCCAAAAAGGGCGTATGCGTTTTTTCCTGAATATATTCAGGAAAAAACGCATACGCCCTCTTTGGCCAAGTGCATCATTGTGGACGTTCTGCCTCTTTTCCTATGCTTTCAATGCAATTCCAGTCTACCTCCTGAAATCGGTTTCCTGCAATTCTGCCGCGCTTTGAAGTCCTCTTGGCAGCCTTACTTCAGTATATTTTTGGACGATAGCTGTCATTGATAACTCTGCAGGTTTGTGAATTACAGTGCCCCTGAGCTCCTTTCTTCAACTCACTTTCTTGTGAGCTGGCCGCAACACCGCAGGATGGCTTCAGGCCCTAATCTGGTTCCGGCACGGCACATTGAGCCTTTGGTTAATTCCTCTTCCTGGTGGGAAATGAGAGTTAAATTTGCCCGTCCAGACACCTCCAGCTAGTCTCTCATTGGTTCTCGCTATTCCTGTTCATCTTCCGCAGAAATTGCAAACTGGGCCAAACAGGAGGTTAAAGGTGCTGACTCTCCAAGTGGGGAGAGTGTTAGTAAAGCGTCTGGAATGTTGCACCCGAGTACCAGGGGAGGAAAACTGAGACATATTTGAACACGTCTCCCGTTTACACGGTTGATCATACTCTGGGTTCCACATGCATGTTTTAGCTGAAGGAAGAATACCTTAAACCTGGAGAGTTGAGAACCGTGTAATGGGTACCATGCAATATGACTTCAAAGGGTCTTCATTTGCTCACCGAACCTCTCCAATCCTATCACTGCTGCGTTTATGCCCCTGTACACACACTTGATTCTCCTTTGGAGACATAGCAATCCATAGGTTTTAAGATACTTACTAGTCAGGTACATTCTTAGGCGTTTAATATGCGGTGTTGAGTCCATTTCGTTGAGTAAGGAGTAGATCTTTTCTATTCCATATTTGGCTTAAGGAACTTTATCTGTGCTCATTTCAATCTCTGGTTTTATGCAGCACCCCAAATCACCTTTCCCCTTAAGCAAGCATAAGTTGGTTTTCTAAATTTGAGACCCTGTTCTGTTTTGGAATTCAGTTCCTGTGTAGCCAAGGTTACATTCCGTGTATTAGTGATATCTTATGATGTTTCTTTTTCTGTGTGACTTATTTCAGTTAGAATCATCGTACCTGAATCCACTCATTGTGCTGCTAAGGGCCTGATGACATAGATTTCATTGCTGAGTGATACTGCATTGTACGTAAGTACCACAACTTCTTTATCCATTTTTCACTTTCAGTGATATTGAACTTGTACGGTAAACGGGGTTCTTGTAAACAGAGGCGTCCCAAACTTTGGGGTGGCTGTGTCTTTTTGATTTTAATTTCCCTAAGCTATAGGACCATAAGTGGAAGTGCCCTAGGCTCTGTTGCTTTGTTTTTTAGATGTTTCAGGAAACACCATACACTTCTCCCGAGTGTCTGTTGGCAATTTACATCCCGCCCATCAGCATAACAAGGCTCCCAGTTCTCCATGGCCTGTCCTGCCTTTCTGGATTTTACACTTTTTACAGATGGCCCTTTTGACCGGGGGGAAGTGAGACTTCATTGTAGTGCAGATTTCCTTTGCATGCATGCTTGGTTGGCCAAAAAGGGCGTATGCGTTTTTTCCTGAATATATTCAGGAAAAAACGCATACGCCCTTTTTGGACAAGTGCATCATTGTGGACGTTCTGCCTCTTTTCCTATGCTTTCAATGCAATTCCAGTCTACCTCCTGAAATCGGTTTCCTGCAATTCTGCCCAGCTTTAAAGTCCTCTTGGCAGCCTTACTTCAGTATATTTTTGGATGATAGCTGTCATTTATAACTCTGCAGGTTTGTGAATTACAGTGCCCCTGAGCTCCTTTCTTCAACTCGCTTTCCGGTGAGCTGGCCGCAACACCGCAGGATGGCTTCAGGCCCTAATCTGGTTCCGGCATGGCACGCTAAGCCTTTGCTTAATTCCTCTTCCTGGTAGGAAATGAGAGTTAAATTTGCCCGTCCAGACACCTCCAGCTAGTCTCTCATTGGTTCTCGCTATTCCTGTTCATCTTCCGCAGAAATTGCAAACTGGGCCAAACAGGAGGTTAAAGGGACTGGCTCTCCAAGTCGGGAGAGTGTTAGTAAAGCGTCTGGAATGTTGCACCCGAGTACCAGGGTACGAAAACTGAGACATATTTGAACACGTCTCCCGATCACATGGTTGATCATACTCTAGGTTCCACATGCATGGTTTACCTGAAGGAAGAATACCTTAAACCTGGGTAGTTGAAACCTGTGGAATGGGTACCATGCAATATGACTTCAAAGGGTCTTCATTTGCTCACCGAACCTCTCCAATCCTATCACTGCTGCGTTTATGCCCCTGTACACATGCTTGATTCTCTTTCGGAGACATAGCAATCCATAGGTTTTAAGATATTTACTAGTCAGGTACATTCTTAGGCATTTAATGTGCGGTGTTGAGTCCATTTCGTTGAGCAAGGAGTAGCTCTTGTCTATTCCATATTTGGCTTAAGGAACTTTATCTGTGCTCATTTCAGTCTCTGGTTTTATGCAGCACCCCAACTCACCTTTACCCTTAAGCAAGCATAAGTTGGTTTTCTAAATTTGAGACCCTGTTCTGGTCTGTAATACAGTTCCTGTGTAGCCAAGTTTATATTCCGTGTATTACTGATATCTTATGATGTTTCTTTTTCTGTGTGACTTATTTCAGTTAGAATCATCATACCTGAATCCACTCATTGTGCTGCTAAGGGCCTGATGACATAGATTTCATTGCTCAGTGATATTGCTTTGTAAGTAAATACCACAACTTCTTTATCCATTTTTCACTTTCTGCGATGTTGAACTTGTACTGTAAACGAGGTTCTTGTAAACAGAGCCGTTCCAAACTTTGGGGTGGCTGTGTCTTTTTGATTTTAATTTCCCTAATCTATAGGACCATAAGTGGAAGTGCCCTAGGCTCTCTTGCTTTGTTTTTTAGATGTTTCAGGAAACACCATACACTTCTCCCGAGTGTCTGTTGGCAATTTACATACCGCCCATCAGCATAACAAGGCTCCCAGTTCTCCATGGCCTGTCCTGCCTTTCTGGATTTTACACTTTTTTCAGATGGCCCTTTTGACCGGGGGGAAGTGAGACTTCATTGTAGTGCAGATTTCCTTTGCAAGTTTGCTTGGTTGGCCAAAAAGGGCGTATGCGTTTTTTCCTGAATATATTCAGGAAAAAACGCATACGCCCTTTTGGGCCAAGTGCATCATTGTGGACGTTCTGCCTCTTTTCCTATGCTTTCAATGCAATTCCAGTCTACCTCCTGAAATCGGTTTCCTGCAATTCTGCCCCGCTTTCAAGTCCTCTTGGCAGCCTTACTTCAGTATATTTTTGGACGATAGCTGTCATTTATAACTCTGCAGGTTTGTGAATTACAGTGCCCCTGAGCTCCTTTCTTCAACTCGCTTTCTTGTGAGCTGGCCGCAACACCGCAGGATGGCTTCAGGCCCTAATCTGGTTCCGGCACGGCACGCTGAGCCTTTGGTTAATTGCTCTTCCTGGTAGGAAATGAGAGTTAAATTTGCCCGTCCAGACACCTCCAGCTAGTCTCTCATTGGTTCTCGCTATTCCTGTTCATCTTCCACAGAAATTGCAAACTGGGCCAAACAGGAGGTTAAAGGCGCTGACTCTCCAATTGGGGAGAGTGTTAGTAAAGCGTCTGGAATGTTGCACCCGAGTACCAGGGTACGAAAACTGAGACATATTTGAACACGTCTCCCGTTCACACGGTTGATCATACTCTGGGTTCCACATGCATGTTTTAGCTGAAGGAAGAATACCTTAAACCTGGAGAGTTGAGACCCGTGTAATGGGTACCATGCAATATGACTTCAAAGGGTCTTCATTTGCTCACCGAACCTCTCCAATCCTATCACTGCTGCGTTTATGCCCCTGTACACACGCTTGATTCTCCTTTGGAGACATAGCAATCCATAGGTTTTAAGATACTTACTAGTCAGGTACATTCTTAGGCGTTTAATATGCGGTGTTGAGTCCATTTCGTTGAGTAAGGAGTAGCTCTTTTCTATTCCATATTTGGCTTAAGGAACTTTATCTGTGCTCATTTCAATCTCTGGTTTTATGCAGCACCCCAAATCACCTTACCCCTTAAGCAAGCATAAGTTGGTTTTCTAAATTTGAGACCCTGTTCTGTTTTGGAATTTAGTTCCTGAGTAGCCAAGTTTACATTCCGTGTATTAGTGATATCTTATGATGTTTCTTTTTCTGTGTGACTTATTTCAGTTAGAATCATCGTACCTGAATCCACTCATTGTGCTGCTAAGGGCCTGATGACATAGATTTCATTGCTGAGTGATACTGCATTGTACGTAAGTATCAAAACTTCTTTATCCATTTTTCACTTTCAGTGATATTGAACGTGTACGGTAAACGAGGTTCTTGTAAACAGAGGCGTCCCAAACTTTGGGGTGGCTGTGTCTTTTTGATTTTAATTTCCCTAAGCTATAGGACCATAAGTGGAAGTGCCCTATGCTCTGTTGCTTTGTTTTTTAGATGTTTCAGGAAACACCATACACTTCTCCCGAGTGTCTGTTGGCAATTTACATCCCGCCCATCAGCATAACAAGGCTCCCAGTTCTCCATGGCCTGTCCTGCCTTTCTGGATTTTACACTTTTTACAGATGGCCCTTTTGACCGGGGGGAAGTGAGACTTCATTGTAGTGCACATTTCCTTTGCATGCATGCTTCGTTGGCCAAAAAGGGCGTATGCGTTTTTTCCTGAATATATTCAGGAAAAAACGCATACGCCCTTTTTGGCCAAGTGCATCATTGTGGACGTTCTGCCTCTTTTCCTATGCTTTCAATGCAATTCCAGTCTACCTCCTGAAATCGGTTTCCTGCAATTCTGCCCCGCTTTCAAGTCCTCTTGGCAGCCTTACTTCAGTATATTTTTGGATGATAGCTGTCATTTATAACTCTGCAGGTTTGTGAATTACAGTGCCCCTGAGCTCCTTTCTTCAACTCGCTTTCTGGTGAGCTGGCCGCAACACCGCAGGATGGCTTCAGGCCCTAATCTGGTTCCGGCATGGCACGCTGAGCCTTTGCTTAATTCCTCTTCCTGGTAGGAAATGAGAGTTAAATTTGCACGTCCAGACACCTCCAGCTAGTCTCTCATTGGTTCTCGCTATTCCTGTTCATCTTCCGCAGAAATTGCAAACTGGGCCAAACAGGAGGTTAAAGGGACTGACTCTCCAAGTCGGGAGAGTGTTAGGAAAGCGTCTGGAATGTTGCACCCGAGTACCAGGGTACAAAAACTGAGACATATTTGAACACGTCTCCTGATCACATGGTTGATCATACTCTAGGTTCCACATGCATGTTTTAGCTGAAGGAAGAATACCTTAAACCTGGGTAGTTGAAACCTGTGGAATGGGTACCATGCAATATGACTTCAAAGGGTCTTCATTTGCTCACCGAACCTCTCCAATCCTATCACTGCTGCGTTTTTGCCCCTGTACACACGCTTGATTCTCTTTTGGACACATAGCAATCCATAGGTTTTAAGATACTTACTAGTCAGGTACATTCTTAGGCGTTTAATATGGGGTGTTGAGTCCATTTCGTTGAGCAAGGAGTAGCTCTTGTCTATTCCATATTTGGCTTAAGGAACTTTATCTGTGCTCATTTCAATCTCTTGTTTTATGCAGCACCCCAACTCACCTTTCCCCTTAAGCAAGCATAAGTTGCTTTTCTAAATTTGAGACCCTGTTCTGTTTTGGAATTCAGTTCCTGTGTAGCCAAGTTTACATTCCGTGTATTAGTGATATCTTATGATGTTTCTTTTTCTGTGTGACTTATTTCAGTTAGAATCATCGTACCTGAATCCACTCATTATGCTGCTACGGGCCTGATGACATAGATATCATTGCTGAGTGATACTGCATTTTACGTAAGTACCACAAGTTCCTTATCCATTTTTCACTTTCTGTGATATTGAACTTGTACTGTAAATTAGATTCTTGTAAACAGAGGCGTCCCAAACTTTGGGGTGGCTGTGTCTTTTTGATTTTAATTTCCCTAATCTATAAGACCATAAGTGGGAGTGCCCTAGGCTCTGTTGCTTTGTTTTTTAGATGTTTCAGGAAACACCATACACTTCTCCCAAGTGTCTGTTGACAATTTACATCCCGCCCATCAGCATAACAAGGCTCCCAGTTCTCCATGGCCTGTCCTGCCTTTCTGGCTTTTACACTTTTTTCAGATGGCCCTTTTGACCTGGGGGAAGTGAGACTTCATTGTAGTGCAGGTTTCCTTTGCAAGTTTGCTTGGTTGGCCCAAAAGGGTGTATGCGTTTTTTCCTGAATATATTCAGGAAAAAATGCATACGCCCTTTTGGGCCAAGTGCATCATTGTGGACGTTCTGCCTCTTTTCCTATGCTTTCAATGCAATTCCAGTCTACCTCCTGAAATTGGTTTCCTGCAATTCTGCCCCGCTTTCAAGTCCTCTTGGCAGCCTTACTTCAGTATATTTTTGGACGATAGCTGTCATTTATAACTCTGCAGGTTTGTGAATTACAGTGCCCCTGAGCTCCTTTCTTCAACTCACTTTCTTGTGAGCTGGCCGCAACACCGCAGGATGGCTTCAGGCCCTAATCTGGTGCCGGCACGGCACGTTGAGCCTTTGGTTAATTCCTCTTCCTGGTGGGAAATGAGAGTTAAATTTGCCCGTCCAGACACCTCCAGCTAGTCTCTCATTTGTTCTCGCTATTCCTGTTCATCTTCCACAGAAATTGCAAACTGGGCCAAACAGGAGGTTAAAGGGACTGACTCTCCAAGTCGGGAGAGTGTTAGTAAAGCGTCTGAAATGTTGCACCCGAGTACCAGGGTACGAAAACTGAGACATATTTGAACACGTCTCCCGATCACATGGTTGATCATACTCTAGGTTCCACATGCATGTTTTAGCTGAAGAAAGAATACCTTAAACCTGGGTAGTTGAAACCCGTGGAATGGGTACCATGCAATATGACTTCAAAGGGTCTTCATTTGCTCACCGAACCTCTCCAATCCTATCACTGCTGCGTTTATGCCCCTGTGCACATGCTTGATTCTCTTTCGGAGACATAGCAATCCATAGGTTTTAAGATACTTACTAGTCAGGTACATTCTTAGGCGTTTAATATGCGGTGTTGAGTCCATTTCGTTGAGCAAGGATTAGCACTTGTCTATTACATATTTGGCTTAAGGAACTTTATCTGTGCTCATTTCAATCTCTGGTTTTATGCAGCACCCCAACTCACCTTTACCCTTAGGCAAGCATAAGTTGGTTTTCTGAATTTGAGACCCTGTTCTGTTCTGTAATTCAGTTTCTGTGTAGCCAAGTTTACATTCCGTGTATTAGTGATATCTTATGATGTTTCTTTTTCTGTGTGACTTATTTCAGTTAGAATCATCGTACCTGAATCCACTCATTGTGCTGCTATGAGCCTGATGACATAGATTTCATTGCTGAGTGATACTGCATTGTACGTAAGTACCACAAGTTCTTTATCCATTTTTCACTTTCTGTGATATTGAACTTGTACAGTAAACGAGGTTCTTGTAAAGAGAGGCGTCCCAAACTTTGGGGTGGCTGTGTCTTTTTGATTTTAATTTCCCTAAGCTATAGGACCATAAGTGGAAGTGCCCTAGGCTCTGTTGCTTTGTTTTTTAGATGTTTCAGGAAACACCATACACTTCTCCAGAGTGTCTGTTGGCAATTTACATCCCGCCCATCAGCATAACAAGGCTCCCAGTTCTCCATGGCCTGTCCTGCCTTTCTGGATTTTACACTTTTTTCAGATGGCCCTTTTGACCTGGGGGAAGTGAGACTTCATTGTAGTGCAGATTTCCTTTGCAAGTTTGCTTGGTTGGCCAAAAAGTGCGTATGCGTTTTTTCCTGAATATATTCAGGAAAAAACGCATACGCACTTTTGGGCCAAGTGCATCATTGTGGACGTTCTGCCTCTTTTCCAATGCTTTCAATGCAATTCCAGTCTACCTCCTGAAATCGGTTTCCTGCAATTCTGCCCCGCTTTCAAGTCCTCTTGGCAGCCTTACTTCAGTATATTTTTGGACGATAGCTGTCATTTATAACTCTGCAGGTTTGTGAATTACAGTGCCCCTGAGCTCCTTTCTTCAACTCGCTTTCTGGTGAGCTGGCCGCAACACCGCAGGATGGCTTCAGGCCCTAATCTGGTTCCGGCATGGCACGCTGAGCCTTTGCTTAATTCCTGTTCCTGGTGGGAAATGAGAGTTAAATTTGCCCGTCCAGACACCTCCAGCTAGTCTCTCATTGGTTCTCGCTATTCCTGTTCATCTTCCGCAGAAATTGCAAACTGGGCCAAACAGGAGGTTAAAGGGAATGACTCTCCAAGTCGGGAGAGTGTTAGTAAAGCGTCTGGAATGTTGCACCCGAGTACCAGGGTACGAAAACTGAGACATATTTGAACACGTCTCCCGATCACATGGTTGATCATACTCTAGGTTCCACATGCATGTTTTAGCTGAAGAAAGAATACCTTAAACCTGGGTAGTTGAAACCCGTGGAATCGGTACCATGCAATATGACTTCAAAGGGTCTTCATTTGTTCACCGAACCTCTCCAATCCTATCACTGCTGCGTTTATGCCCCTGTACACATGCTTGATTCTCTTTCGGAGACATAGCAATCCATAGGTTTTAAGATACTTACTAGTCAGGTACATTCTTAGGCGTTTAATATGCGGTGTTGAGTCCATTTCGTTGAGCAAGGATTAGCACTTTTCTATTACATATTTGGCTTAAGGAACTTTATCTGTACTCATTTCAATCTCTGGTTTTATGCAGCACCCCAACTCACCTTTACCCTTAAGCAAGCATAAGTTGGTTTTCTAAATTTGAGACCCTGTTCTGTTCTGTAATTCAGTTCCTGTGTAGCCAAGTTTACATTCCGTGTATTACTGATATCTTATGATGTTTCTTTTTCTGTGTGACTTATTTCAGTTAGAATCATCATACCTGAATCCTCTCATTGTGTTACTAAGGGCCTATTGACATAGATTTCATTGCTGAGTGATATTGCTTTGTAAGTAAATACCACAACTTCTTTATCCATTTTTCACTTTCTGTGATACTGAACTTGTACTGTAAACGAGGTTCTTGTAAACAGAGCCATCCCAAACTTTGGGGTGGCTGTGTCTTTTTGATTTTAATTTCCCTAAGCTATAGGACCATAAGTGGAAGTGCCCTAGGCTCTGTTGCTTTGTTTTTTAGATGTTTCAGGAAACACCATACACTTCTCCCGAGTGTCTGTTGGCAATTTACATCCCGCCCATCAGCATAACAAGGCTCCCAGTTCTCCATGGCCTGTCCTGCCTTTCTGGATTTTACACTTTTTTCAGATGGCCCTTTTGACCGGGGGGAAGTGAGACTTCATTGTAGTGCAGATTTCCTTTGCAAGCTTGCTTGGTTGGCCAAAAAGGGCGTATGCGTTTTTTCCTGAATATATTCAGGAAAAAACGCATACGCCCTTTTGGGCCAAGTGCATCATTGTGGACGTTCTGCCTCTTTTCCTATGCTTTCAATGCAATTCCAGTCTACCTCCTGAAATCGGTTTCCTGCAATTCTGCCCCGCTTTCAAGTCCTCTTGGCAGCCTTACTTCAGTATATTTTTGGACGATAGCTGACATTTATAACTCTGCAGCTTTGTGAATTACAGTGCCCCTGAGCTCCTTTCTTCAACTCGCTTTCTGGTGAGCTGGCCGCAACACCGCAGGATGGCTTCAGGCCCTAATCTGGTTCCGGCATGGCACGCTGAGCCTTTGCTTAATTCCTCTTCCTGGTGGGAAATGAAAGTTAAATTTGCCCGTCCAGACACCTCCAGCTAGTCTCTCATTGGTTCTCGCTATTCCTGTTCATCTTCCGCAGAAATTGCAAACTGGGCCAAACAGGAGGTTAAAGGGACTGACTCTCCAAGTCGGGAGAGTGTTAGTAAAGCGTCTGGAATGTTGCACCCGAGTACCAGGGCACAAAAACTGAGACATATTTGAACATGTCTCCCGATCACATGGTTGATCATACTCTAGGTTCCACATGCATGTTTTAGCTGAAGGAAGAATACCTTAAAACTGGGTAGTTGAAACCTGTGGAATGGGTACCATGCAATATGACTTCAAAGGGTCTTCATTTGCTCACCGAACCTCTCCAATCCTATCACTGCTGCGTTTATGCCCCTGTACACATGCTTGATTCTCTTTCGGAGACATAGCAATCCATAGGTTTTAAGATATTTACTAGTCAGGTACATTCTTAGGCATTTAATGTGCGGTGTTGAGTCCATTTCGTTGAGCAAGGAGTAGCTCTTGTCTATTCCATATTTGGCTTAAGGAACTTTATCTGTGCTCATTTCAGTCTCTGGTTTTATGCAGCACCCCAACTCACCTTTACCCTTAAGCAAGCATAAGTTGGTTTTCTAAATTTGAGACCCTGTTCTGGTCTGTAATTCAGTTCCTGTGTAGCCAAGTTTACATTCCGTGTATTACTGATATCTTATGATGTTTCTTTTTCTGTGTGACTTATTTCAGTTAGAATCATCATACCTGAATCCACTCATTGTGCTGCTAAGGGCCTGATGACATAGATTTCATTGCTGAGTGATATTGCTTTGTAAGTAAATACCACAACTTCTTTATCCATTTTTCACTTTCTGCGGTGTTGACCTTGTACTGTAAACGAGGTTCTTGTAAACAGAGCCATTCCAAACTTTGGGGTGGCTGTGTCTTTTTGATGTTAATTTCCCTAAGCTATAGGACCATAAGTGGAAGTGCCCTAGGCTCTGTTGCTTTGTTTTTTAGATGTTTCAGGAAACACCATACACTTCTCCCGAGTGTCTGTTGGCAATTGACATCCCGCCCATCAGCATAACAAGGCTCCCAGTTCTCCATGGCCTGTCCTGCCTTTCTGGATTTTACACTTTTTTCAGATGGCCCTTTTGACCGGGGGGAAGTGAGACTTCATTGTAGTGCAGATTTCCTTTGCAAGTTTGCTTGGTTGGCCAAAAAGGGCGTATGCGTTTTTTCCTGAATATATTCAGGTAAAAAACGCATACGCCCTTTTTGGCCAAGTGCATCATTCTGGACGTTCTGCCTCTTTTCCTATGCTTTCAATGCAATTCCAGTCTACCTCCTGAAATCGGTTTCCTGCAATTCTGCCCCGCTTTCAAGTCCTCTTGGCAGCCTTACTTCAGTATATTTTTGGACGATAGGTGTCATTTATAACTCTGCAGGTTTGTGAATTACAGTGCCCCTGAGCTCCTTTCTTCAACTCACTTTCTTGTGAGCTGGCCGCAACACCACAGGATGGCTTCAGGCCCTAATCTGGTTCCGGCATGGCACGCTGAGCCTTTGGTTAATTCCTCTTCCTGGTGGGAAATGAGAGTTAAATTTGCCCGTCCAGACACCTCCAGCTAGTCTCTCATTGGTTCTCGCTATTCCTGTTCATCTTCCGCAGAAATTGCAAACTGGGCCAAACAGGAGGTTAAAGGCGCTGACTCTCCAAGTGGGGAGAGTGTTAGTAAAGCGTCTGGAATGTTGCATCCGAGTACCAGGGGAGGAAAACTGAGACATATTTTAACACGTCTCCCGTTCACACGGTTGATCATACTCTGGGTTACACATGCATGTTTTAGCTGAAGGAAGAATACCTTAAACCTGGAGAGTTGAGACCCGTGGAATGGATACCATGCAATATGACTTCAAAGGGTCTTCATTTGCTCACCGAACCTCTCCAATCTTATCACTGCTGCGTTTATGCCCCTGTACACACGCTTGATTCTCCTTTGGAGACATAGCAATCCATAGGTTTTAAGATACTTACTAGTCAGGTACATTCTTAGGCGTTTAATATGCGGTGTTGAGTCCATTTCGTTGAGCAAGGATTAGCACTTGTCTATTACATATTTGGCTTAAGGAACTTTATCTGTGCTCATTTCAATCTCTGGTTTTATGCAGCACCCCAACTCACCTTTACCCTTAGGCAAGCATAAGTTGGTTTTCTAAATTTGAGACCCTGTTCTGTTCTGTAATTCAGTTTCTGTGTAGCCAAGTTTACATTCCGTGTATTACTGATATCTTATGATGTTTCTTTTTCTGTGTGACTTATTTCAGTTAGAATCATCATACCTGAATCCACTCATTGTGCTACTAAGTGCCTATTGACATAGATTTCATTGCTGAGTGATATTGCTTTGTAAGTAAATACCACAACTTCTTTATCCATTTTTCACTTTCTGCGATGTTGATCTTGTACTGTAAACGAGGTTCTTGTAAACAGAGCCATCCCAAACTTTGGGGTGGCTGTGTCTTTTTGATTTTAATTTCCCTAAGCTATAGGACCATAAGTGGAAGTGCCCTAGGCTCTGTTGCTTTGTTTTTTAGATGTTTCAGGAAACACCATACACTTCTCCCGAGTGTCTGTTGGCAATTTACATCCCGCCCATCAGCATAACAAGGCTCCCAGTTCTCCATGGCCTGTCCTGCCTTTCTCGATTTTACACTTTTTTCAGATGGCCCTTTTGACCGGGGGGAAGTGAGACTTCATTGTAGTGCAGATTTCCATTGCAAACTTGCTTGGTTGGCCAAAAAGGGTGTATGCGTTTTTTCCTGAATATATTCAGGAAAAAACGCATACGCCCTTTTTGGCCAAGTGCATCATTGTGGACTTTCTGCCTCTTTTCCTATGCTTTCAATGCAATTGCAGTCTACCTCCTGAAATCGGTTTCCTGCAATTCTGCCCCGCTTTCAAGTCCTCTTGGCAGCCTTACTTCAGTATATTTTTGGACGATAGCTGTCATTTATAACTCTGCAGGTTTGTGAATTACAGTGCCCCTGAGCTCCTTTCTTCAACTCACTTTCTTGTGAGCTGGCCGCAACACCGCAGGATGGCTTCAGGCCCTAATCTGGTGCCGGCACGGCACGTTGAGCCTTTGGTTAATTCCTCTTCCTGGTGGGAAATGAGAGTTAAATTTGCCCGTCCAGACACCTCCAGCTAGTCTCTCATTGGTTCTCACTATTCCTGTTCATCTTCCGCAGAAATTGCAAACTGGGCCAAACAGGAGGTTAAAGGGACTGACTCTCCAAGTCGGGAGAGTGTTAGTAAAGCGTCTGGAATGTTGCACCCGAGTACCAGGGTACGAAAACTGAGACATATTTGAACACGTCTCCCGATCACATGGTTGATCATACTCTAGGTTCCACATGCATGTTTTAGCTGAAGAAAGAATACCTTAAACCTGGGTAGTTGAAACCCGTGGAATCCGTACCATGCAATATGACTTCAAAGGGTCTTCATTTGCTCACCGAACCTCTCCAATCCTATCACTGCTGCGTTTATGCCCCTGTACACATGCTTGATTCTCTTTCGGAGACATAGCAATCCATAGGTTTTAAGATACTTACTAGTCAGGTACATTCTTAGGCGTTTAATATGCGGTGTTGAGTCCATTTCGTTGAGCAAGGATTAGCACTTGTCTATTACATATTTGGCTTAAGGAACTTTATCTGTGCTCATTTCAATCTCTGGTTTTATGCAGCACCCCAACTCACCTTTACCCTTAAGCAAGCATAAGTTGGTTTTCTAAATTTGAGACCCTGTTCTCTTCTGGAATTCAGTTCCTGTGTAGCCAAGTTTACATTCCGTGTATTAGTGATATCTTATGATGTTTCTTTTTCTGTGTGACTTATTTCAGTTAGAATCATCGTACCTGAATCCACTCATTGTGCTGCTATGGGCCTGATGACATAGATTTCATTGCTGAGTGATACTGCATTGTACGTAAGTACCACAAGTTCTTTATCCATTTTTCACTTTCTGTGATATTGAACTTGTACAGTAAATGAGGTTCTTGTAAACAGAGGCGTCCCAAACTTTGGGGTGGCTGTCTTTTTGATTTTAATTTCCCTAAGCTATAGGACCATAAGTGGAAGTGCCCTAGGCTCTGTTGCTTTGTTTTTTAGATGTTTCAGGAAACACCATACACTTCTCCAGAGTGTCTGTTGGCAATTTACATCCCGCCCATCAGCATAACAAGGCTCCCAGTTCTCCATGGCCTGTCCTGCCTTTCTGGATTTTACACTTTTTTCAGATGGCCCTTTTGACCTGGGGGAAGTGAGACTTCATTGTAGTGCAGATTTCCTTTGCAAGTTTGCTTGGTTGGCCAAAAAGGGCGTATGCGTTTTTTCCTGAATATATTCAGGAAAAAACGCATACGCACTTTTGGGCCAAGTGCATCATTGTGGACGTTCTGCCTCTTTTCCAATGCTTTCAATGCAATTCCAGTCTACCTCCTGAAATCGGTTTCCTGCAATTCTGCCCCGCTTTCAAGTCCTCTTGGCAGCCTTACTTCAGTATATTTTTGGACGATAGCTGTCATTTATAACTCTGCAGGTTTGTGAATTACAGTGCCCCTGAGCTCCTTTCTTCAACTCGCTTTCTGGTGAGCTGGCCGCAACACCGCAGGATGGCTTCAGGCCCTAATCTGGTTCCGGCATGGCACGCTGAGCCTTTGCTTAATTCCTCTTCCTGGTGGGAAATGAGAGTTAAATTTGCCCGTCCAGACACCTCCAGCTAGTCTCTCATTGGTTCTCGCTATTCCTGTTCATCTTCCGCAGAAATTGCAAACTGGGCCAAACAGGAGGTTAAAGGGACTGACTCTCCAAGTCGGGAGAGTGTTAGTAAAGCGTCTGGAATGTTGCACCCGAGTACCAGGGTACGAAAACTGAGACATATTTGAACACGTCTCCCGATCACATGGTTGATCATACTCTAGGTTCCACATGCATGTTTTAGCTGAAGAAAGAATACCTTAAACCTGGGTAGTTGAAACCCGTGGAATCGGTACCATGCAATATGACTTCAAAGGGTCTTCATTTGTTCACCGAACCTCTCCAATCCTATCACTGCTGCGTTTATGCCCCTGTACACATGCTTGATTCTCTTTCGGAGACATAGCAATCCATAGGTTTTAAGATACTTACTAGTCAGGTACATTCTTAGGCGTTTAATATGCGGTGTTGAGTCCATTTCGTTGAGCAAGGATTAGCACTTTTCTATTACATATTTGGCTTAAGGAACTTTATCTGTGCTCATTTCAATCTCTGGTTTTATGCAGCACCCCAACTCACCTTTACCCTTAAGCAAGCATAAGTTGGTTTTCTAAATTTGAGACCCTGTTCTGTTCTGTAATTCAGTTCCTGTGTAGCCAAGTTTACATTCCGTGTATTACTGATATCTTATGATGTTTCTTTTTCTGTGTGACTTATTTCAGTTAGAATCATCATACCTGAATCCTCTCATTGTGCTACTAAGGGCCTATTGACATAGATTTCATTGCTGAGTGATATTGCTTTGTAAGTAAATACCACAACTTCTTTATCCATTTTTCACTTTCTGTGATACTGAACTTGTACTGTAAATGAGGTTTTTGTAAACAGAGCCATCCCAAACTTTGGGGTGGCTGTGTCTTTTTGATTTTAATTTCCCTAAGCTATAGGACTATAAGTGGAAGTGCCCTAGGCTCTGTTGCTTTGTTTTTTAGATGTTTCAGGAAACACCATACACTTCTCCCGAGTGTCTGTTGGCAATTTACATCCCGCCCATCAGCATAACAAGGCTCCCAGTTCTCCATGGCCTGTCCTGCCTTTCTGGATTTTACACTTTTTTCAGATGGCCCTTTTGACCGGGGGGAAGTGAGACTTCATTGTAGTGCAGATTTCCTTTGCAAGCTTGCTTGGTTGGCCAAAAAGGGCGTATGCGTTTTTTCCTGAATATATTCAGGAAAAAACGCATACGCCCTTTTGGGCCAAGTGCATCATTGTGGACGTTCTGCCTCTTTTCCTATGCTTTCAATGCAATTCCAGTCTACCTCCTGAAATCGGTTTCCTGCAATTCTGCCCCGCTTTCAAGTCCTCTTGGCAGCCTTACTTCAGTATATTTTTGGACGATAGCTGACATTTATAACTCTGCAGCTTTGTGAATTACAGTGCCCCTGAGCTCCTTTCTTCAACTCGCTTTCTGGTGAGCTGGCCGCAACACCGCAGGATGGCTTCAGGCCCTAATCTGGTTCCGGCATGGCACGCTGAGCCTTTGCTTAATTCCTCTTCCTGGTGGGAAATGAAAGTTAAATTTGCCCGTCCAGACACCTCCAGCTAGTCTCTCATTGGTTCTCGCTATTCCTGTTCATCTTCCGCAGAAATTGCAAACTGGGCCAAACAGGAGGTTAAAGGGACTGACTCTCCAAGTCGGGAGAGTGTTAGTAAAGCATCTGGAATGTTGCACCCGAGTACCAGGGCACAAAAACTGAGACATATTTGAACACGTCTCCCGATCACATGGTTGATCATACTCTAGGTTCCACATGCATGTTTTAGCTGAAGGAAGAATACCTTAAAACTGGGTAGTTGAAACCTGTGGAATGGGTACCATGCAATATGACTTCAAAGGGTCTTCATTTGCTCACCGAACCTCTCCAATCCTATCACTGCTGCGTTTATGCCCCTGTACACATGCTTGATTCTCTTTCGGAGACATAGCAATCCATAGGTTTTAAGATATTTACTAGTCAGGTACATTCTTAGGCATTTAATGTGCGGTGTTGAGTCCATTTCGTTGAGCAAGGAGTAGCTCTTGTCTATTCCATATTTGGCTTAAGGAACTTTATCTGTGCTCATTTCAGTCTCTGGTTTTATGCAGCACCCCAACTCACCTTTACCCTTAAGCAAGCATAAGTTGGTTTTCTAAATTTGAGACCCTGTTCTGGTCTGTAATTCAGTTCCTGTGTAGCCAAGTTTACATTCCGTGTATTACTGATATCTTATGATGTTTCTTTTTCTGTGTGACTTATTTCAGTTAGAATCATCATACCTGAATCCACTCATTGTGCTGCTAAGGGCCTGATGACATAGATTTCATTGCTGAGTGATATTGCTTTGTAAGTAAATACCACAACTTCTTTATCCATTTTTCACTTTCTGCGGTGTTGACCTTGTACTGTAAACGAGGTTCTTGTAAACAGAGCCATTCCAAACTTTGGGGTGGCTGTGTCTTTTTGATGTTAATTTCCCTAAGCTATAGGACCATAAGTGGAAGTGCCCTAGGCTCTGTTGCTTTGTTTTTTAGATGTTTCAGGAAACACCATACACTTCTCCCGAGTGTCTGTTGGCAATTTACATCCCGCCCATCAGCATAACAAGGCTCCCAGTTCTCCATGGCCTGTCCTGCCTTTCTGGATTTTACACTTTTTTCAGATGGCCCTTTTGACCGGGTGGAAGTGAGACTTCATTGTAGTGCAGATTTCCTTTGCAAGTTTGCTTGGTTGGCCAAAAAGGGCGTATGCGTTTTTTCCTGAATATATTCAGGTAAAAAACGCATACGCCCTTTTTGGCCAAGTGCATCATTGTGGACGTTCTGCCTCTTTTCCTATGCTTTCAATGCAATTCCAGTCTACCTCCTGAAATCGGTTTCCTGCAATTCTGCCCCGCTTTCAAGTCCTCTTGGCAGCCTTACTTCAGTATATTTTTGGACGATAGGTGTCATTTATAACTCTGCAGGTTTGTGAATTACAGTGCCCCTGAGCTCCTTTCTTCAACTCACTTTCTTGTGAGCTGGCCGCAACACCACAGGATGGCTTCAGGCCCTAATCTGGTTCCGGCACGGCACGCTGAGCCTTTGGTTAATTCCTCTTCCTGGTGGGAAATGAGAGTTAAATTTGCCCGTCCAGACACCTCCAGCTAGTCTCTCATTGGTTCTCGCTATTCCTGTTCATCTTCCGCAGAAATTGCAAACTGGGCCAAACAGGAGGTTAAAGGCGCTGACTCTCCAAGTGGGGAGAGTGTTAGTAAAGCGTCTGGAATGTTGCATCCGAGTACCAGGGGAGGAAAACTGAGACATATTTGAACACGTCTCCCGTTCACACGGTTGATCATACTCTGGGTTCCACATGCATGTTTTAGCTGAAGGAAGAATACCTTAAACCTGGAGAGTTGAGACCCGTGGAATGGATACCATGCAATATGACTTCAAAGGGTCTTCATTTGCTCACCGAACCTCTCCAATCTTATCACTGCTGCGTTTATGCCCCTGTACACACGCTTGATTCTCCTTTGGAGACATAGCAATCCATAGGTTTTAAGATACTTACTAGTCAGGTACATTCTTAGGCGTTTAATATGCGGTGTTGAGTCCATTTCGTTGAGTAAGGAGTAGCTCTTGTCTATTCCATATTTGGCTTAAGGAACTTTATCTGTGCTCATTTCAATCTCTGGTTTTATGCAGCACCCCAAATCTCCTTTCCCCTTAAGCAAGCATAAGTTGGTTTTCTAAATTTGAGACCCTGTTCTGTTTTGGAATTCAGTTCCTGAGTAGCCAAGTTTACATTCCGTGTATTAGTGATATCTTATGATGTTTCTTTTTCTGTGTGACTTATTTCAGTTAGAATCATCGTACCTGAATCCACTCATTATGCTGCTATGGGCCTGATGACATAGATTTTATTGCTGAGTGATCCTGCATTGTACGTAAGTACCACAAGTTCTTTATCCATTTTTCACTTTCTGTGACATTGAACTTGTACGGTAAACGAGGTTCTTGTAAACAGAGGCATCCCAAACTTTGGGGTGGCTGTGTCTTTTTGATTTTAATTTCCCTAAGCTATAGGACCATAAGTGGAAGTGCCCTAGGCTCTGTTGCTTTGTTTTTTAGATGTTTCAGGAAACACCATACACTTCTCCCGAGTGTCTGTTGGCAATTTACATCCCGCCCATCAGCATAACAAGGCTCCCAGTTCTCCATGGCCTGTCCTGCCTTTCTGGATTTTACACTTTTTTCAGATGGCCCTTTTGACCGGGGGGAAGTGAGACTTCATTGTAGTGCAGATTTCCTTTGCAAGTTTGCTTGGTTGGCCAAAAAGGGCGTATGCGTTTTTTCCTGAATATATTCAGGTAAAAAACGCATACGCCCTTTTTGGCCAAGTGCATCATTGTGGACGTTCTGCCTCTTTTCCTATGCTTTCAATGCAATTCCAGTCTACCTCCTGAAATTGGTTTCCTGCAATTCTGCCCCGCTTTCAAGTCCTCTTGGCAGCCTTACTTCAGTATATTTTTGGACGATAGCTGTCATTTATAACTCTGCAGGTTTGTGAATTACAGTGCCCCTGAGCTCCTTTCTTCAACTCACTTTCTTGTGAGCTGGCCGCAACACCGCAGGATGGCTTCAGGCCCTAATCTGGTTCCGGCACGGCATGCTGAACCTTTGGTTAATTCCTCTTCCTGGTGGGAAATGAGAGTTAAATTTGCCCGTCCAGACACCTCCAGCTAGTCTCTCATTGGTTCTCGCTATTCCTGTTCATCTTCCGCAGAAATTGCAAACTGGGCCAAACAGGAGGTTAAAGGCGCTGACTCTCCAAGTGGGGAGAGTGTTAGTAAAGCGTCTGGAATGTTGCATCCGAGTACCAGGGGAGGAAAACTGAGACATATTTGAACACGTCTCCCGTTCACACGGTTGATCATACTCTGGGTTCCACATGCATGTTTTAGCTGAAGGAAGAATACCTTAAACCTGGAGAGTTGAGACCCGTGGAATGGGTACCATGCAATATGACTTCAAAGGGTCTTCATTTGCTCACCGAACCTCTCCAATCCTATCACTGCTGCATTTATGCCCCTGTACACACGCTTGATTCTCCTTTGGAGACATAGCAATCCATAGGTTTTAAGATACTTACTAGTCAGGTACATTCTTAGGCGTTTAATATGCGGTGTTGAGTCCATTTCGTTGAGCAAGGAGTAGCTCTTGTCTATTCCATATTTGGCTTAAGGAACTTTATCTGTGCTCATTTCAATCTCTGGTTTTATGCAGCACCCCAAATCACCTTTCCCCTTAAGCAAGCATAAGTTGGTTTTCTAAATTTGAGACCCTGTTCTGTTTTGGAATTCAGTTCCTGTGTAGCCAAGTTTACATTCCGTGTATTAGTGATATCTTATGATGTTTCTTTTTCTGTGTGACTTATTTCAGTTAGAATCATCGTACCTGAATCCACTCATTATGATGCTACGGGACTGATGACATAGATTTCATTGCTGAGTGATACTGCATTGTACGTATGTACCACAAGTTCTTTATCCATTTTTCACTTTCTGTGATATTGAACTTGTACGGTAAACGAGGTTCTTGTAAACAGAGGCGTTCCAAATTTGGGGTGGCTGTGTCTTTTTGATTTTAATTTCCCTAAGCTATAGGACCATAGGTGGAAGTGCCCTAGGCTCTGTTGCTTTGTTTTTTAGATGTTTCAGGAAACACCATACACTTCTCCCGAGTGTCTGTTGGCAATTTACATCCCGCCCATCAGCATAACAAGGCTCCCAGTTCTCCATGGCCTGTCCTGCCTTTCTGGATTTTACACTTTTTTCAGATGGCCCTTTTGACCTTGGGCAAGTGAGACTTCATTGTAGTGCAGGTTTCCTTTGCAAGTTTGCTTGGTTGGCCAAAAAGGGTGTATGCGTTTTTTCCTGAATATATTCAGGAAAAAACGCATACGCCCTTTTTGGCCAAGTGCATCATTGTGGACTTTCTGCCTCTTTTCCTATGCTTTCAATGCAATTGCAGTCTACCTCCTGAAATCGGTTTCCTGCAATTCTGCCCCGCTTTCAAGTCCTCTTGGCAGCCTTACTTCATTATATTTTTGGACGATAGCTGTCATTTATAACTCTGCAGGTTTGTGAATTACAGTGCCCCTGAGCTCCTTTCTTCAACTCACTTTCTTGTGAGCTGGCCGCAACACCGCAGGATGGCTTCAGGCCCTAATCTGGTGCCGGCACGGCACGTTGAGCCTTTGGTTAATTCCTCTTCCTGGTGGGAAATGAGAGTTAAATTTGCCCGTCCAGACACCTCCAGCTAGTCTCTCATTGGTTCTCACTATTCCTGTTCATCTTCCGCAGAAATTGCAAACTCGGCCAAACAGGAGGTTAAAGGGACTGACTCTCCAAGTCGGGAGAGTGTTAGTAAAGCGTCTGGAATGTTGCACCCGAGTACCAGGGTACGAAAACTGAGACATATTTGAACACGTCTCCCGATCACATGGTTGATCATACTCTAGGTTCCACATGCATGTTTTAGCTGAAGAAAGAATACCTTAAACCTGGGTAGTTGAAACCCGTGGAATGGGTACCATGCAATATGACTTCAAAGGGTCTTCATTTGCTCACCGAACCTCTCCAATCCTATCACTGCTGCCTTTATGCCCCTGTACACATGCTTGATTCTCTTTCGGAGACATAGCAATCCATAGGTTTTAAGATACTTACTAGTCAGGTACATTCTTAGGCGTTTAATATGCGGTGTTCAGTCCATTTCGTTGAGCAAGGATTAGCACTTGTATATTACATATTTGGCTTAAGGAACTTTATCTGTGCTCATTTCAATCTCTGGTTTTATGCAGCACCCCAACTCACCTTTACCCTTAAGCAAGCATAAGTTGGTTTTCTAAATTTGAGACCCTGTTCTGTTCTGTAATTCAGTTTCTGTGTAGCCAAGTTTACATTCCGTGTATTACTGATATCTTATGATGTTTCTTTTTCTGTGTGACTTATTTCAGTTAGAATCATCATACCTGAATCCACTCATTGTGCTACTAAGGGCCTATTGACATAGATTTCATTGCTGAGTGATATTGCTTTGTAAGTAAATACCACAACTTCTTTATCCATTTTTCACTTTCTGCGATGTGGAACTTGTACTGTAAACGCGGTTCTTGTAAACAGAGCCATCCCAAACTTTGGGGTGGCTGTGTCTTTTTGATTTTAATTTCCCTAAGCTATAGGACCATAAGTGGAAGTGCCCTAGGCTCTGTTGCTTTGTTTTTTAGATGTTTCAGGAAACACCATACACTTCTCCAGAGTGTCTGTTGGCAATTTACATCCCGCCCATCAGCATAACAAGGCTCCCAGTTCTCCATGGCCTGTCCTGCCTTTCTGGATTTTACACTTTTTTCAGATGGCCCTTTTGACTGGGGGGAAGTGAGACTTCATTGTAGTGCAGATTTCCTTTGCAAACTTGCTTGGTTGGCCAAAAAGGGCGTATGCGTTTTTTCCTGAATATATTCAGGAAAAAACGCATACGCCCTTTTTGGCCAAGTGCATCATTGTGGACGTTCTGCCTCTTTTCCTATGCTTTCAATGCAATTCCAGTCTACCTCCTGAAATCGGTTTCCTGCAATTCTGCACCGCTTTCAAGTCCTCTTGGCAGCCTTACTTCAGTATATTTTTGGACCATAGCTGTCATTTATAACTCTGCAGGTTTGTGAATTACAGTGCCCCTGAGCTCCTTTCTTCAACTCACTTTCTTGTGAGCTGGCCGCAACACCGCAGGATGGCTTCAGGCCCTAATCTGGTGCCGGCATGGCACGTTGAGCCTTTGGTTAATTCCTCTTCCTGGTGGGAAATGAGAGTTAAATTTGCCCTTCCAGACACCTCCAGCTAGTCTCTCATTTGTTCTCACTATTCCTGTTCATCTTCCGCAGAAATTGCAAACTGGGCCAATCAGGAGGTTAAAGGGACTGACTCTCCAAGTCGGGAGAGTGTTAGTAAAGAGTCTGGAATGTTGCACCCGAGTACCAGGGTACGAAAACTGAGACATATTTGAACACGTCTCCCGATCACATGGTTGATCATACTCTAGGTTCCACATGCATGTTTTAGCTGAAGAAAGAATACCTTAAACCTGGGTAGTTGAAACCCGTGGAATGGGTACCATGCAATATGACTTCAAAGGGTCTTCATTTGCTCACCGAACCTCTCCAATCCTATCACTGCTGCCTTTATGCCCCTGTACACATGCTTGATTCTCTTTCGGAGACATAGCAATCCATAGGTTTTAAGATACTTACTAGTCAGGTACATTCTTAGGCGTTTAATATGCGGTGTTCAGTCCATTTCGTTGAGCAAGGATTAGCACTTGTATATTACATATTTGGCTTAAGGAACTTTATCTGTGCTCATTTCAATCTCTGGTTTTATGCAGCACCCCAACTCACCTTTACCCTTAAGCAAGCATAAGTTGGTTTTCTAAATTTGAGACCCTGTTCTGTTCTGTAATTCAGTTTCTGTGTAGCCAAGTTTACATTCCGTGTATTACTGATATCTTATGATGTTTCTTTTTCTGTGTGACTTATTTCAGTTAGAATCATCATACCTGAATCCACTCATTGTGCTACTAAGGGCCTATTGACATAGATTTCATTGCTGAGTGATATTGCTTTGTAAGTAAATACCACAACTTCTTTATCCATTTTTCACTTTCTGCGATGTGGAACTTGTACTGTAAACGCGGTTCTTGTAAACAGAGCCATCCCAAACTTTGGGGTGGCTGTGTCTTTTTGATGTTAATTTCCCTAAGCTATAGGACCATAAGTGGAAGTGCCCTAGGCTCTGTTGCTTTGTTTTTTAGATGTTTCAGGAAACACCATACACTTCTCCCGAGTGTCTGTTGGCAATTTACATCCCGCCCATCAGCATAACAAGGCTCCCAGTTCTCCATGGCCTGTCCTGACTTTCTGGATTTTACACTTTTTTCAGATGGCCCTTTTGACTGGGGGGAAGTGAGACTTCATTGTAGTGCAGATTTCCTTTGCAAACTTGCTTGGTTGGCCAAAAAGGGCGTATGCGTTTTTTCCTGAATATATTCAGGAAAAAACGCATACGCCCTTTTTGGCCAAGTGCATCATTGTGGACGTTCTGCCTCTTTTCCTATGCTTTCAATGCAATTCCAGTCTAACTCCTGAAATCGGTTTCCTGCAATTCTGCACCGCTTTCAAGTCCTCTTGGCAGCCTTACTTCAGTATATTTTTGGACGATAGCTGTCATTTATAACTCTGCAGGTTTGTGAATTACAGTGCCCCTGAGCTCCTTTCTTCAACTCACTTTCTTGTGAGCTGGCCGCAACACCGCAGGATGGCTTCAGGCCCTAATCTGGTTCCGGCACGGCACGCTGAGCCTTTGGTTAATTCCTCTTCCTGGTGGGAAATGAGAGTTAAATTTGCCCGTCCAGACACCTCCAGCTAGTCTCTCATTGGTTCTCGCTATTCCTGTTCATCTTCCGCAGAAATTGCAAACTGAGCCAAACAGGAGGTTAAAGGCGCTAACTCTCCAAGTGGGGAGAGTGTTAGTAAAGCGTCTGGTATGTTGCACCCGAGTACCAGGGTAGGAAAACTGAGACATATTTGAACACGTCTCCCGTTCACACGGTTGATCATACTCTGGGTTCCACATGCATGTTTTAGCTGAAGGAAGAATACCTTAAACCTGGGTAGTTGCAACCTGTGGAATGGGTACCATGCAATATGACTTCAAAGGGTCTTCATTTGCTCACCGAACCTCTCCAATCCTATCACTGCTGCGTTTATGCCCCTGTACACATGCTTGATTCTCTTTTGGAGACATAGCAATCCATAGGTTTTAAGATATTTACTAGTCAGGTACATTCTTAGGCATTTAATGTACGGTGTTGAGTCCATTTCGTTGAGCAAGGAGTAGCTCTTGTCTATTCCATATTTGGCTTAAGTAACTTTATCTGTGCTCATTTCAGTCTCTGGTTTTATGCAGCACCCCAACTCACATTTACCCTTAAGCAAGCATAAGTTGGTTTTCTAAATTTGAGACCCTGTTCTGTTTTGGAATTCAGTTCCTGTGTAGCCAAGTTTACATTCCGTGTATTACTGATATCTTATGATGTTTCTTTTTCTGTGTGACTTATTTCAGTTAGAATCATCATACCTGAATCCACTCATTGTGCTGATAAGGGCCTGATGACATAGATTTCATTGCTGAGTGATATTGCTTTGTAAGTAAATACCACAACTTCTTTATCCATTTTTCACTTTCTGCGATGTTGAACGTGTACTGTAAACGAAGTTCTTGTAAACAGAGCCGTTCCAAACTTTGGGGTGGCTGTGTCTTTTTGATTTTAATTTCCCTAAGCTATAGGACCATAAGTGGAAGTGCCCTAGGCTCTGTTGCTTTGTTTTTTAGATGTTTCAGGAAACACCATACACTTCTCCCGAGTGTCTGTTGGCAATTTACATCCCGCCCATCAGCATAACAAGGCTCCCAGTTCTCCATGGCCTGTCCTGCCTTTCTGGATTTTAAACTTTTTTCAGATGGCCCTTTTGACCTGGGGGAAGTGAGACTTCATTGTAGTGCAGATTTCCTTTGCAAGTTTGCTTGGTTGGCCAAAAAGGGTGTATGCGTTTTTTCCTGAATATATTCAGGAAAAAATGCATACGCCCTTTTTGGCCAAGTGCATCATTGTGGACGTTCTGCCTCTTTTCCTATGCTTTCAATGCAATTCCAGTCTACCTCCTGAAATCGGTTTCCTGCAATTCTGCCCCGCTTTCAAGTCCTCTTGGCAGCCTTACTTCAGTATATTTTTGGACGATAGCTGTCATTTATAATTCTGCAGCTTTGTGACTTACAGTGCCCCTGAGCTCCTTTCTTCAACTCGCTTTCTTGTGAGCTGGCCGCAACACCGCAGGATGGCTTCAGGCCCTAATCTGGTGCCGGCACGGCACGTTGAGCCTTTGGTTAATTCCTCTTCCTGGTGGGAAATGAGAGTTAAATTTGCCCGTCCAGACACCTCCAGCTAGTCTCTCATTGGTTCTCGCTATTCCTGTTCATCTTCCGCAGAAATTGCAAACTGGGCCAAACAGGAGGTTAAAGGGACTGACTCTCCAAGTCGGGAGAGTGTTAGTAAAGCGTCTGGAATGTTGCACCCGAGTACCAGGGTACGAAAACTGAGACATATTTGAACACGTCTCCCGATCACATGGTTGATCATACTCTAGGTTCCACATGCATGTTTTAGCTGAAGAAAGAATACCTTAAACCTGGGTAGTTGAAACCCGTGGAATGGGTACCGTGCAATATGACTTCAAAGGGTCTTCATTTGCTCACCGAACCTCTCCAATCCTATCACTGCTGCGTTTATGCCCCTGTACACATGCTTGATTCTCTTTCGGAGACATAGCAATCCATAGGTTTTAAGATACTTACTAGTCAGGTACATTCTTAGGCGTTTAATATGCGGTGTTGAGTCCATTTCGTTGAGCAAGGATTAGCACTTGTCTATTCCATATTTGGCTTAAGGAACTTTATCTGTGCTCATTTCAATCTCTGGTTTTATGCAGCACCCCAACTCACCTTTCCCCTTAAGCAAGCATAAGTTGGTTTTCTAAATTTGAGACCCTGTTCTGTTCTGTAATTCAGTTTCTGTGTAGCCAAGTTTACATTCCATGTATTACTGATATCTTATGATGTTTCTTTTTCTGTGTGACTTATTTCAGTTAGAATCATCATACCTGAATCCACTCATTGTGCTACTAAGGGCCTATTGACATAGATTTCATTGCTGAGTGATATTGCTTTGTAAGGAAATACCACAACTTCTTTATCCATTTTTCACTTTCTGCGATGTTGAACTTGTACTGTAAACGAGGTTCTTGTAAACAGAGCCATCCCAAACTTTGGGGTGGCTGTGTCTTTTTGATTTTAATTTCCCTAAGCTATAGGACCATAAGTGGAAGTGCCCTAGGCTCTGTTGCTTTGTTTTTTAGATGTTTCAGGAAACACCATACACTTCTCCCGAGTGTCTGTTGGCAATTTACATCCCGCCCATCAGCATAACAAGGCTCCCAGTTCTCCATGGCCTGTCCTGCTTTTCTGGATTTTACACTATTTTCAGATGGCCCTTTTGACCGGGGGGAAGTGAGACTTCATTGTAGTGCAGATTTCCTTTGCAAGCTTGCTTGGTTGGCCAAAAAGGGCGTATGCGTTTTTTCCTGAATATATTCAGGAAAAAACGCATACGCCCTTTTTGCCAAGTGCATCATTGTGGACGTTCTGCCTCTTTTCCTATGCTTTCAATGCAATTCCAGTCTACCTCCTGAAATCGGTTTCCTGCAATTCTGCCCCGCTTTCAAGTCCTCTTGGCAGCCTTACTTCAGTATATTTTTGGACGATAGCTGTCATTTATAACTCTGCAGGTTTGTGAATTACAGTGCCCCTGAGCTCCTTTCTTCAACTCGCTTTCTTTTGAGCTGGCCGCAACACCACAGGATGGCTTCAGGCCCTAATCTAGTTCCGGCACGGCACGCTGAGCCTTTGGTTATTTCCTCTTCCTGGTGGGAAATGAGAGTTAAATTTGCCCGTCCAGACACCTCCAGCTAGTCTCTCATTGGTTCTCGCTATTCCTGTTCATCTTCCGGAGAAATTGCAAACTGAGCCAAACAGGAGGTTAAAGGCGCTGACTCTCCAAGTGGGGAGAGTGTTAGTAAAGCGTCTGGAATGTTGCACCCGAGTACCAGGGGAGGAAAACTGAGACATATTTGAATACGTCTCCCGTTCACACGGTTGATCATACTCTGGGTTCCACATGCATGTTTTAGCTGAAGGAAGAATACCTTAAACCTGGAGAGTTGAGACCCGTGGAATGGGTACCATGCAATATGACTTCAAAGGGTCTTCATTTGCTAACCGAACCTCTCCAATCCTATCACTGCTGCGTTTATGCCCCTGTACACACGCTTGATTCTCTTTTGGAGACATAGCAATCCATAGGTTTTAAGATACTTACTAGTCAGGTACATTCTTAGGCGTTTAATATGGGGTGTTGAGTCCATATCGTTGAGCAAGGAGTAGCTTTTGTCTATTCCATATTTGGCTTAAGGAACTTTATCTGTGCTCATTTCAATCTCTGGTTTTATGCAGCACCCCAACTCACCTTTCCCCTTAAGCAAGCATAAGTTGGTTTTCTAAATTTGAGACCCTGTTCTGTTTTGGAATTCAGTTGCTGTGTAGCCAAGTTTACATTCTGTGTATTAGTGATATCTTATGATGTTTCTTTTTCTGTGTGACTTATTTCAGTTAGAATCATCGTACCTGAATCCACTCCTTATGCTGCTAAGGGCCTGATGACATAGATTTCATTGCTGAGTGATATTGCTTTGTAAGTAAATACCACAACTTCTTTATCCATTTTTCACTTTGTGTGATACTGAACATGTACAGTAAACGAGGTTCTTGTAAACAGAGGCGTCCCAAATTTTGGGGTGGCTGTGTCTTTTTGATTTTAATTTCCCTAAGCTATAGGACCATAAGTGGAAGTGCCCTAGGCTCTGTTGCTTTGTTTTTTAGATGTTTCAGGAAACACCATACACTTCTCCCGAGTGTCTGTTGGCAATTTACATCCCGCCCATCAGCATAACAAGGCTCCCAGTTCTCCATGGCCTGTCCTGCCTTTCTGGATTTTACACTTTGTTCAGATGGCCCTTTTGACCTGGGGGAAGTGAGACTTCATTGTAGTGCAGATTTCCTTTGCAAGCTTGCTTGGTTGGCCAAAAAGGGCGTATGCGTTTTTTCCTGAATATATTCAGGAAAAAACGCATACGCCCTTTTGGGCCAAGTGCATCATTGTGGACGTTCTGCCTCTTTTCCTATGCTTTCAATGCAATTCCAGTCTACCTCCTGAAATCGGTTTCCTGCAATTCTGCCCCGCTTTCAAGTCCTCTTGGCAGCCTTACTTCAGTATATTTTTGGACGATAGCTGTCATTTATAACTCTGCAGCTTTGTGAATTACAGTGCCCCTGAGCTCCTTTCTTCAACTCGCTTTCTGGTGAGCTGGCCGCAACACCGCAGGATGGCTTCAGGCCCTAATCTTGTTCCGGCATGGCACACTGAGCCTTTGCTTAATTCCTCTTCCTGGTGGGAAATGAGAGTTAAATTTTCCCGTCCAGACACCTCCAGCTAGTCTCTCATTGGCTCTCGCTATTCCTGTTCATCTTCCGCAGAAATTGCAAACTGGGCCAAACTGGAGGTTAAAGGGACTGACTCTCCAAGTCGGGAGAGTGTTAGTAAAGCGTCTGGAATGTTGCACCCGAGTACCAGGGTACGAAAACTGAGACATATTTGAACACGTCTCCCGATCACATGGTTGATCATACTCTAGGTTCCACATGCATGTTTTAGCTGAAGGAAGAATACCTTAAACCTGGGTAGTTGAAACCTGTGGAATGGGTACCATGCAATATGACTTCAAAGGGTCTTCATTTGCTCACCGAACCTCTCCAATCCTATCACTGCTGCGTTTATGCCCCTGTACACATGCTTGATTCTCTTTCGGAGACATAGCAATCCATACGTTTTAAGATATTTACTAGTCAGGTACATTCTTAGGCATTTAATGTGCGGTGTTGAGTCCATTTCGTTGAGCAAGGAGTAGCTCTTGTCTATTCCATATTTGGCTTAAGGAACTTTATCTATGCTCATTTCAGTCTCTGGTTTTATGCAGCACCCCAACTCACCTTTACCCTTAAGCAAGCATAAGTTGGTTTTCTAAATTTGAGACCCTGTTCTGGTCTGTAATTCAGTTCCTGTGTAGCCAAGTTTACATTCCGTGTATTACTGATATCTTATGATGTTTCTTTTTCTGTGTGACTTATTTCAGTTAGAATCATCATACCTGAATCCACTCATTGTGCTGCTAAGGGCCTGATGACATAGATTTCATTGCTGAGTGATATTGCTTTGTAAGTAAATACCACAACTTCTTTATCCATTTTTCACTTTCTGCGATGTTGAACTTGTACTGTAAACGAGGTTCTTGTAAACAGAGCCGTTCCAAACTGTGGGGTGGCTGTGTCTTTTTGATTTTAATTTCCCTAAGCTATAGGACCATAAGTGGAAGTGCCCTAGGCTCTGTTGCTTTGTTTTTTAGATGTTTCAGGAAACACCATACACTTCTCCCGAGTGTCTGTTGGCAATTTACATCCCGCCCATCAGCATAACAAGGCTCCCAGTTCTCCATGGCCTGTCCTGCCTTTCTGGATTTTACACTTTTTTCAGATGGCCCTTTTGACCTGGGGGAAGTGAGACTTCATTGTAGTGCAGGTTTCCTTTGCAAGTTTGCTTGGTTGGCCAAAAAGGGTGTATGCGTTTTTTCCTGAATATATTCAGGAAAAAATGCATACGCCCTTTTTGGCCAAGTGCATCATTGTGGACGTTCTGCCTCTTTTACTATGCTTTCAATGCAATTCCAGTCTACCTCCTGAAATCGGTTTCCTGCAATTCTGCCCCGCTTTCAAGTCCTCTTGGCAGCCTTACTTCAGTATATTTTTGGACGATAGCTGTCATTTATAACTCTGCAGGTTTGTGAATTACAGTGCCCCTGAGCTCCTTTCTTCAACTCGCTTTCTGGTGAGCTGGCCGCAACACCGCAGGATGGCTTCAGGCCCTAATCTGGTTCCGGCATGGCACGCTGAGCCTTTGCTTAATTCCTCTTCCTGGTGGGAAATGAAAGTTAAATTTGCCCGTCCAGACACCTCCAGCTAGTCTCTCATTGGTTCTCACTATTCCTGTTCATCTTCCGCAGAAATTGCAAACTGGGCCAAACAGGAGGTTAAAGGGACTGACTCTCCAAGTCGGGAGAGTGTTAGTAAAGAGTCTGGAATGTTGCACCCGAGTACCAGGGTACGAAAACTGAGACATATTTGAACACGTCTCCCGATCACATGGTTGATCATACTCTAGGTTCCACATGCATGTTTTAGCTGAAGAAAGAATACCTTAAAACTGGGTAGTTGAAACCCGTGGAATGGGTACCATGCAATTTGACTTCAAAGGGTCTTCATTTGCTCACCGAACCTCTCCAATCCTATCACTGCTGCCTTTATGGCCCTGTACACATGCTTGATTCTCTTTCGGAGACATAGCAATCCATAGGTTTTAAGATACTTACTAGTCAGGTACATTCTTAGGCGTTTAATATGCGGTGTTCAGTCCATTTCGTTGAGCAAGGATTAGCACTTGTATATTACATATTTGGCTTAAGGAACTTTATCTGTGCTCATTTCAATCTCTGGTTTTATGCAGCACCCCAACTCACCTTTACCGTTAAGCAAGCATAAGTTGGTTTTCTAAATTTGAGACCCTGTTCTGTTCTGTAATTCAGTTTCTGTGTAGCCAAGTTTACATTCCGTGTATTACTGATATCTTATGATGTTTCTTTTTCTGTGTGACTTATTTCAGTTAGAATCATCATACCTGAATCCACTCATTGTGCTACTAAGGGCCTATTGACATAGATTTCATTGCTGAGTGATATTGCTTTGTAAGTAAATACCACAACTTCTTTATCCATTTTTCACTTTCTGCGATGTGGAACTTGTACTGTAAACGCGGTTCTTGTAAACAGAGCCATCCCAAACTTTGGGGTGGCTGTGTCTTTTTGATGTTAATTTCCCTAAGCTATAGGACCATAAGTGGAAGTGCCCTAGGCTCTGTTGCTTTGTTTTTTAGATGTTTCAGGAAACACCATACACTTCTCCCGAGTGTCTGTTGGCAATTTACATCCCGCCCATCAGCATAACAAGGCTCCCAGTTCTCCATGGCCTGTCCTGACTTTCTGGATTTTACACTTTTTTCAGATGGCCCTTTTGACCTGGGGGAAGTGAGACTTCATTGTAGTGCAGATTTCCTTTGCAAGCTTGCTTGGTTGGCCAAAAAGGGCGTATGCGTTTTTTCCTGAATATATTTAGGAAAAAACGCATACGCCCTTTTTTGCCAAGTGCATCATTGTGGACGTTCTGCCTCTTTTCCTATGCTTTCAATGCAATTCCAGTCTACCTCCTGAAATCGGTTTCCTGCAATTCTGCCCCGCTTTCAAGTCCTCTTGGCAGCCTTACTTCAGTATATTTTTGGACGATAGCTGTCATTTATAATTCTGCAGCTTTGTGAATTACAGTGCCCCTGAGCTCCTTTCTTCAACTCGCTTTCTTGTGAGCTGGCCGCAACACCGCAGGATGGCTTCAGGCCCTAATCTGGTTCCGGCACGGCACGCTGAGCCTTTGGTTAATTCCTCTTCCTGGTGGGAAATGAGAGTTAAATTTGCCCGTCCAGACACCTCCAGCTAGTCTCTCATTGGTTCTCGCTATTCCTGTTCATCTTCCGCAGAAATTGCAAACTGTGCCAAACAGGAGGTTAAAGGCGCTGACTCTCCAAGTGGGGAGAGTGTTAGTAAAGCGTCTGGAATGTTGCACCCGAGTACCAGGGGAGGAAAACTGAGACATATTTGAACACGTCTCCCGTTCACACGGTTGATCATACTCTGGGTTCCACATGCATGTTTTAGCTGAAGGAAGAATACCTTAAACCTGGAGAGTTGAGACCCGTGGAATGGGTACCATGCAATATGACTTCAAAGGGTCTTCATTTGCTCACCGAACCTCTCCAATCCTATCACTGCTGCATTTATGCCCCTGTACACATGCTTGATTCTCTTTTGGAGACATAGCAATCCATAGGTTTTAAGATACTTACTAGTCAGGTACATTCTTAGGCGTTTAATATGGGGTGTTGAGTCCATTTCGTTGAGCAAGGAGTAGCTCTTGTCTATTCCATATTTGGCTTAAGGAACTTTATCTGTGCTCATTTCAGTCTCTGGTTTTATGCAGCACCCCAACTCACCTTTACCCTTAAGCAAGCATAAGTTGGTTTTCTAAATTTGAGACCCTGTTCTGTTTTGGAATTCAGTTCCTGTGTAGCCAAGTTTACATTCCGTGTATTACTGATATCTTATGATGTTTCTTTTTCTGTGTGACTTATTTCAGTTAGAATCATCATACCTGAATCCACTCATTGTGCTGCTAAGGGCCTGATGACATAGATTTCATTGCTGAGTGATATTGCTTTGTAAGTAAATACCACAACTTCTTTATCCATTTTTCACTTTCTGCGATGTTGAACGTGTACTGTAAACGAGGTTCTTGTAAACAGAGCCGTTCCAAACTTTGGGATGGCTGTGTCTTTTTGATTTTAATTTCCCTAAGCTATAGGACCATAAGTGGAAGTGCCCTAGGCTCTGTTGCTTTGTTTTTTAGATGTTTCAGGAAACACCATACACTTCTCCCGAGTGTCTGTTGGCAATTTACATCCCGCCCATCAGCATAACAAGGCTCCCAGTTCTCCATGGCCTGTCCTGCCTTTCTGGATTTTACACTTTTTTCAGATGGCCCTTTTGACCTGGGGGAAGTGAGACTTCATTGTAGTGCAGATTTCCTTTGCAAGTTTGCTTGGTTGGCCAAAAAGGGTGTATGCGTTTTTTCCTGAATATATTCAGGAAAAAATGCATACGCCCTTTTTGGCCAAGTGCATCATTGTGGACGTTCTGCCTCTTTTCCTATGCTTTCAATGCAATTCCAGTCTACCTCCTGAAATCGGTTTCCTGCAATTCTGCCCCGCTTTCAAGTCCTCTTGGCAGCCTTACTTCAGTATATTTTTGGACGATAGCTGTCACTTATAATTCTGCAGCTTTGTGAATTACAGTGCCCCTGAGCTCCTTTCTTCAACTCACTTTCTTGTGAGGTGGCCGCAACACCGCAGGATGGCTTCAGGCCCTAATCTGGTGCCGGCACGGCACGTTGAGCCTTTGGTTAATTCCTCTTCCTGGTGGGAAATGAGAGTTAAATTTGCCCGTCCAGACACCTCCAGCTAGTCTCTCATTGGTTCTCGCTATTCCTGTTCATCTTCCGCAGAAATTGCAAACTGGGCCAAACAGGAGGTTAAAGGGACTGACTCTCCAAGTCGGGAGAGTGTTAGTAAAGCGTCTGGAATGTTGCACCCGAGTACCAGGGTACGAAAACTGAGACATATTTGAACACGTCTCCCGATCACATGGTTGATCATACTCTAGGTTCCACATGCATGTTTTAGCTGAAGAAAGAATACCTTAAACCTGGGTAGTTGAAACCCGTGGAATGGGTACCGTACAATATGACTTCAAAGGGTCTTCATTTGCTCACCGAACCTCTCCAATCCTATCACTGCTGCGTTTATGCCCCTGTACACATGCTTGATTCTCTTTCGGAGACATAGCAATCCATAGGTTTTAAGATACTTACTAGTCAGGTACATTCTTAGGCGTTTAATATGCGGTGTTGAGTCCATTTCGTTGAGCAAGGATTAGCACTTGTCTATTCCATATTTGGCTTAAGGAACTTTATCTGTGCTCATTTCAATCTCTGGTTTTACGCAGCACCCCAACTCACCTTTCCCCTTAAGCAAGCATAAGTTGGTTTTCTAAATTTGAGACCCTGTTCTGTTCTGTAATTCAGTTTCTGTGTAGCCAAGTTTACATTCCATGTATTACTGATATCTTATGATGTTTCTTTTTCTGTGTGACTTATTTCAGTTAGAATCATCATACCTGAATCCACTCATTGTGCTACTAAGGGCCTATTGACATAGATTTCATTGCTGAGTGATATTGCTTTGTAAGGAAATACCACAACTTCTTTATCCATTTTTCACTTTCTGCGATGTTGAACTTGTACTGTAAACGAGGTTCTTGTAAACAGAGCCATCCCAAACTTTGGGGTGGCTGTGTCTTTTTGATTTTAATTTCCCTAAGCTATAGGACCATAAGTGGAAGTGCCCTAGGCTCTGTTGCTTTGTTTTTTAGATGTTTCAGGAAACACCATACACTTCTCCCGAGTGTCTGTTGGCAATTTACATCCCGCCCATCAGCATAACAAGGCTCCCAGTTCTCCATGGCCTGTCCTGCTTTTCTGGATTTTACACTATTTTCAGATGGCCCTTTTGACCGGGGGGAAGTGAGACTTCATTGTAGTGCAGATTTCCTTTGCAAGCTTGCTTGGTTGGCCAAAAAGGGCGTATGCGTTTTTTCCTGAATATATTCAGGAAAAAACGCATACGCCCTTTTTGCCAAGTGCATCATTGTGGACGTTCTGCCTCTTTTCCTATGCTTTCAATGCAATTCCAGTCTACCTCCTGAAATCAGTTTCCTGCAATTCTGCCCCGCTTTCAAGTCCTCTTGGCAGCCTTACTTCAGTATATTTTTGGACGATAGCTGTCATTTATAACTCTGCAGGTTTGTGAATTACAGTGCCCCTGAGCTCCTTTCTTCAACTCGCTTTCTTTTGAGCTGGCCGCAACACCACAGGATGGCTTCAGGCCCTAATCTGGTTCCGGCACGGCACGCTGAGCCTTTGGTTATTTCCTCTTCCTGGTGGGAAATGAGAGTTAAATTTGCCCGTCCAGACACCTCCAGCTAGTCTCTCATTGGTTCTCGCTATTCCTGTTCATCTTCCGGAGAAATTGCAAACTGAGCCAAACAGGAGGTTAAAGGCGCTGACTCTCCAAGTGGGGAGAGTGTTAGTAAAGCGTCTGGAATGTTGCACCCGAGTACCAGGGGAGGAAAACTGAGACATATTTGAATACGTCTCCCGTTCACACGGTTGATCATACTCTGGGTTCCACATGCATGTTTTAGCTGAAGGAAGAATCCCTTAAACCTGGAGAGTTGAGACCCGTGGAATGGGTACCATGCAATATGACTTCAAAGGGTCTTCATTTGCTCACCGAACCTCTCCAATCCTATCACTGCTGCGTTTATGCCCCTGTACACACGCTTGATTCTCTTTTGGAGACATAGCAATCCATAGGTTTTAAGATACTTACTAGTCAGGTACATTCTTAGGCGTTTAATATGGGGTGTTGAGTCCATATCGTTGAGCAAGGAGTAGCTTTTGTCTATTCCATATTTGGCTTAAGGAACTTTATCTGTGCTCATTTCAATCTCTGGTTTTATGCAGCACCCCAACTCACCTTTCCCCTTAAGCAAGCATAAGTTGGTTTTCTAAATTTGAGACCCTGTTCTGTTTTGGAATTCAGTTGCTGTGTAGCCAAGTTTACATTCTGTGTATTAGTGATATCTTATGATGTTTCTTTTTCTGTGTGACTTATTTCAGTTAGAATCATCGTACCTGAATCCACTCCTTATGCTGCTAAGGGCCTGATGACATAGATTTCATTGCTGAGTGATATTGCTTTGTAAGTAAATACCACAACTTCTTTATCCATTTTTCACTTTCTGTGATACTGAACATGTACAGTAAACGAGGTTCTTGTAAACAGAGGCGTCCCAAATTTTGGGGTGGCTGTGTCTTTTTGATTTTAATTTCCCTAAGCTATAGGACCATAAGTGGAAGTGCCCTAGGCTCTGTTGCTTTGTTTTTTAGATGTTTCAGGAAACACCATACACTTCTCCCGAGTGTCTGTTGGCAATTTACATCCCGCCCATCAGCATAACAAGGCTCCCAGTTCTCCATGGCCTGTCCTGCCTTTCTGGATTTTACACTTTTTTCAGATGGCCCTTTTGACCTGGGGGAAGTGAGACTTCATTGTAGTGCAGATTTCCTTTGCAAGCTTGCTTGGTTGGCCAAAAAGGGCGTATGCGTTTTTTCCTGAATATATTCAGGAAAAAACGCATACGCCCTTTTGGGCCAAGTGCATCATTGTGGACGTTCTGCCTCTTTTCCTATGCTTTCAATGCAATTCCAGTCTACCTCCTGAAATCGGTTTCCTGCAATTCTGCCCCGCTTTCAAGTCCTCTTGGCAGCCTTACTTCAGTATATTTTTGGACGATAGCTGTCATTTATAACTCTCCAGCTTTGTGAATTACAGTGCCCCTGAGCTCCTTTCTTCAACTCGCTTTCTGGTGAGCTGGCCGCAACACCGCAGGATGGCTTCAGGCCCTAATCTTGTTCCGGCATGGCACACTGAGCCTTTGCTTAATTCCTCTTCCTGGTGGGAAATGAGAGTTAAATTTGCCCATCCAGACACCTCCAGCTAGTCTCTCATTGGTTCTCCCTATTCCTGTTCATCTTACGCAGACATTGCAAACTGGGCCAAACAGGAGGTTAAAGGCGCTGACTCTCCAAGTGGGGAGAGTGTTAATAAAGTGTCTGGAATGTTGCACCCGAGTACCAGGGGAGGAAAACTGAGACATATTTGAACACGTCTCCCGTTCACACGGTTGATCATACTCTGGGTTCCACATGCATGTTTTAGCTGAAGGAAGAATACCTTAAACCTGGAGAGTTGAGACCCGTGTAATGGGTACCATGCAATATGACTTCAAAGGGTCTTCATTTGCTCACCGAACCTCTCCAATCCTATCACTGCTGCGTTTATGCCCCTGAACACACGCTTGGTTCTCTTTTGGAGACATAGCAATCCATAGGTTTTAAGATACTTACTAGTCAGGTACATTCTTAGGCGTTTAATATGGGGTGTTGAGTCCATTTCGATGAGCAAGGAGTAGCTCTTGTCTATTCCATATTTGGCTTAAGGAACTTTATCTGTGCTCATTTCAATCTCTGGTTTTATGCAGCACCCCAACTCACCTTTCCCCTTAAGCAAGCATAAGTTGGTTTTCTAAACTTGAGACCCTGTTCTGTTTTGGAATTCAGTTCCTGTGTAGCCAAGTTTACATTCCGTGTATTAGTGATAACTTATGATGTTTCTTTTTCTGTGTGACTTATTTCAGTTAGAATCATCGTACCTGAATCCACTCATTATGCTGCTACGGGCCTGATGACATAGATTTCATTGCTGAGTGATACTACATTGTACGTAACTACCACAAGTTCTTTATCCATTTTTCACTTTCTGTGATATTGAACTTGTACGGTAAACGAGGTTCTTGTAAACAGAGGCGTCCCAAACTTTGGGGTGGCTGTGTCTTTTTGATTTTAATTTCCCTAAGCTATAGGACCATAAGTGGAAGTGCCCTAGGCTCTGTTGCTTTGTTTTTTAGATGTTTCAGGAAACATCATACACTTCTCCCGAGTGTCTGTTGGCAATTTACATCCCGCCCATCAGCATAACAAGGCTCCCAGTTCTCCATGGCCTGTCCTGCCTTTCTGGATTTTACACTTTTTTCAGATGGCCCTTTTGACCGGGGGGAAGTGAGACTTCATTATAGTGCAGATTTCCTTTGCAAGCTTGCTTGGTTGGCCAAAAAGGGCGTATGCGTTTTTTCCTGAATATATTCAGGAAAAAACGCATACGCCCTTTTTGGCCAAGTGCATCATTGTGGACGTTCTGCCTCTTTTCCTATGCTTTCAATGCAATTCCAGTCTACCTCCTGAAATCGATTTGCTGCAATTCTGCCCCGCTTTCAAGTCCTCCTGGCAGCCTTACTTCAGTATATTTTTGGACGATAGCTGTCATTTATAACTCTGCAGGTTTGTGAATTACAGTGCCCCTGAGCTCCTTTCTTCAACTCGCTTTCTTTTGAGCTGGCCGCAACACCGCAGGATGGCTTCAGGCCCTAATCTGGTTCTGGCACGGCACGCTGAGCCTTTGGTTAATTCCTCTTCCTGGAGGGAAATGAGAGTTAAATTTGCCCGTCCAGACACCTCCAGCTAGTCTCTCATTGGTTCTCCCTATTCCTGTTCATCTTCCGCAGAAATTGCAAACTGGGCCAAACAGGACGTTAAAGGCGCTGACTCTCCAAGTGGGGAGAGTGTTAGTAAAGCGTCTGGAATGTTGCACCCGAGTACCAGGGGAGGAAATCTGAGACATATTTGAACACGTCTCCCGTTCACATGGTTGATCATACTCTGGGTTCCACATGCATGTTTTAGCTGAAGGAAGAATACCTTAAACCTGGAGAGTTGAGACCCGTGGAATGGGTACCATGCAATATGACTTCAAAGGGTCTTCATTGGCTCACCGAACCTCTCCAATCCTATCACTGCTGCGTTTATGCCCCTGTACACACGCTTGATTCTCTTTTGGAGACATAGCAATCCATAGGTTTTAAGATACTTACTAGTCAGGTACATTCTTAGGCATTTAATATGGGGTGTTGAGTCCATTTCGTTGAGCAAGGAGTAGCTCTTGTCTATTCCATATTTGGCTTAAGGAACTTTATCTGTGCTCATTTCAATCTCTGGTTTTATGCAGCACCCCAACTCACCTTTCCCCTTAAGCAGGCATAAGTTGGTTTTCTAAATTTGAGACCCTGTTCTGTTTTGGAATTCAGTTCCTGTGTAGCCAAGTTTACATTCCGTGTATTAGTGATATCTTATGATGTTTCTTTTTCTGTGTGACTTATTTCAGTTAGAATCATCGTACCTGAATCCACTCATTATGCTGCTACGGGCCTGATGACATAGATTTCATTGCTGAGTGATATTGCTTTGTAATAAATACCACAACTTCTTTATCCATTTTTCACTTTCTGCGATGTTGAACTTGTACTGTAAACGAGGTTCTTGTAAACAGAGCCGTTCCAAACTTTGGGGTGGCTGTGTCTTTTTGATTTTAATTTCCCTAAGCTATAGGACCATAAGTGGAAGTGCCCTAGGCTCTGTTGCTTTGTTTTTTAGATGTTTCAGGAAACACCATACACTTCTCCCGAGTGTCTGTTGGCAATTTACATCCCGCCCATCAGCATAACAAGGCTCCCAGTTCTCCATGGCCTGTCCTGCCTTTCTGGATTTTACACTTTTTTCAGATGGTCCTTTTGACCGACGGGAAGTGAGACTTCATTGTAGTGCAGATTTCCTTTGCAAGCTTGCTTGGTTGGCCAAAAAGGGCGTATGCGTTTTTTCCTGAATATATTCAGGAAAAAATGCATACGCCCTTTTTGGCCAAGTGCATCATTGTGGACGTTCTGCCTCTTTTCCTATGCTTTCAATGCAATTCTAGTCTACCTCCTGAAATCGGTTTCCTGCAATTCTGCCCCGCTTTCAAGTCCTCTTGGCAGCCTTACTTCAGTATATTTTTGGACGATAGCTGTCATTTATAACTCTGCAGGTTTGTGAATTACAGGGCCCCTGAGCTCCTTTCTTCAACTCACTTTCTTTTGAGCTGGCCGCAACACTGCAGCATGGCTTCAGGCCCTAATCTGGTTCTGGCACGGCACGCTGAGCCTTTGGTTAATTCCTCTTCCTGGAGGGAAATGAGAGTTAAATTTGCCCGTCCAGACACCTCCAGCTAGTCTCTCATTGGTTCTCCCTATTCCTGTTCATCTTCCGCAGAAATTGCAAACTGGGCCAAACAGGAGGTTAAAGGCGCTGACTCTCCAAGTGGGGAGAGTGTTAGTAAAGCGTCTGGAATGTTGCACCCGAGTACCAGGGGAGGAAAACTGAGACATATTTGAACACGTCTCCCGTTCACACGGTTGATCATACTCTGGGTTCCACATGCATGTTTTAGCTGAAGGAAGAATAACTTAAACCTGGAGAGTTGAGACCCGTGGAATGGGTACCATGCAATATGACTTCAAAGGGTCTTCATTTGCTCAACGAACCTCTCCAATCCTATCACTGCTGCGTTTATGCCCCTGTACACACGCTTGATTCTCTTTCGGAGACATAGCAATCCATAGGTTTTAAGATACTTACTAGTCAGGTACATTCTTAGGCGTTTAATATGGGATGTTGTGTCCATTTCGCTGAGCAAGGAGTAGCTCTTGTCTATTCCATATTTGGCTTAAGGAACTTTATCTGTGCTCATTTCAATCTCTGGTTTTATGCAGCACCCCAACTCACCTTTCCCCTTAAGCAAGCATAAGTTGGTTTTCTACATTTGAGACCCTGTTCTGTTTTGGAATTCAGTTCCTGTGTAGCCAAGTTTACATTCCGTGTATTAGTGATATCTTATGATGTTTCTGTTTCTGTGTGACTTATTTCAGTTAGTATCATCGTACATAAATCCACTCATTATGCTGCTACGGGCCTGATGACATAGATTTCATTGCTGAGTGATACTGCATTGTACGTAAGGACCACAAGTTCTTTATCCATTTTTCACTTTCTGTTATATTGAACTTGTACGGTAAACGGGGTTCTTGTAAACAGAGGAGTCCCAAACTTTGGGGTGGCTGTGTCTTTTTGATTTTAATTTCCCTAAGCTATAGGACCATAAGTGGAAGTGCCCTAGGCTCTGTTGCTTTGTTTTCTAGATGTTTCAGGAAACACCATACACTTCTCTCAAGTGGCTGTTGGCAATTTACATCCCGCCCATCAGCATAACAAGGCTCCCAGTTCTCCATGGCCTGTCCTGCCTTTCTGGATTTTACACTTTTTTCAGATGGCCCTTTTGACCGGGGGGAAGTGAGACTTCATTGTAGTGCAGATTTCCTTTGCAAGCTTGCTTGGTTGGCCAAAAAGGGCGTATGCGTTTTTTCCTGAATATATTCAGGAAAAAACGCATACGCCCTTTTTGGCCAAGTGCATCATTGTGGACGCTCTGCCTCTTTTCCTATGCTTTCAATGCAATTCCAGTCTACCTCCTGAAATCGGTTTCCTGCAATTCTGCCCCGCTTTCAAGTCCTCTTGGCAGCCTTACTTCAGTATATTTTTGGACTATAGCTGTCATTTGTAACTCTGCAGGTTTGTGCATTACAGTGCCCCTGAGCTCCTTTCTTCAACTCGCTTTCTTGTGAGCTGGCCGCAACACCGCAGGATGGCTTCAGGCCCTAATCTGGTTCCGACACGGCACGCTGAGCCTTTGGTTAATTCCTCTTCCTGGTGGGAAATATAAGTTAAATTTGCCCGTCCAGACACCTCCAGCTAGTCTCTCATTGGTTCTCGCTATTCCTGTTCATCTTCCGCAGAAATTGCAAACTGGGCCAAACAGGAGGTTAAAGGGACTGACTCTCCAGGTCGGGAGAGTGGTAGTAAAGCGTCTGGAATGTTGCACCCGAGTACCAGGGTACGAAAACTGAGACATATTTGAACACGTCTCCCTATCACATGGTTGATCATACTCTAGGTTCCACATGCATGTTTTAGCTGAAGGAAGAATCCCTTAAACCTGGAGAGTTGAGACCCGTGGAATGGGTACCATGCAATATGACTTCAAAGGGTCTGCATTTGCTCACCGAACCTCACCAATCTTATGAGCCCCAAGTGTCCAGCCTTATGTGTCACCCAGCTCTGGATGTAGATATGGTAAATGCAGGTTGCCTCAGAAGCCTTGAATGAATTACTTAAGTATTGCTCTCTATTTCACTGTCATTGTGTTTTGTTTAAGAAATTTATTTTTAATATGGGATTTAGCTGATTTTCACTGCTTTAATGTCGCTGTACACACTCTTGATTCTCTTACAGAGATATATAAATCCATAGCTTTTATGATTCTTACTAGGCAGGTATATTCCTAGGCGTTGAATATGGGGTGTTGAGTCCATTTCGTTGAGCAAGGAGTAGCTCTTGTCTATTCCATATTTGGCTTATAGAACTTTATCTGTGCTCATTTCAATCTCTGGTTTTATGCAGCACCCCAACTCACCTTTCCCCTTAAGCAAGCATAAGTTGGTTTTCTAAATTTGAGACCCTGTTCTGTTTTGGAATTCAGTTCCTGTGTAGCCAAGTTTACATTCCGTGTATTAGTGATATCTTATGATGTTTCTTTCTCTGTGTGACTTATTTCAGTTAGATTCATCGTACTTAATCCACTCATTATGCTGCTACGGGCCTGATGACATAGATTTCATTGCTGAGTGATATTGCATTGTACATAAGTACCACAACTTCTTTATCCATTTTTCACTTTCTGCGATATTGAACTTGTACCGTATATGAGGTTCTTGTAAACAGAGCCATCCCAAACTTTGGGGTGGCTGTGTCTTTTTGATTTTAATTTCCCTAAACTATAGGACCATAAGTGGAAGTGCCCTAGGCTCTGTTGCTTTGTTTTTTAGATGTTTCAGGAAACACCATACACTTCTCCAGAGTGGCTGTTGGCAATTTACATCCCGCCCATCAGCAGAAGAAGGCTCCCAGTTCTCCATGGCCTGTCGTGCCTTTATGGATTTTACACTTTTTTCAGATGGCCCTTTTGACCAGGGGAAAGTGAGACTTCATTGTAGTGCAGATTTCCTTTGCAAGCTTGCTTGGTTGGCCAAAAAGTGTGTATGCGTTTTTTCCTGACTATATTCAGGAAAAAACACATACGCCCTTTTTGGCCAAGTGCATCACTGTCGAGGTTCTGACTCTCTTCATATGTTTTAAATGCAATTCCAGTGTACCTCCTGAAATCGGTTTCCTGCAATTCTGCCTTGCTTTCAATGCTTCTTCATAGCCTTACCTCAATATATTTTTTGAAAATAGTTGGCCTTTATAACTCTGCAGGTTTTTGAATTGCAGTGGCCCTTAGCTCCATTTTTCAGCTCTTATTTTTGTGATCTTGCCCCATAACCACAGGATTCCTTGAAGCTCTATTCTTCTTCTGGGGCACCTTGCTGTGCCTTTGGTTAATTCTTCTTACTGATGTGAAATTAGAGTGACATGTGCCCATTGAAACCGCTACAGCTAGTTTCTCACTGGTTCCCCCTATTCCCATTCATCCTCCGCACTAACTGCAGACTGTGCGATACCAGAACTTAAAGGCATTGACTCTCCATGTGGGGATGTTGTTAGTAAAGCGGCTGGAATGTCGATCCGGAGCCCCAGGAGAGGAAAAATGAGGTGTGTTTTAGAAACCTTTCCCGATCATATGGTATACCAGTCGCTGGGTTTCCCAAGCATGGTTTAGCTGTAGGAAGATTCCCTTCAACCTGGAGTGTTGGGACCCTTGGAATGAGTAGCATGAAGTATTGCATTAAACTTTCGGCAGTTGCTCACCAAAGCTCACCAATCCTCTCAGCCCCAAGTGTCCAGCCTTATGTCTTATCCAGCTGTGGGTTTATATGTGGTCAATCCAGGTTGCATCACAGCCCCTGAGCGAATTTTGTAAGAATTTTTCTCTCTTTCATTGTTTCAGCGTTTTGTTTTTAAAATTTATTTCTATAATGGGGTTTAGCTCATTTTCACTGCTGTGTTTGTGCCGCTCTGCACACACTTGATTCCCTTATGGAGATATATCAATACATGGGTTTTAAGATTCTTATTACTCAGATATATTTCTCTGCGGTGTATAGGGTGTGTTGAGGCCAGTTCATTGAGCAAGGTGTAGATCTTGTCTAATACCTATTTCGTTTATTGAACGGTATCTGTGCTAATTTCAAACTCTGGTTTTATGCATCACCCCACCTCTCCTTTCCCCTTAAGCTGACATAAGTGTGTTTTCTAAATGTGAGACACTGTTCTGTTCTGTAATTCATTTCTTGTGCAGCCATATTTACCCTCCCTCTATAAGTGATATCTTATGATATGTTTCTTTTTCTGTTTGACTTATTTCAAGTAGTATTATCGGACCTAAATCCACTCTTTATCCTTCTACTAGCCTTATTACATTGATTTCATGGTGAAGAGATATTCCATTGTACATAAGTACCACATCTTCTTTATCCATTGTTCTCTTTCCTGGGATATTTAAGGTGTACTGAAGTTGAGGTTCTTGTAAACAGAGTAGCCCTAAACTGTGGTGTGCTTGTGTCTTGTTGATTTTTAGACTTCCCTAGATATACTCCCATGATTGGAAGTGTCCTATGCTCTGTAGCTCTGTATTTTAGATGATTTAGGAACCACCATACACTTCTCCAGAGTGGCTCTCGGCAGTTCACACACTGCCCATCAGCGTATAAAGGCTCCCTGTTCTCCATGGCCTGTCCTGTATTTCTGGTTTTTACAACTTTTTAGGATGGCCCTTTTGACCAGTGGGAAGTGAGACTTCTTTGTTGTGCACATTTGCATTGCTTGCTTGCTTCATTGCCCATAAAGTGCGTATGCGTTTTTTCCTGGATATAATCAGGAAAAAACGCATACGCCCTTTTGGGCCAACTGCATCATTGTCGAAATTCTGCCGCTTTTCATGTGCGTGAAAGACGAGTCCAATCTATCATTGAAATCTGTTTCTTGCAATTCTGTCTTGCATTCAGATCCTCTTCTTTGCCTTACCTCAACATATTTTTGGACGTTAGTTTTCATTTATAACTCTGCAGGTTTGTGAATTGCAGTGACCCTGAGCTCCATTTTTTAAGTTGCTCTTTTGTGAGCTGGCCTCAAACCCGCAGGATTGCTTCAGGCCCTATTTTGGCTCCGGCGAGGCAGGCTGAGCCTTTCTTTAATTCTTATTCTTAATGGGAAATTAGAGTGATATGTGCCCGTCCAAACCCCTACAACTATTCTCTCATTGGTTCCCCCTCTTCCCGTTCATCCTCCTCACAATTTGCAAAATGTGTGAAACAGAATTTGAAATGTGCTGATTCTCCAAGTGGAGAGATTCTAAGTAACGTGGCTGAAATGGTGAACAGGAGCACCAGGAGAGGATAAATGAGGTGCATTTTAGACACATCTCCCGATCACATGGTGTACAGTCCTCTGGGTTTTCCATGCATGTTTTAGCTGTAGGAAGATCCCTTGAACCTGCAGATTTGGGACCCATTGAATGGGTACCAGGTAGTATTACTTTAAAGGGTGTGCATTTCCTCACCCAACCTCACATTTCTCTTAGTGCAAACAGTTTCCAGCCTTATGTCTCATCCTGCTGTGGGTCTAGATGTGTTCAATCCATGTTGCATCACCGTCCCTGAGGAAAAGTTGTAAGAGGTTTTCTCTGTCTCTCTGTCGTTTATTTTTTTCAATTTATTACTATATTGGTTACAGCTGATTTTCAAAGCTCTGTTTCTTGCTGCTGTACATCCACTTGATTCACGTACAGAGAGACATCAATAAATTCTTTTTCAGATTCTTACCAGTCGTATATATTCTTTTCCGGTGACTTGAGTGTGCTGAGTGCAGTTCTTTTAGCTACCGTGTAGGCCTTGTTGATTATCAGTTTGGTATTTGGAATGGTATCTTTGCTAATTTCAACCTCCTGGATGATGCCTCACCCCTCCCCACCTTTCCCGTTTAGCAGCCTTATGCGTGTTTTCTACATATTTGACTATGTTTTTGTTTTGTAATTTATTTCATGTGTAGCCATTTTGGATTCCACCTTTAAGTGATATCTTATGATATGTGTCTTTTTCTTTTTGAATTCTGTCACTTAGAATGATCATACGTAACTCCTCTGGAGTTGTTACAACTGGCCATATTTCATTGATTTCCAGGCTGAATAATATTCCACTCTACCTAAGTACCACATCTCTATCTATTTTTTCCCTCCAGAGACATTTAAGTTATATCCTAGTCGAGGATCTTTTAAACAGAGAGGGGGTAAACATTGGGGTGCCTGTGTCCTCTCGATTTTTGTTTTTCCCAAGATATACGCCCATGAGTGCAAGTGCCCTATGCTCTGTAGCTCATTTTTTAGATGCTTTAGTAAACACAATACACTTCTCCAGAATGGCCGTTGGCAATATACATTTCCACTATAAGTCTCACAGGGCTCCCTCTTCTCCTTGCCCTGTCCTGCATTTCTGTTGTTTACGCTTTATGAGGATGGCTCTTCTGACTGATGCGAAGTGATATCTTTTGTAGTATTGACTTCCAGTGCCCACCTGTTTGGTTGGCTAAAAAAGTGTATGCCCTTTTCTTGAATATATACAGAAAAAAACGCATACACCCTTTTTGGCCAACTGCAATGTTGGCAATGTTCAGCTCCTTTTCTTGTGCTTAATGGCGAGTCCTTTCTACCTCCTCAAATCCCTTTCCTGCCATTCTCCCTTGCTTACAAGTCCTTTTCTCTGACTTTCCTCAAGACATTTTTCAGTGATGGATATTTTCAACTCTGCAGTTTTGTGAATTTTACTGCCCCTGAGTTCCATTGTTCAACTTGTGTTTATGGGAACTGGCCACAAAGCAGCGGGATTTCCTCAAGCCCTATACTGTTTCCATGGGCAACCCTAGCCTTTGGTCAATTCGTCTTCCTGATTGGAAATTAGAGTGACATGTGCCTGTCTGAACACCTAGGACTTGTCTCTCTTTGTTCCTCATCCTTCCGCTTCATCCTCTGGACAAATTCCAAACTGTACGCAACAGGATGTTGACAGTGCTGACATCTCCAAGTGGGGAGACTGTTAGTAAAGACGCTGGAGGGGTGAACCCGAGCACCAGGAGATGAGGAGATGAGATGCCTTTTCCAAACTCTTCCCGATCAGACGGTATACCATCCTCTGGGTGTGACAGACATGTTTTAGCAGTAGGAAGAGTCCCATTCATGTAAGGAGAACACCAGGGCTTTTTCAAAATCAGTGTCTCCCCGAAACCCAAACTGGGGAAGTTTTTAAGCTACGGCTACACATATGTTCATTAAGGGCCTTGGGAAGTAGGCAGAGTCCAAACTTTAGATGATTGAAGTCTTCAGGGTCAGAAGCACTCACCACCAGCTTCCCTTAGGCTACACTTTAACTGTCATTGATAGATGATGTCAATAAAAATATCTATTCTTTTTCAGATTATTTCCCCTTATAGGTTATTGCAAAATGTTGAGTGTAGTTCCCTGTGCTATACAGTAGTTCCTTGTTGATGATCTATTTTATACATAGCAGTGTGTATGTGTTAATTCCAAACTGTTAATTTATCCCTCCTCCCACCTTTCCCCTTTGGTAATAATAAATTATAAGATTTTATACTTCTCAGAAATGGGGGAGCTGAAAGAGAGGTATCATTTTCAATGGAAAAGCATTTAAAACAAGATTGAAGGTTTAACCAAGATTATTAGATGTACATCCTTGGAAAGAAATCACTTCGTTTCTCTAATATTGACCTGACAAATAAGACAAACCTTTTCACTGAACTTGCTTATAAAAAGTGATGGAAATATCAAATGGAAGTGTTAAAAACATCTTATTTTACCCGAGCCTTATACACTGTTCTATGTTAACTACAGTTTGGCTCACACATCTGTTCATTGAGGTTACAATAGTCTCAATTTCTGTTACTGATCCTCCAGAGTGGACCCCAACGAGTGTCCCCCTGCCCAGTGTCATTGGGGCCAACAGATCGAGACTGAGTTTGGTTCACAAGCAAAGGAAACTTTATATTTTGATCAGACAATGGAGAGGTGAGAGCATGCACTACCCCGTGGGCTGTGGGCTGGGCTGCTGTGTAGAGATCCTGTCAGAGTCAGTGGGAGGGAGGGAGGCGGCGGAGCTCTCGAGGGCCGGGTTGGCTGTAGCTCAGGCTCTATATCGTGGAGTCTGCACTGGGCCCCAGGAGCTGAGGTGTCGACCCAGCCATTCTGCACTAGGAAATCTGGTCTGAAGTGCCGGGTGTGGAACCTCTGCATGCGGGACCCTAGGAGCACGTGAAATTAGACAAAGCACAAAGGATAAAAAAGGTTAGACTTGACTTTATTGCCCAGATTCTATTTTTATCTCCCAGGGATTTTTAATGGGCTTTGCTGGGGACAAACCCCTCCTCTGCCTTTTGTCCCGTTCCTCATTCTTGGAGTGCTGAGGGTGCAGACCCTTCTTCTGTAACTGCTGAGTGCTGAGTTGGGAGCCCTCATACCCTGGGGCGAGGGTCAGAGCTTCTCCCCAGCAGCCTCCCGGTGACGTTGATTGTCCCCAGGACCCCTGTCTCCCTGCTCGTCCGCCTGAGCACCAGCATTGGAAGTGTTATAGATTCTAATGACCTTTAAGGGTCCAGGAAAGAGATGTGCAGAGACGCTGTGGAGGCCGGTTTCACCCCGCCCCACATTTGTTCGGCCACCTTAGGCTGACCGTTTCTGCCAGCCTAGATGCTCTGACCAGTAGTCTGCGCTTTCTTCAATTAGGCCCCTGAATTAACGTACAAACAGCACCAGGTGTCAGAGCCCTGCCCGCTCAACTCCCAGACAGTCCAGGGTCAGTGGTGATCAAGGACCATGATGGCCACTGAGTCAACAGCCTTTTGAAGTAAACAGGAGTCCAGCCGGTCTTATTGGCCACCATCATCACGGTGTCTGTAGGCTTTTCTATGGTGACAGTGTGGTATACTGTTCCCCCGCCAAGATTATTAGCTCCCCTCTGGGTGCAGTAAGTCCTGCAAGCAGTAGTCTACTCTTTTGGGACACACTCTTGTTGTTTTATGAGAGAAACTCCAGGTCAAGTGATGTTCACACGAGTCGTCATGGTGCCCTGTTGCCCCCGGTTATCTCTCTGGATGTTGGAGTTGGAGGGCCTCCTCACTCGAGGTCGGTGTGCCCACGGAGCGAACCCTGCAACTTCAGGGCATGGTTGGTGGTTAGGATCACCACGTTGGGTCCTTTTCCCTTAGGAGGGAGGTGGCCTTTTGGGCTGCTGATTTCCAGGTTTTTAGATACCGCCAGTATCTTGGCCAGATGTGGCAGTGGGCCAAGCCCCTTAGTGACCGTAGTTTATCCTACCTGGATGGCATTCTTGCATTGTTCCATTTCAAGTGGTCCCAGTTTTTGCACTAATTCTCCAATGGTGATTCACCTTTCACCGGGAATGTAAAGGTCAAAGGGTTTAGCTAAATTAGGGAGTTCCAGGGCAAGGGTCTGAATTGACTGCTCTTTCCATTCTTGAAAAGCCACTTCTGGATTCTATTCAAAAGGATCATCATCTTTTCCTTTCAGTGTTTCATATAGAGGCCCAGCTAGTAGACTGTAGTTAGGGATCCAGAAGCAGCAAACCCTGGCCTCCCCAGGCTGTCTTCTTGTTTTAGAAAGGGGTAAGGCTGAAAACGGTTTCTTCCCTTTCCTGGGATGGGCTTCTCTGACCTTCTGTGAGAATGAAGCCCAGGCAGGTCACTGCAGTCTGTGATATTTGAGCTTTTTCTTGGACAACTTCTATCCTTTATTGGCTTGGTAGTTCAGAGGCCTCCTTAGTAGGGCTGGCGATCAGAATGTCGTCTGCATATTGAAGGAGGGTTTCCTTTTCCAGAGGCAGAACTTTTAGGTCTTTAGCTAAGCTTTCCCCAAAGATGGTGTGGGAATTTTTGCACCCTTGGGGCCAGACGGCCCGGAAGTATTGTTTTAGTTGTATGTTGAGTCCTGCCACTCACAAGCCAAAATTTCTTGTGACTCTGGGACTAATGGAATACAAAAGAAGGCATCATTGAAGACTAATACAGAATACCATGTCCTGGTGGTTGGTAGAATGACCAGCAGGGTGTAGGAATTAGGAGCAACTGGAGGTATATCTTCGGTGGCTTCACTGACTGTCCTGACATCCTTTACCAGGTCCCCAGCAGCCCATGGGGCTCTCGTGGTCAGACCAATCGCAGAATATGGAGCTCACCTGGGCAGGTACCCCACCCCCACCCCAGCCCACGGGGCTCTCGTGGTCAGGCCCCTCCCAGGATACAGAGCTACCCTTGCAGGTACCGTGGCAGGGCTGGGCACACAGGAACCGTGCACATAGCCCTCATTGCAGAGCACCCCCAGCTCACCTGTCGCTCAGAGCTGACACAGAGCACCTCAGAGCAGGACTTGAACTAACAAACAGCAGCTGCGACAGGTCTGTGACCCTGGGCATCACTCCGTGAGGCCTCCCTCCACCTGGTCTTCCAGAGACTTCCACTGCACCCGGGGCACCAGGCCTCTGTCTCCAACCACCACCCACCCCTCCTCTCCCTGACTCCTGGGTTCCTCTCATTAGGAGAGGGTTTTCTTGAAGTTGTCTCCCACTCATGGGCCAGATAAAATGATTAGAAAACAAGCCAAAGCTGCAGCCTCTTGTCTATCCTGACTCTCAGGAGCCCACACCTGTTCCTTGGACCTGGCCGGTTCAGCAAGTTCCATTTTCTGCAACTTTGAGCCCCTGAGGGGTGATGATTGGCTGACCTGGGCAGCCTTACGGTGCCGGCCAGCCCTCCCCAGGTGTGCCTGGGTTGAGATCAATATAAATACCACTCCAGGCAGCAAGAGCCCCTGCAGCCGTGCCTGACACCATTTTCTCTGCCCTGTCAGCAGTCTCGGGGCTGGGCTGTTGGGAGGGAGTGAGAGGCCACGGCTTTGTGGGTGGCCCAGTGTGAGTGGGGCTCTGCTGGACTTTCTGCAGCAGTTGCCAGGCTGCCACCTGCTAAAGAAGAGGATGTGTCACCCATACCTGCTGCTGGAATTTCTCCCTGGGCAGAGGTGAGGAAGGAAAAAAGCAGTGGGGGCAGGGACAGGACGGGTATCTCAGGCAGGGAAATGGAAATCTTCCAGAAGAGCAACCAGGGCCAGGACCATCCTGGCTGGCCTGCAGGCACCAAGTCGGCCGGCATGCTGTCACTCGTGTGGCTCTATGGCCCTTCCTCTAGGCTTTCAAGTCCTTGTATATATTCAGGTGTTTTACCTGGGACGGGTGGGAATAGTTCAGCAGCAACTGGCCTGGGGCTCAGCTCACGTTTACTCACAGATGCCTCGGCATGGTGCCCCAGCTTTGCAATGAGGACGCTTGTTGCGTGGGGGCTGCTGGCTGAATGGGAGACGATTCCCCACCACTGACCAACTTCAGAATTGTTTACAACTGGAGCAAGTGCCCTGATACGGTTTTCCTCTGTGTAACTGGTGGGTTCTGTGTTTTTTTTCTCTTTTTCGTTTTTGGTTCAAGGTAGATTTTATTCCTCTTTTTTGTATTTACAGATATAAGCATGGAAATAATTTATTCATATGAATACATGTATGTGCAGGGAATAATTGTTTTTTCTGTTTTATTTTTTAAATTTTATTTCTTTTTAATTTTGAATTTTATTTTATATTTTTATACAGCAGGTTCTTATTGGTTATCTATTTTATACATATAAATGTATACATGCCAATCCCAGTCTCTCAACTCCTCCCACCACCACCCCCCCAACAGCTTTCCCCCCTTGTTGTCCATACGTTTGTTGTCTACATCTGTTGCTCTATTTATGCCTTGCAAAATGGTTAATCTGTACAGTTTTCCTAGGTTCCACATATATGCATGAATATACAAGATTTGTTTTTCTCTTTCTGACTTACTTCACTCTGTATGACAGTCTCTAGATCCATCGACGTCTCTACAAATGACCCAATTTCATTCCTTTTCATGGCTTAGTAATATTCCATTTTATATATGTACCACGGCTTTATGCATTCGTCTGTCTGTGGGCATTTAGGTTGCTTCCATTACCTCGATATTGTAAATAGTGATGCAATGAACATTGCGGTGAATGACTCTTTTTGATTTATGGTTTTGTCTGGGTATATGTCCAGTACTGGGATTGCTGTATCATATGGTAATTCTATTGTTAGTTTCTTAAGAAATTCCATATTGTTCTCCATAATGACTGTATCAATTTATATTCCCAACAATAGTGGAAGAGGGTTCCTTTTCTCCACACCCTTTCCAGCATTTTTTGTTTGTAGATTTTCTATGATGCCTATTCTACCAGGTGTGAGGTGATACCTCATTGTTGAATCCATTTCGTTGAGCAAGGGGTAGGTCTTGTCTATTACATATTTGGCTTATGGAACGGTATCTGTGCTAATTTCAAACTCTGCTTTTATGCAGCACCCCAACTCACCTTCCCCCTTAAGCAGGCTTAAGTTGGTTTTCTAAACTTGAGACCCTGTTCTGTTTTGTAATTCAGTTCATGTGTAGCCAAGTTCACATTCCGTGTATTAGTGATACCTTAGGATGTTTCTTTTTCTGTGTGACTTATTTCACTTAGAATCATCGTGCCTCAATCCACTCATTATGCTGGTACGGGCCTGGTGACATAGATTTCATTGCTGAGTGGTATTCTGTTGTACATAAGTACCGCAACTTCTTTATCCATTATTTGCTCTCTGGGATATTTAACTTGTGCCGCAGAAGAGATTCCTGTAAAAAGAGCCGTCCCAAATTTTGGGGTGGCTGTGTCTTTTTGATTTTAATTTCCCTAAGATATAGAACCATAAGTGGAAGTGCCCTAGGCTCTGTTGCTTTGTTTTTTAGAGGTTTCAAGAAACACCATACACTTCTCCCGAGTGTCTGTTGGCAATATACATCCCGCCCATCAGCATAACAAGGCTCCCAGGTCTCCATGGCCTGTTCTGCCTTTCTGGGTTTTACACTTTTTTCAGATGGCCCTTTTGACCGGGGGGAAGTGAGACTTCATTGTAGTGCAGATTTCCTTTGCAAGCTTGCTTGGTTGGCCAAAAAGGGCGTATGCGTTTTTTCCTGAATATATTCAGGAAAAAATGCATACGCCCTTTTTGGCCAAGTGCATCATTGTGGACGTTCTGCCTCTTTTCCTATGCTTTCAATGCAATTCCAGTCTACCTCCTGAAATCGGTTTCCTGCAATTCTGCCCCGCTTTCAAGTCCTCTTGGCAGCCTTACTTCAGTATATTTTTGGACGATAGCTGTCATTTATAACTCTGCAGGTTTGTGAATTACAGAGCCCCTGAGCTCCTTTCTTCAACTCGCTTTCTTGTGAGCTGGCCGAAACACCGCAGGATGGCTTCAGGCCCTAATCTGGTGACGGCACGGCACGCTGAGCCTTTGGTTAATTCCTCTTCCTAGTGGGAAATGAGAGTTAAATTTGCCCGTTCAGACACCTCCAGCTAGTCTCTCATTGGTTCTCCCTATTCCTGTTCATCTTCCGCAGAAATTGCAAACTGGGTCAAACAGGAGGTTAAAGGCACTGACTCTCCAAGTGGGGAGAGTGTTAGTAAAGCGTCTGGAATGTTGTACCTGAGTACCAAGGGACGAAAAGTGAGACATATTTGAACACGTCTCCCGATCACACGGTTGATCATACTCTGGGTTCCACATGCATGTTTTAGCTGAAGGAAGAATACCTTAAACCTGGAGAGTTGAGACCCGTGGAATGGGTACCATGCAATATGACTTCAAAGGGTCTTCATTTGCTCACCAAACCTCTCCAATCCTATCACTGCTGCGTTTATGCCCCTGTACACATGCTTGATTCTCTTTCGGAGACATAGCAATCAATAGGTTTTAAGATATTTACTAGTTAGGTACATTCTTAGGCATTTAATGTGCGGTGTTGAGTCCATTTCACTGAGCAAGGAGTAGCTCTTGTCTATCCCATATTTGGCTTAAGGAACTTTATCTGTGCTCATTTCAGTCTCTGGTTTTATGCAGCACCCCAACTCACCTTTACCCTTAAGCAAGCATAAGTTGGTTTTCTAAATTTGAGACCCTGTTCTGTTCTGTAATTCAGTTCCTGTGTAGCCAAGTTTACATTCCGTGTATTACTGATATCTTATGATGTTTCTTTTTCTGTGTGACTTATTTCAGTTAGAATCATCATACCTGAATCCACTCATTGTGCTGCTAAGGGTCTGATGACATAGATTTCATTGCTGAGTGATATTGCTTTGTAAGTAAATACCACAACTTCTTTATCCATTTTTCACTTTCTGTGACATTGAACTTGTACGGTAAACGAGGTTCTTGTAAACAGAGGCGTCCCAAACTTTGGGGTGGCTGTGTCTTTTTGATTTTAATTTCCCTAAGCTATAGGACCATAAGTGGAAGTGCCCTAGGCTCTGTTGCTTTGTTTTTTAGATGTTTCAGGAAACACCATACACTTCTCCCGAGTGTCTGTTGGCAATTTACATCCCGCCCATCAGCATAACAAGGCTCCCAGTTCTCCATGGCCTGTCCTGCCTTTCTGGATTTTACACTTTTTTCAGATGGCCCTTTTGACCGGCGGGAAGTGAGACTTCATTGTAGTGCAGATTTCCTTTGCAAGCTTGCTTGGTTGGCCAAAAAGGGCGTATGCGTTTCTTCCTCAATATATTCAGGAAAAAACGCATACGCCCTTTTTGGCCAAGTGCATCATTGTGGACGTTCTGCCTCTTTTCCTATGCTTTCAATGCAATTCCAGTCTACCTCCTGAAATCGGTTTCCTGCAATTCTGCCCCGCTTTCAAGTCCTCTTGGCAGCCTTACTTCAGTATATTTTTGGACGATAGCTGTCATTTATAACTCTGCAGGTTTGTGAATTACAGTGCCCCTGAGCTCCTTTCTTCAACTCGCTTTCTTGTGAGCTGGCCGCAACACCGCAGGATGGCTTCAGGCCCTAATCTGGTTCCGGCACGGCACGCTGAGCCTTTGGTTAATTCCTCTTCCTGGTGGGAAATGAGAGTTAAATTTGCCCGTCCAGACACCTCCAGCTAGTCTCTCATTGGTTCTCGCTATTCCTGTTCATCTTCCGCAGAAATTGCAAACTGGGCCAAACAGGAGGTTAAATGCGCTGACTCTCCAAGTGGGGAGAGTGTTAGTAAAGAGTCTGGAATGTTGCACCCGAGTACCAGGGGAGGAAAATTGAGACATATTTGAACACGTCTCCCGTTCACACGGTTGATCATACTCTGGGTTCCACATGCATGTTTTAGCTGAAGGAAGAATACCTTAAACCTTGAGAGTTGAGACCCGTGTAATGGGTACCATGCAATATGACTTCAAAGGGTCTTCATTTGCTCACCGAACCTCTCCAATCCTATCACTGCTGCGTTTATGCCCCTGTACACACGCTTGATTCTCTTTTGGAGACATAGCAATCCATAGGTTTTAAGATACTTACTAGTCAGGTACATTCTTAGGCGTTTAATATGTGGTGTTGAGTCCATTTCGTTGAGTAAGGAGTAGCTCTTGTCTATTCCATATTTGGCTTAAGGAACTTTATCTGTGCTCATTTCAATCTCTGGTTTTATGCAGCACCCCAACTCACCTTTCCCCTTAAGCAAGCATAAGTTGGTTTTCTGAATTTGAGACCCTGTTCTGTTTTGGAATTCAGTTCCTGTGTAGCCAAGTTTACATTCCGTGTATTAGTGATATCTTATGATGTTTCTTTTTCTGTGTGACTTATTTCAGTTAGAATCATCATACCTGAATCCACTCATTGTGCTGCTACGGGCCTGATGACATAGATTTCATTGCTGAGTCATACTGCATTGTACGTAAGTACCACAAGTTCTTTATCCATTTTTCACTTTCTGTGATATTGAACTTGTATGGTAAATGAGGTTCTTGTAAAAAGAGGCGTCCCAAACATTGGGGTGGCTCTGTCTTTTTGATTTTAATTTCCCTAAGCTATAGGACCATAAGTGGAAGTGCCCTAGGCTCTGTTGCTTTGTTTTTTAGATGTTTCAGGAAACACCATACACTTCTCCCGAGTGTCTGTTGGCAATTTACATCCCGCCCATCAGCATAACAAGGCTCCCAGTTCTCCATGGCCTGTCCTGCCTTTCTGGATTTTACACCTTTTTCAGATGGCCCTTTTGACCTGGGGGAAGTGAGACTTTATTGTAGTGCAGATTTCCTTTGCAAATTTGCTTGGTTGGCCAAAAAGTGCGTATGCGTTTTTTCCTGAATATATTCAGGAAAAAACGCATACGCCCTTTTTGGCCAAGTGCATCATTGTGGACGTTCTGCCTCTTTTCCTATGCTTTCAATGCAATTCCAGTCTACCTCCTGAAATCGGTTTCCTGCAATTCTGCCCCGCTTTCAAGTCCTCTTGGCAGCCTTACTTCAGTATATTTTTGGATGATAGCTGTCATTTATAACTCTGCAGTTTTGTGAATTACAGTACCCCTGAGCTCCTTTCTTCAATTCGCTTTCTTGTGACCTGGCCGCAACACCGCAGGATGGCGTCATGCCCTAATCTGGTTCCGGCACGTCAAGCTGAGCCTTTGGTTAATTCGTCTTCCTGGTGGGAAATGAGAGTTAAATTTGCCCGTCCAGACACCTCCAGCTAGTCTCTCATTGGTTCTCGCTATTCCTGTTCATCTTCCACAGAAATTGCAAACTGGGCCCAACAGGATGTTAAAGGGACTGAGTCTCCAAGTCGGGAGAGTGTTAGTAAAGCATCTGGAATGTTGCACCCGAGTACCAGGGTCCGAAAACTGAGACATATTTGAACGCGTCTCCCTATCACATGGTTGATCATACTCTAGGTTCCACATGCATGTTTTAGCTGAAGGAAGAATACCTTAAACCTGGGTAGTTGAAACCCGTGGAATGGGTACCATGCAATATGACTTCAAAGGGTCTTCATTTGCTCACCGAACCTCTCCAATCCTATCACTGCTGCGTTTATGCCCCTGTACACACGCTTGATTCTCTTTTGGAGACATAGCAATCCATAGGTTTTAAGATACTTACTAGTCAGTTACATTCTTAGGCGTTTAATATGGGGTGTTGAGTCCATTTCGTTGAGCAAGGAGTAGCTCTTGTCTATTCCATATTTGGCTTAAGGAACTTTATCTGTGCTCATTTCTATCTCTGGTTTTATGCAGCACCCCAACTCACCTTTCCCCTTAAGCAAGCATAAGTTGGTTTTCTAAATTTGAGACCCTGTTCTGTTTTGGAATTCAGTTCCTGTGTAGCCAAGTTTACATTCCGTGTATTAGTGATATCTTATGATGTTTCTATTTCTGTGTGACTTATTTCAGTTAGAATCATCGTACCTGAATCCACTCATTATGCTGCTACGGGCCTGATGACATAGATTTCATTGCTGAGTGATACTGCATTTTACGTAAGTACCACAAGTTCTTTATCCATTTTTCACTTTCTGTGATATTGAACTTGTACGGTAAACGAGGTTCTTGTAAACAGAGGAGTCCCAAACTTTGGGGTGGCTGTGTCTTTTTGATTTTAATTTCCCTAAGCTATAGGACCATAAGTGGAAGTGCCCTAGGCTCTGTTGCTTTGTTTTCTAGATGTTTCAGGAAACACCATACACTTCTCCAAAGTGGCTGTTTGCAATTTACATCCCGCCCATCAGCATAACAAGGCTCCCAGTTCTCCATGGCCTGTCCTGCCTTTCTGGATTTTACACTTTTTTCAGATGGCCCTTTTGACCGGGGGGAAGTGAGACTTCATTGTAGTGCAGATTTCCTTTGCAAGCTTGCTTGGTTGGCCAAAAAGGGCGTATGCGTTTTTTCCTGAATATATTCAGGAAAAAACGCATACGCCCTTTTTGGCCAAGTGCATCATTGTGGACGTTCTGCCTCTTTTCCTATGCTTTCAATGCAATTCCAGTCTACCTCCTGAAATCGGTTTCCTGCAATTCTGCCCCGCTTTCAAGTCCTCTTGGCAGCCTTACTTCAGTATATTTTTGGACGATAGCTGTCATTTATAACTCTGCAGGTTTGTGAATTAGAGTGCCCCTGAGCTCCTTTCTTCAATTCGCTTTCTTGTGACCTGGCCGCAACACCGCAGGATGGTTTCAGGCCCTCATCTGGTTCCGGTACGGCACGCTGAGCCTTTGGTTAATTCCTCTTCCTGGTGGGAAATGAGAGTTAAATTTGCCCGTCCAGACACCTCCAGCTAGTCTCTCATTGGTTCTCGCTATTCCTGTTCATCTTCTGCAGAAATTGCAAACTGGGCCAAACAGGAGGTTAAAGGGACTGACTCTCCAAGTTGGGAGAGTGTTAGTAAAGCGTCTGGAATGTTGCACCCGAGTACCAGGGTACGAAAACTGAGACATATTTGAACACGTCTCCCGATCACATGGTTGATCATACTCTAGGTTCCACATGCATGTTTTAGCTGAAGGAAGAATACCATAAACCTGGGTAGTTGAAACCCGTGGAATGGGTACCATGCAATATGACTTCAAAGGGTCTGCATTTGCTCACCGAACCTCACCAATCTTATGAGCCCCAAGTGTCCAGCCTTATGTGTCACCCAGCTCTGGGTGTAGATATGGTAAATGCAGGTTGCCTCAGAAGCCTTGAATGAATTACTTAAGTATTGCTCTCTATTTCACTGTCATTGTGTTTTGTTTAAGAAATTTATTTTTAATATGGGATTTAGCTGATTTTCACTGCTTTAATGCCGCTGTACACACTCTTGATTCTCTTACAGAGATATATAAATCCATAGCTTTTATGATTCTTACTAGGCAGGTATATTCCTAGGCGTTGAATATGGGGTGTTGAGTCCATTTCGTTGAGCAAGGAGTAGCTCTTGTCTATTCCATATTTGGCTTAAGGAACTTTATCTGTGCTCATTTCAATCTCTGGTTTTATGCAGCACCCCAACTCACCTTTCCCCTTAAGCAAGCATAAGTTGGTTTTCTAAATTTGAGACCCTGTTCTGTTTTGGAATTCAGTTCCTGTGTAGCCAAGTTTACATTCCGTGTATTAGTGATATCTTATGATGTTTCTTTCTCTGTGTGACTTATTTCAGTTAGATTCATTGTACTTAATCCACTCATTATGCTGCTACGGGCCTGATGACATAGATTTCATTGCTGAGTGATATTGCATTGTACATAAGTACCACAACTTCTTTATCCATTTTTCACTTTCTGCGATATTGAACTTGTACCGTATATGAGATTCTTGTAAACAAAGCCATCCCAAACTTTGGGGTGGCTGTGTCTTTTTGATTTTAATTTCCCTAAACTATAGGACCATAAGTGGAAGTGCCCTAGGCTCTGTTGCTTTGTTTTTTAGATGTTTCAGGAAACACCATACACTTCTCCCGAGTGTCTGTTGGCAATTTACATCCCACCCATCAGCATAACAAGGCTCCCAGTTCTCCATGGCCTGTCCTGTGTTTCTGGATTTTACACTTTTTTCAGATGGCCCTTTTGTCCGGGGAGAAGTGAGACTTCATTGTAGTGCAGATTTACTTTGCAAGCTTGCTTGGTTGGCCAAAAAGGGCGTATGCGTTTTTTCCTGAATATATTCTGGAAAAAACGCATACGCCCTTTTTGGCCAAGTGCATCATTGTGGACGTTCTGCCTCTTTTCCTATGCTTTCAATGCAATTCCAGTCTACCTCCTGAAACCGGTTTCCTGCAATTCTGCCGTGATTTCAAGTCCTCTTGGCAGCCTTACTTCAGTATATTTTTGGACGATAGCTGTCATTTATAACTCTGCAGGTTTGTGAATTACAGTGCCCCTGAGCTCCTTTCTTCATCTCGCTTTCATTTGAGCTGGCCGCAACACCGCAGGATGGCTTCAGGCCCTAATGTGGTTCTGGCACGGCACGCTGAGCCTTTGGTTATTTCCTCTTCCTGGTGGGAAATGAGAGTTAAATTTGCCCGTCCAGACACCTCCAGCTAGTCTCTCATTGGTTCTCACTATTCCTGTTCATCTTCCGCAGAAATTGCAAACTGGGCCAAACAGGAGGTTAAAGGGACTGACTCTCGAAGTCGGGAGAGTGTTAGTAAAGCGTCTGGAATGTTGCACCAGAGTACCAGGGGAGGAAAACTGAGACATATTTGAACACGTCTCGCGATCACATGGTTGATCATACTCTAGGTTCCACATGCATGTTTTAGCTGAATGAAGAATACCTTAAACCTGGGTAGTTGAAACCCGTGGAATGGGTACATGCAATATGACTTCAAAGGGTCTTCATTTGCTCACCGAACCTCTCCAATCCTATCACTGCTGCGTTTATGCCCCTGTACACATGCTTGATTCTCTTTCGGAGACATAGCAATCCATAGGTTTTAAGATACTTACTAGTCAGGTACATTCTTAGGCGTTTAATATGGGGTGTTGAGTCCATTTCGTTGAGCAAGGAGTAGCTCTTGTCTATTCCATATTTGGCTTAAGGAACTTTATCTGTGCTCATTTCAATCTCTGGTTTTATGCAGCACCCCAACTCACCTTTCCCCTTAAGCAAGCATAAGTTGGTTTTCTAAATTTGAGACCCTGTTCTGTTTTGGAATTCAGTTCATGTGTAGCCAAGTTTACATTCCGTGTATTAGTGATATCTTATGATGTTTCTATTTCTGTGTGACTTATTTCAGTTAGAATCATCGTACCTGAATCCACTCATTATGCTGCTACGGGCCTGATGACATAGATTTCATTGCTGAGTGATACTGCATTGTACGTAAGTACCACAAGTTCTTTATCCATTTTTCTCTTTCTGTGATATTGAACTTGTACGGTAAACGGGGTTCTTGTAAACAGAGGAGTCCCAAACTTTGGGGTGGCTGTGTCTTTTTGATTTTAATTTCCCTAAACTATAGGACCATAAGTGGAAGTGCCCTAGGCTCTGTTGCTTTGTTGTTTAGATATTTCTGGAAACACCATACACTTCTCCCGAGTGTCTGTTGGCAATTTACATCCTGCCCATCAGCATAACAAGGCTCCCAGTTCTCCATGGCCTGTCCTGCCTTTCTGGATTTTACACTTTTTTCAGATGGCCCTTTTGACCGGGGGGAAGTGAGACTTCATTGTAGTGCAGATTTCCTTTGCAAGCTTGCTTGGTTGGCCAAAAAGGGCGTATGCGTTTTTTCCTGAATATATTCAGGAAAAAACGCATACGCCCTTTTTGGCCAAGTGCCTCATTGTGGACGTTCTGCCTCTTTTCCTATGCTTTCAATGCAATTCCAGTCTACCTCCTGAAATCGGTTTCCTGCAATTCTGCCCCGCTTTCAAGTCCTCTTGGCAGCCTTACTTCAGTATATTTTTAGACGATAGCTGTCATTTATAACTCTGCAGGTTTGTGAATTACAGTGCCCCTGAGCTCCTTTCTTCAACTCGCTTTCTTTTGAGCTGGCCGCAACACCACAGGATGGCTTCAGGCCCTAATGTGGTTCTGGCACGGCACGCTGAGCCTTTGGTTATTTCCTCTTCCTGGTGGGAAATGAGAGTTAAATTTGCCCGTCCAGACACCTCCAGCTAGTCTCTCATTGGTTCTCGCTATTCCTGTTCATCTTCCGCAGAAATTGCAAACTGGGCCAAACAGGAGGTTAAAGGCGCTGACTCTCCAAGTGGGGAGAGTGTGAGTAAAGCGTCTGGAATGTTGCACCCGAGTACCAGGGGAGGAAAACTGAGACATATTTGAACGCGTCTCCCGTTCACACGGTTGATCATACTCTGGGTTCCACATGCATGTTTTAGCTGAAGGAAGAATACCTTAAACCTGGAGAGTTGAGACCCGTGTAATGGGTACCATGCAATATGACTTCAAAGGGTCTTCATTTGCTCACCGAACCTCTCCAATCCTATCACTGCTGCGTTTATGCCCCTGTACACACGCTTGATTCTCTTTTGGAGACATAGCAATCCATAGGTTTTAAGATACTTACTAGTCAGGTACATTCTTAGGCGTTTAATATGGGGTGTTGAGTCCATTTCGTTGAGCAAGGAGTAGCCCTTGTCTATTCCATATTTGGCTTAAGGAACTTTATCTGTGCTCATTTCAATCTCTGGTTTTATGCAGCACCCCAACTCACCTTTCCCCTTAAGCAAGCATAAGTTGGTTTTCTAAATTTGAGACCCTGTTCTGTTTTGGAATTCAGTTCCTGTGTAGCCAAGTTTACATTCCGTGTATTAGTGATATCTTATGATGTTTCTTTTTCTGTGTGACTTATTTCAGTTAGAATCATCGTACCTGAATCCACTCATTATGCTGCTACGGGCCTGATGACATAGATTTCATTGCTGAGTGATACTGCATTGTACGTAAGTACCACAAGTTCTTTATCCATTTTTCACTTTCTGTGATATTGAACTTGTATGGTAAACGAGGTTCTTGTAAACAGAGGCGTCCCAAACTTTGGGGTGGCTGTGTCTTTTTGATTTTAATTTCCCTAAGCTATAGGACCATAAGTGGAAGTGCCCTAGGCTCTGTTGCTTTGTTTTTTAGATGTTTCAGGAAACACCATACTCTTCTCCCGAGTGTCTGTTGGCAATTTACATCCCGCCCATTAGCATAACAAGGCTCCCAGTTCTCCATGGCCTGTTCTGCCTTTCTGGATTTTACACTTTTTGCAGATGGCCCTTTTGACCTGGGGGAAGTGAGACTTTATTGTAGTGCAGATTTCCTTTGCAACTTTGCTTGGTTGGCCAAAAAGTGCGTATGCGTTTTTTCCTGAATATATTCAGGAAAAAACGCATACGCCCTTTTTGGCCAAGTGCATCATTGTGGACGTTCTGCCTCTTTTCCTATGCTTTCAATGCAATTCCAGTCTACCTCCTGAAATCGGTTTCCTGCAATTCTGCCCCGCTTTCAAGTCCTCTTGGCAGCCTTACTTCAGTATATTTTTGGACGATAGCTGTCATTTATAACTCTGCAGTTTTGTGAATTACAGTGCCCCTGAGCTCCTTTCTTCAATTCGCTTTCTTGTGATCTGGCCGCAACACCGCAGGATGGCGTCAGGCCCTAATCTGGTTCCGGCACGTCAAGCTGAGACTTTGGTTAATTCCTCTTCCTGGTGGGAAATGAGAGTTAAATTTGCCCGTCCAGACACCTCCAGCTAGTCTCTCATTGGTTCTCGCTATTCCTGTTCATCTTCCGCAGAAATTGCAAACTGGGCCCAACAGGAGGTTAAAGGGACTGAGTCTCCAAGTCGGGAGAGTGTTAGTAAAGCGTCTGGAATGTTGCACCCGAGTACCAGTGTACGAAAACTGAGACATATTTGAACGCGTCTCCCTATCACATGGTTGATCATACTCTAGGTTCCACATGCATGTTTTAGCTGAAGGAAGAATACCTTAAACCTGGGTAGTTGAAACCCGTGGAATGGGTACCATGCAATATGACTTCAAAGGGTCTTCATTTGCTCACCGAACCTCTCCAATCCTATCACTGCTGCGTTTATGCCCGTGTACACACGCTTGATTCTCTTTCGGAGACATAGCAATCCATAGGTTTTAAGATACTTACTAGTCAGGTACATTCTTAGGCGTCTAATATGGGGTGTTGAGTCCATTTCGTTGAGCAAGTAGTAGCTCTTGTCTATTCCATATTTGGCTTAAGGAACTTTATCTGTGCTCATTTCAATCTCTGGTTTTATGCAGCACCCCAACTCACCTTTCCCCTTAAGCAAGCATAAGTTGGTTTTCTAAATTTGAGACCCTGTTCTGTTTTGGAATTCAGTTCCTGTGTAGCCAAGTTTACATTCCGTGTATTAGTGATATCTTATGATGTTTCTATTTCTGTGTGACTTATTTCAGTTAGAATCATCGTACCTGAATCCACTCATTATGCTGCTACGGGCCTGATGACATAGATTTCATTGCTGAGTGATATTGCATTGTACGTAAGTACCACAAGTTCTTTATCCATTTTTCTCTTTCTGTGATATTGAACTTGTACGGTAAACGGGGTTCTTGTAAACAGAGGAGTCCCAAACTTTGGGGTGGCTGTGTCTTTTTGATTTTAATTTCCCTAAACTATAGGACCATAAGTGGAAGTGCCCTAGGCTCTGTTGCTTTGTTTTTTAGATATTTCTGGAAACACCATACACTTCTCCCGAGTGTCTGTTGGCAATTTACATCCTGCCCATCAGCATAACAAGGCTCCCAGTTCTCCATGGCCTGTCCTGCCTTTCTGGATTTTACACTTTTTTCAGATGGCCCTTTTGACCGGGGGGAAGTGAGACTTCATTGTAGTGCAGATTTCCTTTGCAAGCTTGCTTGGTTGGCCAAAAAGGGCGTATGCGTTTTTTCCTGAATATATTCAGGAAAAAACGCATACGCCCTTTTTGGCCAAGTGCCTCATTGTGGACGTTCTGCCTCTTTTCCTATGCTTTCAATGCAATTCCAGTCTACCTCCTGAAATCGGTTTCCTGCAATTCTGCCCCGCTTTCAAGTCCTCTTGGCAGCCTTACTTCAGTATATTTTTAGACGATAGCTGTCATTTATAACTCTGCAGGGTTGAGAATTACAGTGCCCCTGAGCTCCTTTCTTCAACTCGCTTTCTTTTGAGCTGGCCGCAACACCACAGGATGGCTTCAGGCCCTAATGTGGTTCTGGCACGGCACGCTGAGCCTTTGGTTATTTCCTCTTCCTGGTGGGAAATGAGAGTTAAATTTGCCCGTCCAGACACCTCCAGCTAGTCTCTCATTGGTTCTCGCTATTCCTGTTCATCTTCCGCAGAAATTGCAAACTGGGCCAAACAGGAGGTTAAAGGGACTGACTCTCCAAGTCGGGAGAGTGTTAGTAAAGCGTCTGGAATGTTGCACCCGAGTACCAGGGTATGAAAACTGAGACATATTTGAACACGTCTCCCGTTCACACGGTTGATCATACTCTGGGTTCCACATGCATGTTTTAGCTGAAGGAAGAATACCTTAAACCTGGAGAGTTGAGACCCGTGTAATGGGTACCATGCAATATGACTTCAAAGGGTCTTCATTTGCTCACCGAACCTCTCCAATCCTATCACTGCTGCGTTTATGCCCCTGTACACATGCTTGATTCTCTTTTGGAGAAATAGCAATCCATAGGTTTTAAGATACTTACTAGTCAGGTACATTCTTAGGCGTTTAATATGCGGTGTTGAGTCCATTTCGTTGAGCAAGGAGTAGCTCTTGTCTATTCCATATTTGGCTTAAGGAACTTTATCTGTGCTCATTTCAGTCTCTGGTTTTATGCAGCACCCCAACTCACCTTTCCCCTTAAGCAAGCATAAGTTGGTTTTCTAAATTTGAGACCCTGTTCTGTTCTGTAATTCAGTTCCTGTGCAGCCAAGTTTACATTCCGTGTATTACTGATATCTTATGATGTTTCTTTTTCTGTGTGACTTATTTCAGTTAGAATCATCATACCTGAATCCACTCATTGTGCTGCTAAGGACCTGATGACATAGATTTCATTGCTGAGTGATATTGCTTTGTAAGTAAATACCACAACTTCTTTATCCATTTTTCACTTTCTGCGATGTTGAACTTGTACTGTAAACGAAGTTCTTGTAAACAGAACCGTTCCAAACTTTGGGGTGGCTGTGTCTTTTTGATTTTAATTTCCCTAAGCTATAGGACCATAAGTGGAAGTGCCCTAGGCTCTGTTTTTTTGTTTTTTAGATGTTTCAGGAAACACCATACACTTCTCCCGAGTGTCTGTTGGCAATTTACATCCCGCCCATCAGCATAACAAGGCTCCCAGTTCTCCATGGCCTGTCCTGCCTTTCTGGATTTTACACTTTTTTCAGATGGCCCTTTTGACCGGGGGGAAGTGAGACTTCATTGTAGTGCAGGTTTCCTTTGCAAGCTTGCTTGGTTGGCCAAAAAGGGCGTATGCGTTTTTTCCTGAATATATTCAGGAAAAAATGCATACGCCCTTTTTGGCCAAGTGCATCATTGTGGACGTTCTGCCTCTTTTCCTATGCTTTCAATGCAATTCCAGTCTACCTCCTGAAATCGGTTTCCTGCAATTCTGCCCCGCTTTCAAGTCCTCTTGGCAGCCTTACTTCAGTATATTTTTGGACGATAGCTGTCATTTATAACTCTGCAGGTTTGTGAATTACAGTGCCCCTGAGCTCCTTTCTTCAACTCGCTTTCTTGTGAGCTGGCCGCAACACCGCAGGATGGCTACAGGCCCTAATCTGGTTCCGGCACGGCACGCTGAGCCTTTGTTTAATTCCTCTTCCTGGTGGGAAATGAGAGTTAAATTTGCCCGCCCAGACACCTCCAGCTAGTCTCTCATTGGTTCTCGCTATTCCTGTTCATCTTCCGCAGAAATTGCAAACTGGGCCAAACAGGAGGTTAAATGCGCTGACTCTCCAAGTGGGGAGAGTGTTAGTAAAGCGTCTGGAATGTTGCACCCGAGTACCAGGGGAGGAAAACTGAGACATATTTGAACACGTCTCCCGTTCACATGGTTGATCATACTCTGGGTTCCACATGCATGTTTTAGCTGAAGGAAGAATACCTTAAACCTGGAGAGTTGAGACCCGTGTAATGGGTACCATGCAATATGACTTCAAAGGGTCTTCATTTGCTCACCGAACCTCTCCAATCCTATCACTGCTGCGTTTATGCCCCTGTACACACGCTTGATTCTCTTTTGGAGACATAGCAATCCATAGGTTTTAAGATACTTACTAGTCAGGTACATTCTTAGACGTTTAATATGGGGTGTTGAGTCCATTTCGTTGAGTAAGGAGTAGCTCTTGTCTATTCCATATTTGGCTTAAGGAACTTTATCTGTGCTCATTTCAATCTCTGGTTTTATGCAGCACCCCAACTCACCTTTCCCCTTAAGCTAGCATATGTTGGTTTTTTAAATTTGAGACCCTGTTCTGTTTTGGAATTCAGTTCCTGTGTAGCCAAGTTTACAATCCGCGTATTAGTGATATCTTATGATGTTTCTTTTTCTGTGTGACTTATTTCAGTTAGAATCATCGTACCTGAATCCACTCATTGTGCTGCTACGGGCCTGATGACATAGATTTTATTGCTGAGTCATACTGCATTGTACGTAAGTACCACAAGTTCTTTATCCATTTTTCACTTTCTGTGATATTGAACTTGTATGGTAAACGAGGTTCTTGTAAACAGAGGCGTCCCAAACATTGGGGTGGCTGTGTCTTTTTGATTTTAATTTCCCTAAGCTATAGGACCATAAGTGGAAGTGCCCTAGGCTCTGTTGCTTTGTTTTTTAGATGTTTCAGGAAACACCATACACTTCTCCCGAGTGTCTGTTGGCAGTTTACATCCCGCCCATCAGCATAACAAGGCTCCCAGTTCTCCATGGCCTGTCCTGCCTTTCTGGATTTTACACTTTTTTCAGATGGCCCTTTTGACCTGGGGGAAGTGAGACTTCATTGTAGTGCAGATTTCCTTTGCAAGCTTGCTTGGTTGGCCAAAAAGGGCGTATGCGTTTTTTCCTGAATATATTCAGGAAAAAACGCATACGCCCTTTTTGGCCAAGTGCATCATTGTGGACGCTCTGCCTCTTTTCCTATGCTTTCAATGCAATTCCAGTCTACCTCCTGAAATCAGTTTCCTGCACTTTTGCCCAGCTTTCAAGTCCTCTTGGCAGCCTTACTTCAGTATATTTTTGGATGATAGCTGTCATTTATAACTCTGCAGGTTTGTGAATTACAGTGCCCCTGAGCTCCTTTCTTCAACTCGCTTTCTTGTGAGCTGGCCGCAACACCGCAGGATGGCTTCAGGCCCTAATCTGGTTCCGGCACGGCACGCTGAGCCTTTGGTTAATTCCTCTTCCTGGTGGGAAATGAGAGTTAAATTTGCCCGTCCAGACACCTCCAGCTAGTCTCTCATTGGTTCTCGCTATTCCTGTTTATCTTCCACAGAAATTGCAAACTGGGCCAAACAGGAGGTTAAAGGCGCTGACTCTCCAAGTGGGGAGAGTGTTAGTAAAGCATCTGGTATGTTGCACCCGAGTACCAGAGGAGGAAAACTGAGACATATTTGAACATGTCTCCCGTTCACACGGTTGATCATACTCTGGGTTCCACATGCATGTTTTAGCTGAAGGAAGAATACATTAAACCTGGGTAGTTGAAACCCGTGGAATGGGTACCATACAATATGACTTCAAAGGGTCTTCATTTGCTCACCGAACCTCTCCAATCCTATCACTGCTGCGTTTATGCCCCTGTACACACGCTTGATTCTCTTTTGGAGACATAGCAATCCATAGGTTTTAAGATACTTACTAGTCAGTTACATTCTTAGGCGTTTAATATGGGGTGTTGAGTCCATTTCGTTGAGCAAGGAGTAGCTCTTGTGTATTCCATATTTGGCTTAAGGAACATTATCTGTGCTCATTTCAATCTCTGGTTTTATGCAGCACCCAAACTCACCTTTACCCTTAAGCAGGCATAAGTTTGTTTTCTAAATTTGAGACCCTGTTCTGTTTTGGAATTCAGTTCCTGTGTAACCAAGGTTACATTCCATGTATTAGTGATATCTTATGATGTTTCTTTTTCTGTGTGATTTATTTCAGTTAGAATCATCGTACCTGAATCCACTCATTATGCTGCTACGGGCCTGATGACATAGATTTCATTGCTGAGTGATACTGCATTGTACGTAAGTACCACAAGTTCTTTATCAATTTTTCAATTGCTGTGATATTGAACTTGTATGGTAAACGAGGTTCTTGTAAACAGAGGCACCCCAAATATTGGGGTGGCTGTGTCTTTTTGATTTTAATTTCCCTAAGCTATAGGACCATAAGTGGAAGTGCCCTAGGCTCTGTTGCTTTGTTTTTTAGATGTTTCAGGAAACACCATACACTTCTCCAGAGTGTCTGTTGGCAATTTACATCCCGCCCATCAGCATAACAAGGCTCCCAGTTCTCCATGGCCTGCCCTGCCTTTCTGGATTTTACACTTTTTTCAGATGGCCCGTTTGACCGGGGGGAAGTGAGACTTCATTGTAGTGCAGATTTCCTTTGCAAGCTTGCTTGGTTGGCCAAAAAGGGCGTATGCGTTTTTTCCTGAATATATTCAGGAAAAAACGCATACGCCCTTTTTGGCCAAGTGCATCATTGTGGACGCTCTGCCTCTTTTCCTATGCTTTCAATGCAATTCCAGTCTACCTCCTGAAATCGGTTTCCTGCAATTCTGCACCGCTTTCAAGTCCTCTTGGCAGCCTTACTTCAGTATATTTTTGGATGATAGCTGTCATTTATAACTCTGCAGGTTTGTGAATTACAGTGCCCCTGAGCTCCTTTTTTCAACTCGCTTTCTTGTGAGCTGGCCGCAACACCACAGGATGGCTTCAGGCCCTAGTCTGGTTCCCGCACGGCACGCTGAGCCTTTGGTTAATTCCTCTTCCTGGTGGGAAATGAGAGATAAATTTGCCCGTCCAGACACCTCCAGCTAGTCTCTCATTGGTTCTCGCTATTCCTGTTCATCTTCCGCAGAAATTGCAAACTGGGCCAAACAGGAGGTTAAAGGGACTGACTCTCCAAGTCGGGAGAGTGTTAGTAAAGCGTCTGGAATGTTGCACCCGAGTACCAGTGTACGAAAACTGAGACATATTTGAACACGTCTCACGATCACATGGTTGATCATACTCTAGGTTCCACATGCATGTTCTAGCTGAACGAAGAATACCTTAAAGCTGGGTAGTTGAAACCTGTGGAATGGGTACCATGCAATATGACTTCAAAGGGTCTTCATTTGCTCACTGAACCTCTCCAATCTTATCACTGCTGCGTTTATGCCCCTGTACACATGCTTGATTCTCTTCCGGAGACAAAGCAATCCATAGGTTTTAAGATACTTACTAGTCAGGTACATTCTTAGGCGTTTAATATGTGGTGTTGAGTCCTTTTCGTTGAGCAAGGAGTACCTCTTGTCTATTCCATATTTGGCTTAAGGAACTTTATCTGTGCTCATTTCAATCTCTGGTTTTATGCAGCACCCCAACTCACCTTTCCCCTTAAGCAAGCATAAGTTGTTTTTCTAAATTTGAGACCGTGTTCTGTTCTGTAATTCAGTTCCTGTGTAGCCAAGTTTACATTCCATGTATAACTGATATCTTATGATGTTTCTTTTTCTGTGTGACTTATTTCAGTTAGAATCATCGTACCTGAATCCACTCATTATGCTGCTAAGGGCCTGATGACATAGATTTCATTGCTGAGTGATATTGCTTTGTAAGTAAATACCACAACTTCTTTATCCATTTTTCACTTTCTGCGATGTTGAACTTGTACTGTAAATGAGGTTCTTGTAAACAGAGGCTTCCCAAACTTTGGGGTGGCTGTGTCTTTTTTATTTTAATTTCCCTAAGCTATAGGACCATAAGTGGAAGTGCCCTAGGCTCTGTTGCTTTGTTTTTTAGATGTTTCAGGAAACACCATACATTTCTCCTGAGTGTCTGTTGGCAATTTACATCCCGCCCATCAGCATAACAAGGCTCCCAGTTCTCCATGGCCTGTCCTGCCTTTCTGGATTTTACACTTTTTTCAGATGGCCCTTTTGACCGGGCGGAAGTGAGACTTCATTGTAGTGCAGATTTCCTTTGCAAGCTTGCTTGCTTGGCCAAAAAGGGCGTATGCGTTTTTTCCTGAATATATTCAGGAAAAAACGCATACGCCATTTTTGGCCAAGTGCCTCATTGTGGACGTTCTGCCTCTTTTCCTATGCTTTCAATGCAATTCCAGTCTACCTCCTGAAATCGGTTTCCTGCAATTCTGCCCCGCTTTCAAGACCTCTTGGCAGCCTTACTTCAGTATATTTTTGGACGATAGCTGTCATTTATAACTCTGCAGGTTTGTGAATTACAGTGACCCTGAGCTCCTTTCTTCAACTCGCTTTCTTTTGAGCTGGACGCAACACCGCAGGATGGCTTCAGGCCCTAATCTGGTTCCGGCACGGCACGCACAGCCTTTGGTAATTTCCTCTTCCTGGTGGGAAATGAGAGTTAAATTTGCCCGTCCAGACACCTCCAGCTAGTCTCTCATTGGTTCTCCCTATTCCTGTTCATCTTCCGCAGAAATTGCAAACTGGGCCAAACAGGAGGTTAAAGGCGCTGACTCTCCAAGTGGGGAGAGTGTTAGTAAAGCGTCTGGAATGTTGCACCCGAGTACCAGGGGAGGAAAACTGAGACATATTTGAACACGTCTCCCGTTCACACGGTTGATCATACTCTGGGTTCCACATGCATGTTTAAGCTGAAGGAAGAATACCTTAAACCTGGAGAGTTGAGACCCTTGTAATGGGTACCATGCAATATGACTTCAAAGGGTCTTCATTTGCTCACCGAACCTCTCCAATCCTATCACTGCTGCGTTTATGCCCCTGTACACACGCTTGATTCTCTTTCAGAGACATAGCAATCCATAGGTTTTAAGATACTTACTAGTAAGGTACATTCTTAGGCGTTTAATATGGGGTGTTGAGTCCATTTCGTTGAGCAAGGTGTAGCTCTTGTCTATTCCATATTTGGCTTAAGGAACTTTATCTGTGCTCATTTCAATCTCTGGTTTTATGCAGCACCCCAACTCACCTTTCCCCTTAAGCAAGCATAAGTTGGTTTTCTAAATTTGAGACCCTGTTCTGTTTTGGAATTCAGTTCCTGTGTAGCCAAGTTTACATTCCGTGTATTAGTGATATCTTATGATATTTCTTCTTCTGTGTGACTTATTTCAGTTAGAATCATCGTACCTGAATCCACTCATTATGCTGCTACGGGCCTGATGACATAGATTTCATTGCTGAGTCATACTGCATTGTACGTAAGTACCACAAGTTCTTTATCCATTTTTCACTTGCTCTGATATTGAACTTGTACGGTAAATGAGGTTCTTGTAAACAAAGGCGTCCCAAACTTTGGGGTGGCTGTGTCTTTTTGATTTTAATTTCCCTAAGCTATAGGACCATAAGTGGAAGTGCCCTAGGCTCTGTTGCTTTGTTTTTTAGATGTTTCAGGAAACACCATACACTTCTCCCGAGTGTCTGTTGGCAATTTACATCCCGCCCATCAGCATAACAAGGCTCCCAGTTCTCCATGGCGTGTCCTGCCTTTCTGGATTTTACACTTTTTTCAGATGGCCCTTTTGACCGGGGGGAAGTGAGACTTCATTGTAGTGCAGATTTCCTTTGCAAGCTTGCTTGGTTGGCCAAAAAGGGCGTATGCGTTTTTTCCTGAATATATTCAGGAAAAAACGCATACGCCCTTTTTGGCCAAGTGCATCATTGTGGACGTTCAGCCTCTTTTCCTATGCTTTCAATGCAATTCCAGTCTACCTCCTGAAATCGGTTTCCTGCAATTCTGCCCCGCTTTCAAGTCCTCTTGGCAGCCTTACTTCAGTATATTTTTGGACGATAGCTGTCATTTATAACTCTGCAATTTTGTGAATTACAGTGCCCCTGAGCTCCTTTCTTCAACTCGCTTTCTTGTGAGCTGGCCGCAACACCGCAGGATGGCTTCAGGCCCTAATCTGGTTCCGGCATGGCACGCTGAGCCTTTGGTTAATTCCTCTTCCTGGTGGGAAATGAGAGTTAAATTTGCCCGTCCAGACACCTCCAGCTAGTCTCTCATTGGTTCTCTCTATTCCTGTTTATCTTCCGCAGAAATTGCAAACTGGGCCAAACAGGAGGTTAAAGGGACTGACTCTCCAAGTGGGGAGAGTGTTAGTAAAGCGTCTGGAATGTTGCACCCGAGTACCAGGGGAGGAAAACTGAGACATATTTGAAAACGTCTCGCGATCACATGGTTGATCATACTCTAGGTTCCACATGCATGTTTTAGCTGAAGGAAGAATACCTTAAACCTGGGTAGTTGAAACCTGTGGAATGGGTACCATGGAATATGACTTCAAAGGGTCTTCATTTGCTCACCGAACCTCTCCAATCCTATCACTGCTGCATTTATGCCCCTGTACACATGCTTGATTCTCTGTCGGAGACATAGCAATTCATAGGTTTTAAGATATTTACTAGTCAGGTACATTCTTAGGCATTTAATGTGCGGTGTTGAGTCCATTTCGTTGAGCAAGTAGTAGCTCTTGTCTATTCCATATTTGGCTTAAGGAACTTTATCTGTGCTCATTTCAATCTCTGGTTTTATGCAGCACCCCAACTCACCTTTCCCCTTAAGCAAGCATAAGTTGGTTTTCTAAATTTGAGACCCTGTTCTGTTTTGGAATTCAGTTCCTGTGTAGCCAAGTCTACATTCCGTGTATTAGTGATATCTTATGATGTTTCTTTTTCTGTGTGACTTATTTCAGTTAGAATCTTCGTATCTGAATCCACTCATTATGCTGCTATGGGCCTGATGACATAGATTTCATTGCTGAGTGATACTGCATTGTACGTAAGTACCACAAGTTCTTTATCCATTTTTCACTTTCTGTGATATTGAACTTGTACCGTAAACGAGGTTCTTGTAAACAGAGGCGTCCCAAACTTTGGGGTGGCTGTGTCTTTTTGATTTTAATTTCCCTAAGCTATAGGACCATAAGTGGAAGTGCCCTAGGCTCTGTTGCTTTGTTTTTTAGATGTTTCAGGAAACACCATACACTTCTCCCAAGTGTCTGTTGGCAATTTACATCCCGCCCATCAGCATAACAAGGCTCCCAGTTCTCCATGGCCTGTCCTGCCTTTCTGGATTTTACACTTTTTTCAGATGGCCCTTCTGACCTGGGAGAAGTGAGACTTCATTGTAGTGCAGGTTTCCTTTGCAAGCTTGCTTGGTTGGCCAAAAAGGGCGTATGCGTTTTTTCCTGAATATATTCAGGAAAAAACGCATACGCCCTTTTTGGCCAAGTGCATCATTGTGGACGTTCTGCCTCTTTTCCTATACTTTCAATGCAATTCCAGTCTACCTCCTGAAATCGGTTTCCTGCAATTCTGCCCCGCTTTCAAGTCCTCTTGGCAGCCTTACTTCAGTATATTTTTGGACGATAGCTGTCATTTATAACTCTGCAGGGTTGAGAATTACAGTGCCCCTGAGCTCCTTTCTTCAACTCGCTTTCTTTTGAGCTGGCCGCAACACCACAGGATGGCTTCAGGCCCTAATGTGGTTCTGGCACGGCACGCTGAGCCTTTGGTTATTTCCTCTTCCTGGTGGGAAATGAGAGTTAAATTTGCCCGTCCAGACACCTCCAGCTAGTCTCTCATTGGTTCTCGCTATTCCTGTTCATCTTCCGCAGAAATTGCAAACTGGGCCAAACAGGAGGTTAAAGGGACTGACTCTCCAAGTCGGGAGAGTGTTAGTAAAGCGTCTGGAATGTTGCACCCGAGTACCAGGGTATGAAAACTGAGACATATTTGAACACGTCTCCCGTTCACACGGTTGATCATACTCTGGGTTCCACATGCATGTTTTAGCTGAAGGAAGAATACCTTAAACCTGGAGAGTTGAGACCCGTGTAATGGGTACCATGCAATATGACTTCAAAGGGTCTTCATTTGCTCACCGAACCTCTCCAATCCTATCACTGCTGCGTTTATGCCCCTGTACACATGCTTGATTCTCTTTTGGAGAAATAGCAATCCATAGGTTTTAAGATACTTACTAGTCAGGTACATTCTTAGGCGTTTAATATGCGGTGTTGAGTCCATTTCGTTGAGCAAGGAGTAGCTCTTGTCTATTCCATATTTGGCTTAAGGAACTTTATCTGTGCTCATTTCAGTCTCTGGTTTTATGCAGCACCCCAACTCACCTTTCCCCTTAAGCAAGCATAAGTTGGTTTTCTAAATTTGAGACCCTGTTCTGTTCTGTAATTCAGTTCCTGTGCAGCCAAGTTTACATTCCGTGTATTACTGATATCTTATGATGTTTCTTTTTCTGTGTGACTTATTTCAGTTAGAATCATCATACCTGAATCCACTCATTGTGCTGCTAAGGACCTGATGACATAGATTTCATTGCTGAGTGATATTGCTTTGTAAGTAAATACCACAACTTCTTTATCCATTTTTCACTTTCTGCGATGTTGAACTTGTACTGTAAACGAAGTTCTTGTAAACAGAACCGTTCCAAACTTTGGGGTGGCTGTGTCTTTTTGATTTTAATTTCCCTAAGCTATAGGACCATAAGTGGAAGTGCCCTAGGCTCTGTTTTTTTGTTTTTTAGATGTTTCAGGAAACACCATACACTTCTCCCGAGTGTCTGTTGGCAATTTACATCCCGCCCATCAGCATAACAAGGCTCCCAGTTCTCCATGGCCTGTCCTGCCTTTCTGGATTTTACACTTTTTTCAGATGGCCCTTTTGACCGGGGGGAAGTGAGACTTCATTGTAGTGCAGGTTTCCTTTGCAAGCTTGCTTGGTTGGCCAAAAAGGGCGTATGCGTTTTTTCCTGAATATATTCAGGAAAAAATGCATACGCCCTTTTTGGCCAAGTGCATCATTGTGGACGTTCTGCCTCTTTTCCTATGCTTTCAATGCAATTCCAGTCTACCTCCTGAAATCGGTTTCCTGCAATTCTGCCCCGCTTTCAAGTCCTCTTGGCAGCCTTACTTCAGTATATTTTTGGACGATAGCTGTCATTTATAACTCTGCAGGTTTGTGAATTACAGTGCCCCTGAGCTCCTTTCTTCAACTCGCTTTCTTGTGAGCTGGCCGCAACACCGCAGGATGGCTACAGGCCCTAATCTGGTTCCGGCACGGCACGCTGAGCCTTTGGTTAATTCCTCTTCCTGGTGGGAAATGAGAGTTAAATTTGCCCGCCCAGACACCTCCAGCTAGTCTCTCATTGGTTCTCGCTATTCCTGTTCATCTTCCGCAGAAATTGCAAACTGGGCCAAACAGGAGGTTAAATGCGCTGACTCTCCAAGTGGGGAGAGTGTTAGTAAAGCGTCTGGAATGTTGCACCCGAGTACCAGGGGAGGAAAACTGAGACATATTTGAACACGTCTCCCGTTCACATGGTTGATCATACTCTGGGTTCCACATGCATGTTTTAGCTGAAGGAAGAATACCTTAAACCTGGAGAGTTGAGACCCGTGTAATGGGTACCATGCAATATGACTTCAAAGGGTCTTCATTTGCTCACCGAACCTCTCCAATCCTATCACTGCTGCGTTTATGCCCCTGTACACACGCTTGATTCTCTTTTGGAGACATAGCAATCCATAGGTTTTAAGATACTTACTAGTCAGGTACATTCTTAGACGTTTAATATGGGGTGTTGAGTCCATTTCGTTGAGTAAGGAGTAGCTCTTGTCTATTCCATATTTGGCTTAAGGAACTTTATCTGTGCTCATTTCAATCTCTGGTTTTATGCAGCACCCCAACTCACCTTTCCCCTTAAGCTAGCATATGTTGGTTTTTTAAATTTGAGACCCTGTTCTGTTTTGGAATTCAGTTCCTGTGTAGCCAAGTTTACAATCCGCGTATTAGTGATATCTTATGATGTTTCTTTTTCTGTGTGACTTATTTCAGTTAGAATCATCGTACCTGAATCCACTCATTGTGCTGCTACGGGCCTGATGACATAGATTTTATTGCTGAGTCATACTGCATTGTACGTAAGTACCACAAGTTCTTTATCCATTTTTCACTTTCTGTGATATTGAACTTGTATGGTAAACGAGGTTCTTGTAAACAGAGGCGTCCCAAACATTGGGGTGGCTGTGTCTTTTTGATTTTAATTTCCCTAAGCTATAGGACCATAAGTGGAAGTGCCCTAGGCTCTGTTGCTTTGTTTTTTAGATGTTTCAGGAAACACCATACACTTCTCCCGAGTGTCTGTTGGCAGTTTACATCCCGCCCATCAGCATAACAAGGCTCCCAGTTCTCCATGGCCTGTCCTGCCTTTCTGGATTTTACACTTTTTTCAGATGGCCCTTTTGACCTGGGGGAAGTGAGACTTCATTGTAGTGCAGATTTCCTTTGCAAGCTTGCTTGGTTGGCCAAAAAGGGCGTATGCGTTTTTTCCTGAATATATTCAGGAAAAAACGCATACGCCCTTTTTGGCCAAGTGCATCATTGTGGACGCTCTGCCTCTTTTCCTATGCTTTCAATGCAATTCCAGTCTACCTCCTGAAATCAGTTTCCTGCACTTTTGCCCAGCTTTCAAGTCCTCTTGGCAGCCTTACTTCAGTATATTTTTGGATGATAGCTGTCATTTATAACTCTGCAGGTTTGTGAATTACAGTGCCCCTGAGCTCCTTTCTTCAACTCGCTTTCTTGTGAGCTGGCCGCAACACCGCAGGATGGCTTCAGGCCCTAATCTGGTTCCGGCACGGCACGCTGAGCCTTTGGTTAATTCCTCTTCCTGGTGGGAAATGAGAGTTAAATTTGCCCGTCCAGACACCTCCAGCTAGTCTCTCATTGGTTCTCGCTATTCCTGTTTATCTTCCACAGAAATTGCAAACTGGGCCAAACAGGAGGTTAAAGGCGCTGACTCTCCAAGTGGGGAGAGTGTTAGTAAAGCATCTGGTATGTTGCACCCGAGTACCAGAGGAGGAAAACTGAGACATATTTGAACATGTCTCCCGTTCACACGGTTGATCATACTCTGGGTTCCACATGCATGTTTTAGCTGAAGGAAGAATACATTAAACCTGGGTAGTTGAAACCCGTGGAATGGGTACCATACAATATGACTTCAAAGGGTCTTCATTTGCTCACCGAACCTCTCCAATCCTATCACTGCTGCGTTTATGCCCCTGTACACACGCTTGATTCTCTTTTGGAGACATAGCAATCCATAGGTTTTAAGATACTTACTAGTCAGTTACATTCTTAGGCGTTTAATATGGGGTGTTGAGTCCATTTCGTTGAGCAAGGAGTAGCTCTTGTGTATTCCATATTTGGCTTAAGGAACATTATCTGTGCTCATTTCAATCTCTGGTTTTATGCAGCACCCAAACTCACCTTTACCCTTAAGCAGGCATAAGTTTGTTTTCTAAATTTGAGACCCTGTTCTGTTTTGGAATTCAGTTCCTGTGTAACCAAGGTTACATTCCATGTATTAGTGATATCTTATGATGTTTCTTTTTCTGTGTGATTTATTTCAGTTAGAATCATCGTACCTGAATCCACTCATTATGCTGCTACGGGCCTGATGACATAGATTTCATTGCTGAGTGATACTGCATTGTACGTAAGTACCACAAGTTCTTTATCAATTTTTCAATTGCTGTGATATTGAACTTGTATGGTAAACGAGGTTCTTGTAAACAGAGGCACCCCAAATATTGGGGTGGCTGTGTCTTTTTGATTTTAATTTCCCTAAGCTATAGGACCATAAGTGGAAGTGCCCTAGGCTCTGTTGCTTTGTTTTTTAGATGTTTCAGGAAACACCATACACTTCTCCAGAGTGTCTGTTGGCAATTTACATCCCGCCCATCAGCATAACAAGGCTCCCAGTTCTCCATGGCCTGCCCTGCCTTTCTGGATTTTACACTTTTTTCAGATGGCCCGTTTGACCGGGGGGAAGTGAGACTTCATTGTAGTGCAGATTTCCTTTGCAAGCTTGCTTGGTTGGCCAAAAAGGGCGTATGCGTTTTTTCCTGAATATATTCAGGAAAAAACGCATACGCCCTTTTTGGCCAAGTGCATCATTGTGGACGCTCTGCCTCTTTTCCTATGCTTTCAATGCAATTCCAGTCTACCTCCTGAAATCGGTTTCCTGCAATTCTGCACCGCTTTCAAGTCCTCTTGGCAGCCTTACTTCAGTATATTTTTGGATGATAGCTGTCATTTATAACTCTGCAGGTTTGTGAATTACAGTGCCCCTGAGCTCCTTTTTTCAACTCGCTTTCTTGTGAGCTGGCCGCAACACCACAGGATGGCTTCAGGCCCTAGTCTGGTTCCCGCACGGCACGCTGAGCCTTTGGTTAATTCCTCTTCCTGGTGGGAAATGAGAGATAAATTTGCCCGTCCAGACACCTCCAGCTAGTCTCTCATTGGTTCTCGCTATTCCTGTTCATCTTCCGCAGAAATTGCAAACTGGGCCAAACAGGAGGTTAAAGGGACTGACTCTCCAAGTCGGGAGAGTGTTAGTAAAGCGTCTGGAATGTTGCACCCGAGTACCAGTGTACGAAAACTGAGACATATTTGAACACGTCTCACGATCACATGGTTGATCATACTCTAGGTTCCACATGCATGTTCTAGCTGAACGAAGAATACCTTAAAGCTGGGTAGTTGAAACCTGTGGAATGGGTACCATGCAATATGACTTCAAAGGGTCTTCATTTGCTCACTGAACCTCTCCAATCTTATCACTGCTGCGTTTATGCCCCTGTACACATGCTTGATTCTCTTCCGGAGACAAAGCAATCCATAGGTTTTAAGATACTTACTAGTCAGGTACATTCTTAGGCGTTTAATATGTGGTGTTGAGTCCTTTTCGTTGAGCAAGGAGTACCTCTTGTCTATTCCATATTTGGCTTAAGGAACTTTATCTGTGCTCATTTCAATCTCTGGTTTTATGCAGCACCCCAACTCACCTTTCCCCTTAAGCAAGCATAAGTTGTTTTTCTAAATTTGAGACCGTGTTCTGTTCTGTAATTCAGTTCCTGTGTAGCCAAGTTTACATTCCATGTATAACTGATATCTTATGATGTTTCTTTTTCTGTGTGACTTATTTCAGTTAGAATCATCGTACCTGAATCCACTCATTATGCTGCTAAGGGCCTGATGACATAGATTTCATTGCTGAGTGATATTGCTTTGTAAGTAAATACCACAACTTCTTTATCCATTTTTCACTTTCTGCGATGTTGAACTTGTACTGTAAATGAGGTTCTTGTAAACAGAGGCTTCCCAAACTTTGGGGTGGCTGTGTCTTTTTTATTTTAATTTCCCTAAGCTATAGGACCATAAGTGGAAGTGCCCTAGGCTCTGTTGCTTTGTTTTTTAGATGTTTCAGGAAACACCATACATTTCTCCTGAGTGTCTGTTGGCAATTTACATCCCGCCCATCAGCATAACAAGGCTCCCAGTTCTCCATGGCCTGTCCTGCCTTTCTGGATTTTACACTTTTTTCAGATGGCCCTTTTGACCGGGCGGAAGTGAGACTTCATTGTAGTGCAGATTTCCTTTGCAAGCTTGCTTGCTTGGCCAAAAAGGGCGTATGCGTTTTTTCCTGAATATATTCAGGAAAAAACGCATACGCCATTTTTGGCCAAGTGCCTCATTGTGGACGTTCTGCCTCTTTTCCTATGCTTTCAATGCAATTCCAGTCTACCTCCTGAAATCGGTTTCCTGCAATTCTGCCCCGCTTTCAAGTCCTCTTGGCAGCCTTACTTCAGTATATTTTTGGACGATAGCTGTCATTTATAACTCTGCAGGTTTGTGAATTACAGTGACCCTGAGCTCCTTTCTTCAACTCGCTTTCTTTTGAACTGGACGCAACACCGCAGGATGGCTTCAGGCCCTAATCTGGTTCCGGCACGGCACGCACAGCCTTTGGTAATTTCCTCTTCCTGGTGGGAAATGAGAGTTAAATTTGCCCGTCCAGACACCTCCAGCTAGTCTCTCATTGGTTCTCCCTATTCCTGTTCATCTTCCGCAGAAATTGCAAACTGGGCCAAACAGGAGGTTAAAGGCGCTGACTCTCCAAGTGGGGAGAGTGTTAGTAAAGCGTCTGGAATGTTGCACCCGAGTACCAGGGGAGGAAAACTGAGACATATTTGAACACGTCTCCCGTTCACACGGTTGATCATACTCTGGGTTCCACATGCATGTTTAAGCTGAAGGAAGAATACCTTAAACCTGGAGAGTTGAGACCCTTGTAATGGGTACCATGCAATATGACTTCAAAGGGTCTTCATTTGCTCACCGAACCTCTCCAATCCTATCACTGCTGCGTTTATGCCCCTGTACACACGCTTGATTCTCTTTCAGAGACATAGCAATCCATAGGTTTTAAGATACTTACTAGTAAGGTACATTCTTAGGCGTTTAATATGGGGTGTTGAGTCCATTTCGTTGAGCAAGGTGTAGCTCTTGTCTATTCCATATTTGGCTTAAGGAACTTTATCTGTGCTCATTTCAATCTCTGGTTTTATGCAGCACCCCAACTCACCTTTCCCCTTAAGCAAGCATAAGTTGGTTTTCTAAATTTGAGACCCTGTTCTGTTTTGGAATTCAGTTCCTGTGTAGCCAAGTTTACATTCCGTGTATTAGTGATATCTTATGATATTTCTTCTTCTGTGTGACTTATTTCAGTTAGAATCATCGTACCTGAATCCACTCATTATGCTGCTACGGGCCTGATGACATAGATTTCATTGCTGAGTCATACTGCATTGTACGTAAGTACCACAAGTTCTTTATCCATTTTTCACTTGCTCTGATATTGAACTTGTACGGTAAATGAGGTTCTTGTAAACAAAGGCGTCCCAAACTTTGGGGTGGCTGTGTCTTTTTGATTTTAATTTCCCTAAGCTATAGGACCATAAGTGGAAGTGCCCTAGGCTCTGTTGCTTTGTTTTTTAGATGTTTCAGGAAACACCATACACTTCTCCCGAGTGTCTGTTGGCAATTTACATCCCGCCCATCAGCATAACAAGGCTCCCAGTTCTCCATGGCCTGTCCTGCCTTTCTGGATTTTACACTTTTTTCAGATGGCCCTTTTGACCGGGGGGAAGTGAGACTTCATTGTAGTGCAGATTTCCTTTGCAAGCTTGCTTGGTTGGCCAAAAAGGGCGTATGCGTTTTTTCCTGAATATATTCAGGAAAAAACGCATACGCCCTTTTTGGCCAAGTGCATCATTGTGGACGTTCAGCCTCTTTTCCTATGCTTTCAATGCAATTCCAGTCTACCTCCTGAAATCGGTTTCCTGCAATTCTGCCCCGCTTTCAAGTCCTCTTGGCAGCCTTACTTCAGTATATTTTTGGACGATAGCTGTCATTTATAACTCTGCAATTTTGTGAATTACAGTGCCCCTGAGCTCCTTTCTTCAACTCGCTTTCTTGTGAGCTGGCCGCAACACCGCAGGATGGCTTCAGGCCCTAATCTGGTTCCGGCATGGCACGCTGAGCCTTTGGTTAATTCCTCTTCCTGGTGGGAAATGAGAGTTAAATTTGCCCGTCCAGACACCTCCAGCTAGTCTCTCATTGGTTCTCTCTATTCCTGTTTATCTTCCGCAGAAATTGCAAACTGGGCCAAACAGGAGGTTAAAGGGACTGACTCTCCAAGTGGGGAGAGTGTTAGTAAAGCGTCTGGAATGTTGCACCCGAGTACCAGGGGAGGAAAACTGAGACATATTTGAAAACGTCTCGCGATCAC